>NW_012110918.1:3251330-3262698 GCF_000951035.1 Colobus angolensis palliatus | reverse complement strand
CAAGTTCAAACGATTCTCCTGCCTCAGGCTCCCAAGTAGCCGGGACTACAGGCCATGCCACCATGCCAGGCTAATTTTGTATTTTTAGTAGAGACGGGGTTTCACCATGTTGGCCAGGCTGGTCTTGAACTCCTGACCTTGTGATTTGCCCACCTTGGCCTCCCAAAGTGCTGGGATTACAGGCGTGAGCCACCACACCTGGCCCAAACTCTTAATTAAAGGTAGCCCATGTTAATTACTTTGCAAATACGTTGGTGAACAATCAGCCCTTCACTTATAGATTGTGAAAGGTCATAATGTACTGTTCCCAAATAAGGTTTCCTACATAAAGACTCCTTAAGCCGGCAATACTGGGGATAACTGCCTGATTTAAGAGAATGTTGCAACTGGTATGGTATTTCTTCTGATAAAGAAAGTACATCCTAATATCTTTGAGACTCCGCTATCAAAGGTTAAACAGCCCTGGGAAGTATTTTGGGGACACACATGCCCTGCTCATCGTACTTCAGTGGGACAGTATTTCCTTTCCTTGCCTTCTAGAGAGGTCGTTTCTTTTCTTCTGTTTCTTGCTCTCCTTCAGGTGAGGAGAGATCAGATCGCAGACTCTTATCTCAGGGCATGAGGTCATACTGCATGGGGCCTGAGTAGAATGTTCTCCTCTGCCAGTGACTGGGCTGAAGCCAAAATCTCCTCCTCAACCATCAGCTCCACTTTGGCAAAGAGGCTCTGGTCTCAGGGGATTTGTTAATTGATAATCCTGTTAGTAAACATTTACACTGAGACTAATTTTTAGCTTATATGAACGCCACCACACAGAATAGCTTTGTACATGCTGTACATGTATTCATGGGCAATTTGTATTTCTTTTTCTTTTCTGAGACAGAGTCTCACTCTGTCCCCAGGCTGGAGTGTAGTGGCGCCATCTCGGCTCACTGTAACTTCTGCCTCCCAGGTTCAAGTGATTCTCCTGCCTCAGTCTCCTGAGTAGCTGGGATTCCAGGCACGTGTCACCATACTCGGCTAACTATTTTTGTATTTTTAGTAGAGATGGGGTTTCACCATGTTGTCCAGGCTGGTCTTGAACTCTTGACCTCAGGTGATCTGCCTGTCTCAGTCTCCCAAAGTGCTGGGATTACAGGCATGAGCCACTGTACCCGGCCTGATGTGTATTCCAGAATAAAATTCTGGAAGTGGATTGGCTGGGTCATAAGTTGTTTGTGCTTATCATTTCTATGGTATATTTTATTAAACTGGATTATCATTTTATATTGAAAACTAGATATAATCACTCTTAAATTTTTGCTATCAGATGGGCAAACGTCCTATTTTCTTGTCTTTCTCATTACATTTCTTGTGATTAGTAGTAAGTTTGCTGGCCATTTGCATTTCTTCTTCTATGATTTACTTTTTCATAGCCTTTACCATTTTCTTGAGTTATTGATTTTTTTTTTTCTTTTTTTTTGAGATAGGGTTTTGCTCTGTCATCTAGGCTAGAGTGCAGTGGTGTGACCATGGTTCACTGCAGCCTTGACCTCCCAGACTCAAGTGGTCCTTCCACCTGAGCCTCCCAAGCAGTTGGGACTACAGGCACACCATCATGTCCGGCTAATTTTTAAATTTTTTGTAGAGATAGAGTCTCCCTATGTTGCCAGGGCTGGTCTCAAACTCCTCAGCTCAAGTGATTCTCCTGCCTTGGCTTCCCAAAGTGCTGAGATTACAGGTGTGAGCAACCACACCCAGCCACATTTTCAATTTATAGGACCTCTTTATATATTATAGACAGTAATCCTGTTGACTACATATGCGGCAAATACTTTCCCCTAGTCTTTTAGCGTTGTTTATGGTGGCAATTTTCTTTCAATCATTGTTTTTTTTTTTTTTTTTTTTTTTTTTGAGACGGAGTCTTGCTCTGTCACCTGGGCTGGAGTGCAGTGGCCGGATCTCGGCTCACTGCAAGCTCCGCCTCCCGGGTTTACGCCATTCTCCTGCCTCAGCCTCCGGAGTAGCTGGGACTACAGGAGCCCGCCACCTCGCCCGGCTAGTTTTTTTGTATTTTTACTAGAGACGGGGTTTCACCGTGTTAGCCAGGATGGTCTCGATCTCCTGACCTCGTGATCCGCCCGTCTCAGCCTCCCAAAGTGCTGGGATTACAGGCTTGAGCCACCGCGCCCGGCCCAATCATTGTATTTTCAATGAAAGGAGGTTAATGTCACAGGAAGTGGAGGCAAGATCTTATGTTTGAAAGGCCTTTAGAAGTCAGTTGAACACACATGGAAACTACAAATGCCCTTGAACAAAGCATCTGCAAGCGTGAATTTTCCTTCATTGTACCACACAGTTGCAGCAGCAAACATTTTAAAAAGGGGAATCTTCTGTTCTAATTCAATGATCTGTGCAATGGCACATTATACTTTATTTCCCTCTACAAACATTTCCCTTCATTTTCAGGCTCCTTCAGCAAAACAGAAGTCATTTTTACATCATTCTAAGTCAAAATAAAAGTCTTGAACAAGCAGTTGGGTCAGGGAGGCTCCAGAAATCATAAATAAGAATGGATACTCCTTTGGCTCCAGCAAAATGGTAGCCATCCTTTGAGAAATGCCATTTTTAAAGTCCTTTACAATGATTATAAATTCAATACATGCTTCTTACAGAAAGCTTAGAGTAACTCCATTTTTTTTGGTGAAAGTAGCCAATCCTCAAAGTGTGGTGTATACCTTTTCCACATAATTCAGACCACTAAGATCTATAACTATAATCTATAGTTCTGATTTTTGTTTTTTGAGACATAGTTTCGCTCTTGTTGCCCAGGCTGGAGTGCAATGGTGCGATCTCAGCTCACTGCAACCTCTGCCTCCTGGGTTCAGGCGATTCTCCTGCCCCAGCCTCCTGAGTAGCTGGGATTACAGGCGCCCGCAGCCAGGCCCAGCTAACTTTTGTATTTTCAGTAGAGACGGAGTTTCATCATATTGGCCAGGCTGGTCTCGAACTCTTGACCTCAGGCGATCTGCCCACCTCGGCCTCCCAAAGTGCTGGGGTTACAGGCGTGAGCCACCGTGCCGGCCTCATAGTTGTGATTTTTTTCTGTAGTTTTTAATTGGGAGCAGGGAGTACGCAGGGGAAGGGTTCACGGGTTCCTCTGAAAATCTGATGGAAAGTTATAGATTCTCTCCCCAGATAAACAGAAGCACACACACATACAATGTTGCATTGGAAAATGCCGGCTTGGTGAACTCAACCAGCTAATGCAACCCCTAGCAGGCTTCTTGCTCCATTTTAATCTTGCTTCCCTCATTGTTAGACCTGCTCTAGGAACTCCAGGCTGATTTCTAAGTCACTTTCATGAGACAGTGTGGTCTACACCAGCCAGAACTCCCCCTCCCTCATACTTTTTGGTTAGAGTCAGGTTTTCAAAGACATTCGTGAGGTTCACCTCAATCATAGGCTCCTTCTGGCAATGTTCCGTGTTCCTTTCTCAAAACACTGTCAGATTTGTAAAGCAAAACCATGCCTTTGTGAAACTGGGCTGCCTATTTTTATCCACCTTCCCTCTCACCCCATTTCCTGAAATATGTTGTTGTTATTTCTCTGATTAGTGTTCTAGTCATGCAGAGAGACCCAAGGCTCATGGATAAAGACCAATCACAGCTTTGAAAGACACTCAACTCCTCCAATATGGAAATGGTTACACTTTACAATGAACATGAGCAGAATAAAATCTCTTTAGGGAAACAGTTTCATGACAGCCAAATGCTGAAACTCAGAAGAGATACAAAATTAATCCTTGGCTGACAAATGATCACTACCCTCAACAATGTCCTTTTTTTCTTGACTCTTAATTAAGCACTGGAGGTGGTGAGTCTAATTAGAGAGAAAGACATCTAGAGCTGCTCATGCATCAGCGTGTACAGTTTGTGCACTGTATGAATACACAGCAGAGGGGGCCAATGGGGCTAAAATTCAGCCCTAAGCCCAGAGCACCTGCTGAGTCTGCCCAGAAGGGGCACCTTTTTCTAATTCATCTGAGGAAAGGAGAGCTTTTTTTCTAATTCTCACAAAAAATCAGAGTAAGAATTTGGGTTCCTGCAATCATTTTAAAATTTATTTCATTTTTTGTTTTTTAGAGACAAAGGCTCGCTCTGTCGCCCAGGCTGGAGTGTGGTTGGCCCTGTAGACAGCTATGATTCTCTAGTTAACCTATTTGGATTGAATCAATTAAATTGTCCTTATAACCCAATGTCCCCAGTCTGGTTTATAGCCCATGTCATAAGCCAGTAGTTCTTAAAATTTAGCCAGCAACAAAACCATCTGGAGGGCTTGTTAAAACAACTGCTGGGCTAGACCCTCAGAGTTTCCGAGTTAGCACGTTTGGGGTGGGGCCTGAGAATATGCATTTCTAACAAATACCCAAGAGATGCTGACGTTGCAGGTCCAGGGACCTTACTTTGAGAACCAGTGCTAGAAGCTATAGCTATAGGCAAGGATTTATTTTGGACCTTTTCCATGTTTACTAATGAGAGCCTCACTGAGCCTGTCCAGATCAAATAAAAATAAGTCATTCAGGTACCCCAAAATGGAGTGGAAGGGTAATGCTAGTGGGCACTTAGCCTGGGTACCAGTGGCACACATGGTCCACAGTTCCCAGAATTACTTTGCATACGGGACTGAGAAGGCACTCTGTGGACAGGAGGCATTTCCATTCATTTGATTCACCGAGTGTCTGCATCTGTGTGATGTGATGAAGGAGCCACTGTTTTCCTGGTCAGTAGCTCAGCTGTGGGTACTGATGGTTGCAGTAGCTTACATGAAATTAACAGTGTAGTTCTCAGACCATTGCTGAGTGAAAAGGCTGTTTGTTTTGGTTGGAGCTATGTCAGTGTATGCAAGGGGAGACCCACCCTGGGGAGTGCAAGGCGTTCTGATGATCCACACTCACTAAAGCCCACACTGTTGTTTTGTGCTCAGATAAGGGAAAGGCTTTTTGCACAATAGACTCCTTAGTTGTTAAATGCCTCCACTTCACTCATCCTAAGCAAGTGCGTGCTCTTTTTTGAAGGTATCCAGATTCAGGGAAATCTCCTGTTTCCTTTGGTACATTATTCTAGCCTTGGGCTCCTGTTATAATCCCAGATTTCTTTTTTTTTTTTTTTAAGAGATGAGGTCTTGCTCGGTCACCCAGGTTAGAGTGCAGTGGTGCGATCACAGCTCACTGCAGCCTCCAGCTCCTGGGCTCACCAAGTGATCCTTTCACCTTGGTCTCCTGAGTAGCTAAGACTACGGACATGTACCACTGTGCCTGGCTAATTTTATTTTATTTATTTATTTTGTAGAGATCATGTCTTGCTATGTTGCCCATGTGGTCTCGAATTCCTGGGCTCAAGTGATCCTCCATCCCAGGCCTCCCAAAGTGCTGGGATTACAGGTGTGAGCTACCGTGCCTGGCAGGATTTTTTTTTTCTTCAATTTTTATTAGAAGTTCCTAAGTCTCGGCCGGGTACAGTGGCTCACGCCTGTAATCCTAGCACTTTGGGAGGCTGAGGTGGGTGGATCACGAGGTTAGGAGTTTGAGACCAACCTGGCCAACATAGTGAAACCCCGTCTCTACTAAAAGTACAAAAAAATTAGCAGGGCGTGGTGGTGGGAGCCTGTAATCCCAGCTACTTGGGAGGCCGAGGCAAGGAAAATCGCTTGAACCTAGGAGGCAGAGGTTGCAATAAGCTGAGATTGCTCACTGCTGTACTCCAGCCCTTATGACAGTGCGAGACTCTGTCTCAAAAAAAAAAAAAAAAGGAAGTCCCTAAGTTTAAGTCTCTTCCTTGCCCTTTGCCCTAGGCTCAGCTGAGATGGAAGAGTCAGGCTCCATCCCCCATCCCCTTTCTGGCCTTTCATTTACTAGATACCCACCTACGTTGGGTTTTCTTCCTATATCCTGCCTGTAATCAAACCCTCTTTATTATTCTGTCCTCTTGATCAGAATCCGGCTATTCTTTTAGCTGAAAAATCTTCTTTGGCACTCTGGCAACAGAGAGAAACCTATCCAAGTGCCCTGTCTGTTGGTTTTCAAAGTGGCAGGTTTTTGGCCCTTCTGGTACCTCTCTTTTTGCCAAACTTCTAATCAGTTTGCACCTATGATTCTTTAAATATCCTTTTGATATTTCCTTGGTGTTGGTAGCGAAGAAACCGTGAGCTCTGAGGAGCACAAGTTGGGAGAGACCAGAAGTTCTTATCCTTTCTTGGGGTCTGTGCTCCCTCTGAGAATCGGAGAAAAGCTCCCCAGAAAAAAACAACCAGAAAGATTTATTTAAGGATCAGAGGAAGTAATCACAGGAGACTCTCCTGCCTGCCTCACAAAACGCAACTAGAAATAGACAGGTCTCTGGGAGACATCATGACAATGTGGCAAGCCAGTGCTTTTGCGGCATGAGAGCGGCATTCTGTGGGTGTGTGATAAGAAAGCGTTAAATGATCTGCATTTGGACAAACCCAGAAAGGTGCATTTGCGCTTCAGAAGGTGCAGATCTGGGAAAACTGCAAAAGGAGGTTAAAAAAAAAAAAAGAAAAAGAAAAAAAAAAGAAAAGAAAAGCCCGTAGCTTATAGAACCATGCCTTTTAAATGTGGCTCAGAAATCGCTAACAATACTAATAATAATGACTGTCTTTGCCCCTTCCGTCTAACGTGTCCTTTTACTTTGGTACCTTCTGCTCAGAAAAGGGAGGGAGTTGGTAAAACAGTGACAGAAAAGGACCAAAATGCAATCTAGGTTATACTCAGAACAAATTTAATGTGACTTAGGAAAAGGCCAAGGAGGAGGGCATTTCATTAGACAATCGACCTGAAAATCAGATCTAACCTAAGTCACTGGTGGGGCGTGTTCCTTTCTATTTATAGCCAAGGACGGTAGCCATCTGATGACTGATTCTGGGAGTGCAGAAAATTCATGTGGACAAAACAAGACTGCTGAGGACGTGGGAAGGATGGTCCATCCATCATGGGATGAAGCTAAACTTGTTTTCATTTGCTGGAAATGTGTAGAAATCGTTTAACTCTTCCCAGATCATGAACAAAAAAGCCAGAACAATAGTTTCAATTAGGATGAACCGGGCACCTATGCCTCTGTCTGCGCTTGAATTTTTGCAAAACCTGTATACATTTAGTGAGGGGTGATTTCAAATGTTTTCTGAATCAAAGGACTGCTTTTACTTGACAGGATGCTTCAGACAGCTTTGATCTTGAAGTTTAGGATAAATTAGGATGGGTTTGAAACCCATCTAACAGAAAATGATGGAGCCGTGCGTATCAACTATGTAAGCATCAAACATCCTGAGGTTCCTACTTAGTCAATAATTCCGTGGTTATTTTAGACCAAGCTTCTATAATTACATCTTCATTATGCTTGGCAGACAGTGCTATTTCCAACACAGGAAGCAACGGCCTTGCCTTTGTTGTTGTCCTTCTAGGTAGCAGTTGAAGCCAAATGGACAGAAAGCCCAAGACAACATGAAGTTGTTCTACAAGTTATCTTGGAGAAATTGACTTACCATACCACTCATCAACCCATGCAAAAGCCTGTCTATGTCCAATCAGCAGAATGTCTCGGACCACCTAAAAAGTAAAAGAAGGAGATTGAAATAATAGCATTGTTGATGAAAACTATTTGGAAGACAAGTTGTTAACAATTCTGGGAATCTTTGCGATTACAGAGTTCTTAATCCCTCTGTCTGTAAGTGATGACAATTACAGGCTGCCTATAGGTCCTATAGTGCTCACACACCTCCAGCCCTTCCCCATGGTATACATATACTTGCAGTATATTCATCTCCTTGTCTTATTTGAGAGTAGGGCTGGGTGTGTGTACAAACTAATGACAAATACTTAACAGTCACACAGCAGTGATACAAATAAATCTCTAGGTTAATTACCTCGAAGTTTTTCTCTCCATCTAACTAAAACAGCATCTACTTTTCATCTGGGAGGGTGTATGTCTCACTGGTTGGTGCCAGGAGGTCATAAATGTTGGAAATCTAGAACACTTTTCTAGGCAGCAAGTCACTTTTTTTTTTTTGGAGACAGAGTCGCTCTGTTACCAAGCTGGAGTGCAGTGGCGCAATCTCGGCTCACAGCAACCTTCGCCTCCAGGGTTCAAGCAATTCTCCTGCCTCGGCCTCACGAGTAGCTGGGACTACAGGCACGTGACACCGTGCCTGGCTAATTTTTGTAGTTTTAGTAGAGATGGGGTTTCACCATGTTTGCCAGGATAGTCTCGATCTCTTGACCTCGTGATATGCCCGCCTCAAACTCCCAAAGTGCTGGAATCACAGGTGTTAGCCACCACACCTGGCTGACAGCAAGTCACTTCTAAGCAAACAGCACTTAACATTCCCTCTTTTCTGATGACATATCCTAAAAAGTGAACAGCACTTAACGTTCTCTCTTTTCTGATGACATATCCTAGATTCTTTTTTTTTTTTTTTTTGAGACAGAGTCTTGCTCTGTCCCCCAGACTGAAGTGCAGTGGTGCAATATCAACTCACTGTAACCTCTGCCTCTTGTGGTTAAGTGATTCTTGTGCCTTAGCCTCCCGAGTAGCTGGGACTACAGGTGCACGCCACCATGCCTGGCTAATTTTTGTATTTTTATTACGGACAGGGTTTCGCCATGTTGTCCAGGCTGGTCTCAAACTCCTGGCCTCAAGCAATTCACCTGCTTTGGCCTTCCAAAGTGCTGGGATTACAGGTGTGAGCCACCTCACCCAGCCTGATTCATTTTTTTAATTGTATATTTTAAAATAACTTAGAGTGTAATTGGATTGTTTGTAACACAAAGGATAAATGCTGGAGGGGATGGATACCCCAGTCCTCACTTTGTGCTTATTTCACATTACAGGCCTTATGAAAACATCTCATATACCCCCTAAATCTTTACAGCTACTATGTACCCACAAAAATTATTTAAAAAATAAATATTGATTCAATATTTCTGTTTATCTTTTTTTTTTTTTTTTTGAGATGGAGTCTTGCTCTGTCCCCAGGCTGGAGTGCAGTGGGGCGATCTCGGCTCACTGCAACCTCCGCCTCCCTGGTTCAAGTGATTCTCCTGCCTCAGCCTCCTGAGTAGCTGGGATTACAGGTGCCTGCCACCATGCCCGGCTAATTTTTGTATTTTTTTTTAGTAGAGACGGTGTTTCACCATGTTCGTCAGGCTGGTCTCGAACTCCTGATCTTGTGACCCGCCTGCCTCAGCCTCCCAAAGTGCTGGGATTACAGGCATGAGCCACCATGCCCGGCCTCAATTTTTAAACAAACATAAATGAAGGTGTAAGATACAAGATAAATAAATATCCTTTTAGGTTTGACTTTCATGTAATAGAAGGAGGGAAAAAAGGCAGTTTCTTTTAACTATCATTGAAAGGATGAAAAAAGAGACCTGAACTACAATAGAACATAATGGGAATGATAAGCTTGACTGGACACAAAAGGGATGAAATTGTTTCTTATGGTGACACATAATGGCAATAGAAGGCTAAGGAAAATAGTGTATACCATTTGTGTGTGTGTGTGTGTGTGTGTGTGTGTGTGAGATACTGTTCATGTGTTTTTATTTCATGGTATTCTTTTCCATCCTGGGTAAATATGTCTTTTTACATTTCTTGGATACTCACAGTCTCCCTCCAACATTCCTTTCTTCCTGCCAAACAAATCCAGTGATTGTCAAAAACCTCGCGTGGAAGGTTGAAGCATGTTTCAATAAACGAAGGATTTTAATTCAGTGAATTTGCAGAAACAAGGAAAGCATTTATAATGAAGTGTTTATGACTGCAGGCCTCTGGATATCTAGTGAGGCTTTTATGACTTGAAAGTAGGAAACACACAATGAATACAAGAAACAACACGTAGCTATACACACTTGAGTGCTGAGTGTCTCAAATTCATGGAAATCAAAAGAACAGCATCGAGGCATCAGTAAATGTACCCTATTACACGAAGCGCAACACAGCTGTCGGCTGGAAACAAGAATTCAATAATGTGCTAATGGCTCGCTTTCGAACATTTTTTTCCCCTTAATTGTGAATAGATTCTTAAAAAAACAAAGGTATTCAGAGAAAGGCATCCCTGGCACCTTCAACCCATGCAAACGCTAGCCTCAGATCCTCATTCGCGACTCACGTGCCAGCGCAGGTGTGTTTCTGGAGCGTCAATAACACTTCATTATATTTGGAAAGGGCAAGGCATAAATCTTACAGGTGTTTTCAAGAAACAGATTCTCAAAACTAGCTTCAGTCAGCTGTGAGAAAAGAAACACAGTGGACCCTGGGGCAATCTAAATATGGCCCTTTAAATTATTATTATTATTATTATTATTATTTTTTGGAGATGGAGTCTTGCTCTGTCACCCAGGCTGTAGTGCAGTGGTATGACCTAGGCTCACTGCAGCCTCTGCTTCCTGGGTTCAAGTGATTCTCCTGCCTTGGTCTCCCGAGTAGCTGGGACTACAGGCACCCATCACCACGCCCAGCTAATTTTTACATTTTTAGTAGAGATGGGATTTCACCATGTTGGCCAGACTGGTCTCGAACTCCTGACCTCAAGCGATCCGCCTGCCTTGGCCTCTTGAAGTGCTGGGATTACAGGTGTGAACTGAGCCCAGTTTTATTTTTATTTTGCATTATTCTCTTTTTAACTGACAACTCTGGCTTTGATAAGTGTGCTTTGTGAGTAGAAATAAAACACACTATGAAGCTGGGCGTGGTGGCTCACGACTGTAAACCCAGTACTTTGGGAGGCCAAGGCGGGCAAATCACTTGAGGTTAGGAGTTCGAGACCAGCCTGGCTAACATGGTGAAACCCCGTCTACTAATAATACAAAAATTAGCTGGGTGTGGTGGCATGCACCTGTGCCTTAGCTACTCAGGAGGCTCAGGCACAAGAATTGCTCGAATCTGGGAGGCGGAAGTTGCAGTGAGCCGAGATCACGTCACTGCACTCCAGCCTGGGCGACAGATTGAGACTCCATCTCAAAAAAACAAAACAAAACAAAAAAACACTATGATAGTGGTCCTAGAAAGAGGAGGTCTTTTTACCTTAAAAAACCACACATAAAAAGGGATGCTGTGGGAAACCAAGGAAGATACTGTCTTACATAGACACAGAGCTGAGGCTGGAAAACATGTACTTTGGGAGCTGCAATTGCTTTCCTGTGCGATAACCAGGACACAGGAGGAAAACAGGGGATCCTGGAGCTTGATTTCTATGTATCACATTTCTTTTTTCTTTTTTGAGAGGGAGTCTGGCTCTGTCGCCCAGGCTGGAGTGCTGTGGCCGGATCTCAGCTCACTGCAAGCTCCGCCTCCCAGGTTCATGCCATTCTCCT
>NW_012110918.1:3240983-3250130 GCF_000951035.1 Colobus angolensis palliatus | reverse complement strand
TCAGCTCACTGCAACCTCTGCCTCCTGGGTTCAAGCAATTCTCCTGCGTCAGCCTCCTGAGTAGCTGGGATTACAAGCACGTGCCACCTCACCTGGCTAATTTTTTTGTATTTTTAGTAGAGACAGGGTTTCACCAGGTTGGCCAGGCTGGTCTCGAACTCCTGACCTCAAGTGATCCACCTGCCTCAGCCTCCCAAAGGGCTGGTATTACAGGCATGAGCCAACGCACCTGGCCACTTTGGTAACAGAATTATTAAAGGAGCAGAAACGCTGGGGTATACTGTCTAATGGGACTATTGGAGTTTCTTGTTCTATCTCTGGGCATCTTCTGCTTTAGGTGCCTACATTTGCAGATCTTTTGGGTGGCAATTAACCTTAGGGGTTGTGCTCACAGATAAGCCCTTTGGCTGTTTCCCACGTGCCTCTGTCTGGGAGTAGATGAGCCCAATGCCAAAGTGAGAAGTGTATTTCCCAAATACACTTGCCCAACAGACACGGAGGTCACAGAATGAGAGACGAAGTGTAAAACATCTATTACTGGAAGAAAATTGAACCCATGCATAAAATGCATTTTCATCCAAAAAGTGTTTTTCATTTTTTTATTTTTTATTTTTTGAGACAGAGTTTCTCTCTTACCACCCAGACTGGAGTGCAATGGTGTGATCTCGGTTCACTGCAATCTCTGCCTCCCGGATTCAAGCGATTCTCCTGCCTCAGCCTCCTGAGTGGCTGGATTACAGGCACCCACCACCACGCCCAGCTAATGTTTTTGTATTTTTAATAGAGACGGGGTTTTACCATGTTGGCCAGGCTGGTCTTGAACTCTTGGCCTCAAGGGATCCACCTGTCTCGACCTCCCAAAGTGCTAGGATTACAGGCGTGGGCCACCCCGACTGGCCCAAAAAGTGTTTTTGAGATGCAGTGATCTGATGTTGGTGCAGTATTTGTGCACCTGCTGTGTATCATGCACTTTAACTTGGCAATATAGACAGTTACCTTTTCCATAGCCCAGGAACTGCTGTTAGGCCACTTACCTTGTGTACAAATTGTTCCACTCTGGTCTGAAGCCCCCAGACCTCAAACTTCACAGTCACCAGCTTGTAGGAGCACATGATGGGCTGATGATTATCTCTCCAGCCTTCCCTCAACTGTCCCCGTCCTGTCTTCTCTGACTTGAAGTGCTTAGGATCCTCCAAAAAAAAAAAAAAAAAAAAAAAAAATACACACAGTGTTATGCCCAGACCGTTTATTCCCCAGAGAAGACCACCAGAGTCCGGAGTCAAAGCCTGCAGTGAGCTGAGATCCGGCCGCTTGGGTACAGCCGCAAGACTGCGCGAGAAAAAAAAAAAAAAAAGCAAAGAAATTTGATATATTAAAAGTTTGATGATCAATATTAAATGTCGGGAATAAGTATGAAATAACATAGAAACAGGGCCGGGGGCAGTGGCTCAAGCCTGTAATCCCAGCACTTTGGGGGGCCGAGGCGGGCAGATCACCTGAGGTCGGGAGTTCGAGACCAGCCTGACCAACATGGAGAAACCCCGTCTCTACTATAAATACAAAATTAGCTGGGCGTGTGGTAATCCCACCTACTGCCTGTAATCCCAGCTATTTGGGAGGCTGAGGCAGGAGAATTGCTTGAACCCGGGAGGCGGAGGTTGCGGTGAGCCGAGATAGCGCCATTGCACTCCAACCTGGGTAACAAGAGTGAAACTCCATCTCAAAAACAAACAAACAAACATAGAGACAGAAAGTAGATTAGTAGTTGACAAGGATTGAGGAAAGGAAGGGATGTAGATTATGAATGGATATAACATTTCCTCTTGGAGTGATGAAAATGTTCTGGTATTAGACAGTGGTAATAGTTGCACAACCTTCTGAATATGCTAAAAACCACTGAACTGCACATTTATTTAAAAGGATGAATTATATTGTCTCAATTTTTTCTTTTCTTTTCTTTTTTTTTTTTGAGATGGAGTCTCACTCTGTTGCCCAGGCTGGAGTGCAGTGGCGCAATCTCAGCTCACTGCAAGCTCCGCCTTCTGGGTTCACATCATTCTTCTGTCTCAGTCTCCCCTGGGACTACTGGTGCCCACCACCATGCCAACTAACTTTTTGTATTTTTAGTAGAGACAGGGTTTCACCGTGTTAGCCAGGATAGTCTCGATCTCCTGACCTCGTGATCTGCCTACCTCGGCCTCCCAAAATGCTGGGATTACAGGCATGAGCCACTGCACGTGGCCTCAATTTTTTCTTTTCTTTTTTTGTAGAGATGGGTCTCACTATATTGCCCAGGCTGGTATCCAACTTCTCACCTCAAGTGATCCTCCCTTCTTGGCCGCCCAAAGTACTGGGATTACAGGTGTGAACCACCATACCTGGCCTCACAACAGCTTTAAATACAGTAGACAAAAACCGGCAACAGTCCAAATGTTCATCAGCAAGAAACCAAACAGATAAATTGTGGTCTAGGTGCACAATGGAATACTAGACAGCAATGAAAAAGAACAAATGGCTGATGCATGCAAAAACATGTACAACTCTCACTGATGCTACATTAAGCAAAAGTAGTCAAATGCAATAGCATATACATTGTATGATTCAAATTGAAATTCAAGAATAAGCAAAACTTTATGTATGGTGATAAAAGTTAAATAAGCAGTAATTTCTTTGATGGTTGGGGTTTGGTGCAAAGGGACATGAAGGAAACTTCTGGGATGATTATATGTTGATCTGGATGTAACGTGTACACATTCACTGAGTTTTACACTTAAGATTTGTATTATACTTCAATTATAAGAATGAAAAACAGGTAAAAGGGTTTTTGGTTGTTGCTGTTTTTGAGATGGAGTCTTGCTCTGTCACCCAGGCTGGAGGGCAGTGGCTTGATCTTGGCTCACCCCAACCTCTGCCTCCTGGGTTCAAGTGATTCTCCTGCCTCAGCCTCCTAAGTAGCTGGGATTACAGGCGTCTGCCACCACGCCCAGCTAATTTTTGTATTTTTAGTAGAGACCGGGTTTTGCCATGTTGGCCTGGCTGGTAAACCTGGCAGTCAGGGGGTCCTGTGTAGAGAAGTAGATAGGATGAGACACAAAACCACATTGGCTGGGACAGCCCCAGCCCTTTTAATGCAGACCAGACTGTGTCTCAGGGGTGGGTTTGGGAGGTAAAAGCAGGCTGCTTACAAATAAAGACAGGTCTGGCTGTGGCTCTGCCAAGGCTATCTGGCACTGGCCTCTAAAGAGGGCTTTCAGGCTGCCCTTGACTTCCCTTACAGATCTGCCTCCTCTGTCAGGACCTTTCTGCTACGGTGACCACTTCCACAACTGTAGCTCCTCTAAAAAACACACTGCACTCCCAGGGCCAACTTCCATGCCAGGCTGACGCCAGGCCTTCATCAAAGTAGAAGGTGAATGCTTGCCCTCCTGCCTCTTCTCAATCTCTCCATCCACCATTCCCCACTCTGCTGCCACAATGGCCTCCCAGATGTAAACTCCCCTCCTCAAAATCTGTCCACGGCACCATGAGTGTAGCATAAAAGTAATATGCCCTGGCAGGAAGGAAGTACAAGGTCTTTTATGTTATTACTTATTTTTCTGGCATCTTTTCCAGACCAGCCTCCCAATGCCACACCTCTCTTGTGAGCCTTAAGAAGCTCCCGCTGGTCACATTCTCCAAAGCCCCAGGAGTCTGGAACCTCCTAGATAGGCACTGGTCCCCCTTCCTGAAGTTCCTTCTCCCCGACCAACTCCTGCAGTCTGACTGATTCTCCTTTCCTTGCTTCAAGACTTAAGTTAGGGGCCGGGTACAGTGGCTCATGCCTTTAATCCCAACACTTTGTGAGGCCAAGGCAGGAGGATTGCTTGAGGCCAGAAGTTCAAGGCCAGGCTGGCCAACAGAGCAAGACCCCAGCTGTATTAAAAAAAAGAAAGAAAGAAAGAAAGAAAAACACTTGGTCAGGCATGGTGGCTGAGGCCTGTAATCCCAGCACTTTGGGGGGCCAAGGTAGGTGGATCATTTGAGGTCAGGAGTTTGAGACCAGCTTGGGCAACATGGTGAAAGCCTGTCTCTACTAAAAATACAAAAAAAATTAGCTGGGCATGGTGATGTACGCCTGTAATCCCAGCTACTAGGGAGGCTGAGGCAAGAGAAGCACTAGAATCCAGAAAACGGAGGTTGCAGTGAGCTGAGATTGTGCCACTGCACTCCAGCCTGGGCGACACAGAGAGACTCTGTCTCAAAAAACAAAAAAATAAAAAATAAAAACTTCATCCCCTCCAAGGACCCTTTCCTGGGTGGCTCAGAATGAGGGCTCCTCCTTTATGCTTCTGAAGCTTCCCCTGTCATGGGTCTGGCAGGTAAGCGCATCACAGATGTTGAATACATGCTTGTTGAGTGAATGCTTGAACCCTATTTGACATATCACACACATGTGGCTGGGACATCAGAATCTTAACCAAAATTTGGTAAATACCTAAGTGAAAGACTAGTTGAAATTCTATGTTCACAATAACAAACGTTGGAAAAGATAGGGAGAAACTAGCACTCTCATACATTGTGACAGAAATATAAATAGTGTGGCCACTTTCAAAAACATTTCAGTAGCTCATCAAGAGATAAAACATAGGGTTACCATTTAACCTAGCAATTTCACTCCCAGATATCTGCCCGAGAGAGTTGAAAACACGTATCTACACAAAAACATGTACATGGGCCAGGTGCAGTGGCTCGTGCCTGTAATCCCAGCACTTTGGGAGGCCGAGATGGGTGGATCACTTGAATCCAGGAGTTTAAGCCTGGGCAACATGGCAAAACCCCTTCTCTACAAAAAATACAAAAATTAGCCAGGCGTGGTGGCATGTGCTTATAGTCCCAGCTACTTGAGAGGCTAAGGTGGGAGGATCACTTGAGCCCAGGAAACTGAGGCTGCATTAAGTTGTAATTATGCCACTGCACTCTAGCCTCAGTGACAGAGTGCGACCTTGTCTCAAAAAATAAACAAAACTCCAAAAAACAAAACATGTACATGGATGTTCTAATTCATAATGGCCAAAAAAAATGGAAACAATACAAATTTCCTTGAACTGATGGATACACAATATGTGGTATGTCCATACAATGAAATATTATTCTGGCATAAAAATAAATGAAGTCTTCTTCTTTTTTTTCTTTTTTTCTTTTTTTGAGATGGAGTCTCACCCTGTCGCCCAGGCTGGAGTGCAGTGGCATGATCTTGGCCCACTGCAACCTCCGCCTTCTGGCTTCAAGCAGTTCTCTTGCCTCAGCCTCCCGAGTAGGTGGGACCACAGGCATGCACCACCACGCCCGGCTAATTTTTTGTATTTTAGTAGAGACGGGGTTTCACCATGTTGATCAGGCTGGTCTCCAACTCCTGACCTCAAGTGATCTGCCCACCTTGACCTCCCAAAGTGCTCGGATTACAGGCATGAGCCACCATGCCCGGCCATGAAGTCTTCTATTTTATTTATTTGTTTATTTATTTTTGAAACAGGAGTGCTTTATGGTCCGAGTGGAGTGTCCGGGAGGAGTGCCTCCCAGCTCTCGCCTGTGGGCTCACCTGAGCGGGAGTGGAGCTGAGGTCCCTGTGGGAAGCACAACCCCCACTCCCAGGAGAGGCCTCGCATGCTGCCTTCAGTCTCTCGCCAGCCTTGCCTAGCGTGGGGCCTGGGCCGCCCTTTAGGGTGGGTCTGCACACCCGTGCTCAGGGCTCCTGGCTGGAAGCAGAGCCATAGGCATGCGGCAGCCCTGGGTGAGCGCAGAGGGCAAGCAGGTGCCGGGGCGGTGCACATCCCGCAGCCAAGCGGTCCCTGCCCAGCCCTGGCCATGAGGTCTTCTTAAAAGAAGATTGTCGCCGACAATCATGAAAAAATGCTTAGCATTACTAATCATCAGAGAAATGCAAACCAAAACCACAATTAGATACCATCTCACACCAACCAGAATGGCTATCATTAAAAGGTCAAAAAACAATAGATGTTCGTGAGGCCGTGGAGAAAACGGAATGCTTATACACTGTAGGTGGGAAAGTAAATTAGTCCACACTGTGGAAAGCCATCTGGAGACTTCTCAAAGAACTTAAAACAGAGCTACTCAGCAACTGCATTACTGAGGAACGGGTACAGAATAGAGGTATATCCATTCAGTGAAATATTATTATGCCATAAGAAGAAATGAGGCCAGGCACAGTGGCTCACGCCTATAATCCCAGCACTTTGGGAGGCCGAGGTGGGTGGATCACCTGAGGTCAGGAGTTCGAGACCAGCCTGACCAATATGGTGAAACCTTGTCTCTACTAAAAATACAAAAAATTAGCTGGGTGTGGTGGCGGGCACCTGTAGTCCCAGGTTCTTGGGAAGGCTGAGGCAGGAGGATTGCTTGAATCCAGGAGGTGGAGGTTGCAGTAAGCCAAGATCACGCCACTGCATTCCAGCATGGGCAACAGAGTAAGACTCTATCTCAAAAAAACAAAAAACAACAACAAGAAATGAAGACTTGATTCTAGAAGCTCACTCGGTCTTTGGACCAAATTGAGAGCTAGCTGAAACAGGTCTGGGGTGGAAGCAGCTTTCCATAAGAAATGGCCATGTCATTTACCATCACCGTGGCAACACTGGGAAGTTACTGCCCCTTTCCATGGCAATGACCTGACAACTTGGAAGTTACCACCCGCATCCTAGAAATTTCTGCATAAACTGCCCCTTAATTTGCATATAATTAAAAGTGGGTATAAAATGAGTGCAGAACTGCCTCTGTGCTGTTATTCTGGGTACACTGCTTGGGGTACACACCAGCTCTGCAAGGAGCAGCACCTCTGCTGCTACTGCTTCAACTTTAACTGCCACTGGCTCACCCTTGAATTCTTTCCTGGGCAAAGCCAGAAACCTCCTGGGCTAAGCACCCATTTAGGGGCTTGTCTACATCAGATACACAACATGTGTTATATCCTTACAATGAAATATTACTATGCCATAAGAAGAAATGAAGTCTTCTCAAAGACATACAGGTGGCCAACAAACATGAAACAGAGCTACCATTCAACCCAGCAACCCCATTATTGGGTATATGCCCAAAGAAAATAAATCACTCTACCAAAAAGACACATGCACTCATATGTTCATCACTGTGCTATTCACAAAAGCAGACACGAAATCAGTCTAGGTGCCCATGGAATACTACACAGCCATAAAAAAGAATGAAATCGTGTCCATGGGGTACTATGCTCACTACAGGGTGACAGGATCCATACTCCCTACCTCAGCATTACACAATATTCCCACGTAACTACTCTGCACATGTACCCCCTGTATCTAAAAGCTGAAATTTAAAAAAAAGAAGAAATGAAGTATTGATACATGCACCAGCGTAGATGAACTTCAGAAAACATGACACTAAATAAAAGAAGCCAACCACCAAAGGCCACGCTGTATAATTCCATGGATATGAAATGTCCAGAGGAGGCAAATCTATGGAGAAAGTAAGCAGATCAGTGGTTGCCTAAAACTGGGGGAAGGGAATGGTATACGGAATGACTGCAAACAGGAACAAAGTTTCCTTTTGGGGTGATTAAAATGTTCTAAAATTAGATTAAAATGATGGCTCACAACTAGGTAAGTATATGAAAAAGAAGTTGAACTATACACCACTTTCTTTCTTTCTTTCCTTTTCTTTTTTTGAGATGGAATTTCACTCTGTCACCCAGGCTGGAGTGCAGTGGCACAATCTCAGCTTAGTGCAACCTCTGCCTCCTGGGTTCAAGTGATTCTCCTGCCTCAGCCTCCCAAGTAGTTGGGATTACAGGCACACACCACCACACCTGGCTAATTTTTGTATTTTTAGTAGAGATGAGATTTCACCATGTTGGCCAGGCTGATCTTGAACTCCCGACCTCAGGTGATCCACTTGCCCTGGCCTCCCAAAGTGCTGTTATTACAGGCATATGCTACTGCACCCAGCCAAATTGTATGCTTTCAATGGGTAAGTTTTATGGTATGAAATGACATATTATAAACATTTAAAAAATACAAAAATACAATCTGAAAAATGCTATGTTGCTACCTCAGTGGGTTTTTCAGGGCATGCACTGGCTCTGGATTTGCTGATGGTCCTACCTAAAGTCATATTATTATTATTATTATTATTAATTATTTTGAGATGGAGTCTCGCTTTGTCACCTAGGCTGGAGTGCAGTGGCGTGATCTTGGCTCACTGCAACCTCCGCCTCCCGGGTTCAAGTGATTCTTCTGCCTCGGCCTCCCAAGTAACTGGACTACAGGCATGCACCACCACACTGGCTAATTTTTGTATTTTTAGTAGAGACGGGATTTCACCATGTTGGCCAGGCTGGTCTCGAACTCCTGACCTTGTGATCCGCTCGCCTCAACCTCCCAAAGTGCTGGGATTACAGGCGTGAGCCACCGTGGGTGGTCTAAAGTCATATTATCACAGTCATGATCCCGAGCATGTTTCCTGAGTGTGCTCCATGGGAAGCAGGTACTGCATTGCCTTCCACCTTGACCACATTTCTTCGTCCTGGGTGTTTAGGAGGGGTGTAGTCTGTGTGTGGTCATAGAGCACTTCCCTCCACTCAGAACAGACTCAACCCTACACAGACGATCAGGGTTCCCTGAGATTCCTTCAGGGTCTTTCCTTCTTTGTCTCTGTTGTAGGAAGACAGTGGGCCTGGGGGTAAGAGGAGAAAGGACTCAAGTAGGACAAATATTTGATTAACAGGATATTAAGTCTGTTTTGCTAATGGAGTAGAACAATATTGACAAAAGAGATTCTGGGAAGGGGGACGGAAAAGAGAATGAATAATAAGTATCCGAAGGGAGCAAGTGTGTCTGTGAAGGGAGGGGCTGGTGACCTTGAGTGTGGGTGACATTTCTGAATCTTCTCTATTAATTTTGCCATGTTGTGTTTAAACCAACCTGGAAACCACCACCAAAATCATATGCATAGGCCTGGAAAGACTATGCTATTTAAGAATGTGATTCGGCCGGGTGTGGTGGCTCACACCTGTAATCCCAGCACTTTGGGAGGCCAGGATTTCGAGACCAGCCTGGCCAACATAGTAAAACCCTGTCTCTACTAAAAATACAAAAAAAAAAAAAAATTAGCTGGGTGTGG
>NW_012110918.1:3233033-3234603 GCF_000951035.1 Colobus angolensis palliatus | reverse complement strand
ATTTTAATCCTCCATTTCCAGGTTTCCTCATTTTAAAAGGAAGTTTATAAACCTCAACCTTCATCCCCGATGTTAAAAATCCCCTGGGCCTTTCCATAGGCAGGTTTCAAGGTCTGGCCAATTATAAAACGTCATAAGGCTGGACTTGACTGTGACCGAGATTATGTGTCTTGAAATCCCTGCTGGGTCTCAACTCAGTGCAATCAGAAAACAGAGTGCAAGATGTCTGCCGTGGGTTAAATGGTGACCCTCCCCAAAGATATGCCCAGGTCTTCACCCCTAGTATCTATCTATGAATGTGATCTCATTTGGGAAAGGTCCTTGCAGATGTAATTAAGTTAAGGATCTTGAGATGAGATCATCCTGGATTAAGTGGGAGGGCCCTAAATCCAATGACAAGTGTCCTTATAAGAGACAGAAGAGGAGAAGACACAGAGGAGGTTATGTGAGGACAGAGGCAGAGATAGGAGTTAAGAAGCCACAAACCAAGGAACTTTGGGAGCCACTGCAAGCTGGAAGATGAAAGGAAGGATGGTCCCCTAGAGCCTCGAAACCTCTCACCTTGATTTCAGGCTTCCAGCCTCCAGAACTGTGACAGAAACCTCTGGGGATGAGGCCCAGAGAGAAGAGCAAGGTTAGACCCCCCCATGCTCTGATCTAACTGGTCCTGGGTAGGGTCTGAACAGGTGGTGATCAGAAGGTACAGCCAAGATCCAGCCACTGCTATGAAGTACACATATTGTCTCCAGGCTCTTGATAAGGAACCTGAAGCTCAGAAATGATCAGCAATTCAGCCACAGTCCTCCCAGACCGGGCTCCCATGAACGTTTGGTCTGAATGTTTGTTTCCCCTCCCCCAATTCACATGTTGAAACTTTTTGGTTTTGTGTTTTTGCAACAGGGTCTTGCTCTTACCTCCCAGGCTGGAGTGCTGTGGTGCCATCACAACTCACTGCAGCCTTGACTTCCTGGGCTCAAGTGATTCTCTCACCTAGCTGGGATTACAGGCATGCACCACCACGCCCAGCTGATTAAAAAATTCTTTTAGGCCGGGTGCGGTGGCTCAAGCCTGTAATCCCAGCACTTTGGGAGGCCAAGGTGAGTGGATTGCTTAAGGCCAGGAGTTTGAGACCAGCCTGGCCAACATGGTGAAACTCCATCTCTACTAAAACTACAAAAATTAGCCAGGTGTGGTGGTGTGTGCCTGTAATCCCAGCTACTTGGGAGGCTGAGGCAGGAGAATCACTTGAACCCGAGAGGCAGAGGCTGCAGTGAGCTGAGATCACACCACTGCACTCCAGCCTGGGTGACAAAGTGAGTGAGACTCCATCTCAAAGAAAAATAAATAAAATAAAATATGTATGATACATGAAAAAGGCTAACATAGGGCCTGGACCGTAGCATGTGCCCAGTTGATGTTAGTCATTATTGCGTTTCCCAAGGCAGTCAAAGGAGCCTTTAAGTAATGTATCCAATCCTATAGTTCAGGGCAGAGACGACATGCTTTTCCATAGCACCCCAGAATTGCTGGGAAATTTGCTGCTTGAGACCATGGGACTAGTTCCTGCCTG
>NW_012110918.1:3202619-3232983 GCF_000951035.1 Colobus angolensis palliatus | reverse complement strand
CAGAGCGAGACTCCGTCTCAAAAAAAAATTTAAAAAAAAAAAAAAATTCTTTTAATGTTTTGTGGAGATGAGGTCTCATTATGTTGCCCAGGTTGGTCACAAATTTCTGGCCTCAAGCACACCTACAGCCTTGGCCTCCCAAAGGGCTGGGATTATAGGTGTGAGCCACCGAACCCAACCCATGTGTTGAAACTTAATCACCAATGTGATGGTATTAGGGGGTGGGGATCTTTGGAAGGCAATTAGTGCTCTTATAAAAGAAACTCTGGATAGCTCCTTCACCCTTTCTGCCATGTGAGGGCACAGTGAGGGGGTGCCATCTATGAACCAAGAAACGAGCCATCTCCAGACACTGAATCTGTCAACTCTTTGATCTCAGATTTGCCAGCCTCTGGAATTGTAAAAAATCAATGTTTGTTGTTTATAAGCCACCCCCAGTCTATGGTATTCTGTTACTGCAGCCCCATTGGCTTAACACATCACCCCTACACCATGTGGACAGGACATTCTGTCTGAAATTCTGGCACAACTGATCAGAGGAGAGCTTCCGTCTCCCCATCTGTAGAATGGTGTTAAGAACTCCTGGCCAGGCGCGGTGGCTCACGCCTGTAATCCCAGCACTTTGGGAGGCTGAGGCGGGCAGATCATGAGATCAGGAGTTCGAGACCAGTCTGGCCAATATGGCGAAACCCCGTCTCTACTAAAAATACAAAAAAACTAGTTGGGCGTGGTGGCGTGCACCTGTTGTCCCAGCTACTTGGGAGACTGAGGCAGGAGAATCACTTGAACGCAGGAAGTGGAGGTTGCAGTGAGCCAAGATTGCACCACTGCACTCCAGCTTAGGCAATACAGGGAGACTCCAACTAAAAAAAAAAAGAAAAAAAGAACTCCCTTGCAGGGTTGTTGCAAAACTTAAATTGGGTAACGTAGAAAAAGTCCCCAGCCCAGCCTGGCACATAGAAGGTGCCTGATGCACAGAAGACATCCCAAAGTGATAAGCACATGATACAAGAATGCCCTGAGAGATACTGTAGTACACTTTGTTCAAATCTTACTAAGCTCCTCCAAAGAAAGGCAGTGGGAATATCCCAGGGGCTGTAGGATTACTGCGAGTTCATTGTTATCCTGTAGTCAAATGTAAAGAAAAATGCTGATCATCTCAAATAAAAAATATGACTGTCCAACAGCATGCAGGTTTCCTTGCGTGAGTGAAAGCCTGGGTGGGCATTTCCATTTTCTGGAAGCTGTCACATGCCAGTGTCCGTAAGTATGGTGGCTGGAGGAATTGCGAGAGAAGGGTTCTTGTTTGTGGGATGTTATGACTGGGTTCTGAGTCCGGGGAAGCGACAGTCTTCAGTGCTCTGAACCAATTTCTTTCCCTCTTTCTCTTACGTTTCAGAGGCAGGAACATTCTGTTCCAAGTGGACGAAAGCAGAGAGCAGAGCAGATTGTCCCTGCTGTGTGCTGCTCCCTTAGGCAATCTCACCTGGGGACCGCTGGAACCTCGTGGTCCCAGTCAAGCAGGGAGCTCTCCTTGAACGGTGCATGTACTGGGCAGCCACCTCCCAATGGCAGGTTGGGTGAGCCTCAAAGTCTGGCAGGCTTCATGCATCTTAAAGGTGACATACAAGCTCTCCTTGTGAAGGGCTGAGAGGCATACAGAGGCATATGCTATCCTTTCATTCTAGTAATCTTCCAAGCCAGGGCAGGGCTCTCTTCCCCCCAGTTCAAGTTCAAGTTCAAGTTCAAGAAGTCCTACATTAACTCAGGGCTAAACTTTACCTGGTTGAAATGGTAATTCATTGGAGGGGAATGAAAATGAGATCTGCAATACCTTGGAGGCTTCAGGAAAAGTTCCAGAATGCAGAGAAAGAAATCTAACATGTGATATGTGTTTTTCATTCATACCTATTTAGGGTCGAGGGTTAATTCCCCTAGTGTATTCGTTTCCTGCTGTATCAAGTATCACAGAGGACAAAAAAAAAAAAGTATCACAGACTGGTGGCTTAAACATCAGAAATTTATTGTCTCACAGTTCTGGAGGCTAGAAGCCCCAAATTGAGGTGTCATCAGGGCTGGTCCTTCCGAGGGCTGTGAGGAGGAATCTGTTTCATGCCTCTCCCCTGGGCACTCCCTGGCTTGTAGAAGCATCACTCTGGAGTGAAGTCATCACATTCTCACTGCGTCTTCATACCGTCTTCCCTCTGTGCTTGTCTGTCTCTCTGTCCAAATTCCCCCCCCCCCCCCCCTTTCTTTTAGACAGAGTCTTGCTGTGTCGCCCAGGCTGGAGTGTAGTGGCGCCATCCAACCTCCACCTCCTGGGTTCAAGCAATGCTCCTGCCTCAGCCTCCCGAGTAGCTGGGACTACAGGCGTCCACCACCATTCCCGGCTAAGTTTTGCATTTTTAGTGGAGATGGGGTTTCACCATGTTGCCCAGGCTGGTCTTGAACTCCTGACCTCATGAGATCCACCTGCCTTGACCTCCCAAAGTGCTGGGATCACAGGTGTGAGCCACTGCGCTCAGCTCCAAATTTCCCCTTTTTATAAGGACACCCACCATACTGGATTAGGGTCCCCCTAATGATCTCACTTCAAGTTGATTAGCTTTGTAAAGACACTATCCCAAATAAGCTCACACTCTGGGGGTTAGGATTTCGACATAGCTTTTTTGGGGGGACACAAACCCATAACATGAGTCAGAGAGGTTTTCACAAGGCAAGTCTTCTAGGTTCCGCGATCACTCTTCTAGCTCACTCACGTGGTCATGGAGCATCGAACCCCAGGAGTGGCATCTGGCTCCATTGGGGGACGTGGAACTTCTCTGCAAGCGATGCTCTTGCCTTAATTAAGGGCCCTGCCCAGCTCCTCTCGCCCGGCAGCTGGCTGGTGGGGAACGCGTGGGGCTGCAAGTTCTTCTGGCCAGGGTTTTATAAATTCATCCACAATGAGATCTCTGGCTCCGGATGCTACCGATTCTCTCCAGGCTTGGCAGATGGCAAATTGGACCCTTGTAGTTAAAGCCCATCTGTATCGAGGGGGTTGAGCTGGTGCCAGGGCTGTTTCCCTGGGGCCAGATGGACCTCGGCACATCTTTAGAAGGCGTCCCCTCTATAGGATCAGCCACACCTGCAGGCCTCATCCATCTCACACTGGGACAAGGCAGAGCAAAGGGCTTGTTCGAGCAGCCCATGTAAAACTGCGTCCCCGTTTTGGATAGAATCAGTCTCCCACTTGGAAGGCGCAAGGAGAAGCCCACAGGAGAGCTTGGTCCAGTTGGGGATGAGTTTGCATCTTGGAGGCAATCTTATTAGCTGACATTCACTGAGATATGAAGTCTCCACGATTAATTACGCTTTCGATTTGAACCACAAAGGGCAATAGCCAACAGGGGCTTGCCCTGTTAATTGAAATGAGAAGTTTTTGACAAATGCCGAATGAAAAAAGGCTAAGCAAGAACTCCAGCCAGGAACTGCTACATTATGTAACTATAACCCTCAGCCCTAAAATAGGGATGCATGAACAACACATATCACATGTCAGATTTTTTTCTCTCCATTCTGGAACTTCTCCTGAAGACTCCAAGGTGTTACAGATCTCATTCTCATTTCCCTCCAATGAAAGTAAAGTTTAGCCCCGAATTAATGTAGGATTTCTTGAACTTGAATCTTAAGAGGGATACACATAAAACCAAGGAGCTTTCAAAGCAGCTAGTCCCCAAAGACCACTTATTAAGTGACCCCTATCCATATGAAATGCCCAGAACAGGGAAATTTATGGAGACAGAAAGTAGATCAGGGTGGTTGCTGATTGGGAGACAGGTGAGGGGAGAGGGTAGGGAGATGATAGCTAAAATATATGAGGTTTCCGTGTGGGGTGATGAAAATGGCTGATTGTATGGTGTGTGATCTATATCTCAATAAAGATTTTTTTTTTTAAATTATTATTAGATGGAGTCTCACTCTGTCACCTGGGCTGGAGTGCAATGGTGCGATCACGGCTCACTGCAACCCCCACATCCCAGGTTCCAGCAATTCTCCTGTCTCAGCCTCCTGAGTAGCTGGGATTACAAGCGCACGCCACCACACCCGGATGATTTTTGTATTTTTAGTAGAGATGGGGTTTCGCCATGTTGGCCAGGCTGGTCTCAAGCTCCTGACCTCAGGTGATCCACCCGCCTTGGCCTCCAAAAGTGCAGGGATTACAGTGGTGAGCTACTGCGTCCAGCCAATAAAGCTGTTTTTTAAAAAAGAGACAAAACTAAGGAGCTTTCAGAATGTGCTGGAGAACTGACCTAAAACTTGACTTAAAAGGTCAACTGCTATGCATCAGCTTAAAAAAAAACAAACCCAAAACCCGAAATGCAAATCATGCCAGAAGCAGTCAATTCTTGCTTTGTTAGCAGTTAATACCTAAAGTGCTATTTTTAAAGCATTTGCTCTTGGCACTAGAATGAACCACAAACCCTGAGCGGTTTGTGCTTTTTCTCTGCAAAGTGACTCTCTTAAAGGAGCTTGACTCATAAGATGCATCTGATGTGTAGAAAGGCACTGAAAGGCAGCTGTAGCAAGGAGAGTGCTTCTCTGGGTGTTTTGTGCCCTTCTCGGTTATAGTTCAGTGCCAGAAACACTTGAAACTAACTGCTTTAAGAAGAGGGATGAGGCAAATGAGAAATTTGAGCACATCACACAAAACAATGTAGTAGTCCATGGTTTTGGCCGGGCGCCGTGGCTCACGCCTGTAATCCCAACACTTTGGGAGGCCAAGGCGGGTGGATCATTTGAGGTCAGGAGTTGGAGATCAGCCTGACCAACATGGTGAAACCTCATCTCTACTAAAAATACAAAAAATTTAGCCAGGCATAGTGGCGCATGCCTGTAGTCCCACTTACGCAGGAGGCTGAGGCAGGAGAATCGCTTAAACCCGGCAGGCAGAGGTTGCAGTGAGCTGAGATTGCACCACGGCACTCCGGCCTGGGAGAAAGAGCAAGGCTCCGTCAAAAAAAAAAAGCCCATGCTTTCTAGCCCCCGGTATGCCTTTTAGGAACTGGGGAGAAGATGAAAGCAAATGAGAACTTGCAAGAGAGGTGGTCAGAGGAAAGTCAAGGAAGGAAGGAGGAAAAACTAACCCTAGGAGCTAACGTCTTCAAGTGCTTGCTCCGTACCAGAGTCTGTGTCAGGCACTTGAGACTCGCTCTCTCATTTCATACTTGTGATGTAATACAAAATAGATTTGGTTTTTGTCACTGCTTCCTGAGACAATGCTCCAAAAACTCTTGGAATTTCCTGAGTGATGGGGGTGTCCTTTGGGACGCATAACAAGCTCCTTCTGATCACACACACAGGTGAGGGGCCCTAGATGGCCTCAAGATGGCTCTGGTCACCAGAAACACCAAGTGATTAGGGGGTTAAAACTTTCAGCCCTGCCCGGGCGCAATGGCTCACGCCTGTCATCCCAGCACTTTGGGAGGCCGAGGCAGACGGATCACCTGAGGTCGAGAGTTCGAGACCAGCCTGACCAACATGTAGAAATCCCGTTTCTACTAAAAATACAAAATTAGCTGGTGTGGTGGCGCAGGCCTGTGATCCCAGCTACTCGGGAGGCTGAGGCAGCGGACTCACTTGAACCCGGGAAGTGGAGGTTGCGGTGAGCCGAGATCGCACCATTGCGTTCCAGCCTGGGCAACAAGAGTGAAACTCTGTCTCAAAAAAAAAAAAAAACCAAAAAAAACCAAAAACTTTCAGCCCCATCCACTGACCTCTGGGGAGGGAGGGAGTGCTGGGATTGAGCTCCATAAACGCTTAAACACACCGACCTGCTGGGAGGATGGCACACCCAGAGGGGGCACAGAAGCCCCAAGTCCTCACCCTCCAGTACCTCACCTGACTCGTCTCTCCCATTTACCTGCTGCTGAGTCATATCCTTGATGATAAACTGGTAAATCTAAGTAAATGTTTTCCTGAGTTCTGTGAGCCTTTCTAGCAAATTATTGAGCCTGAGGAAGGAGTCGTGGAGACTCCAGATTAAAAAAAAAAATTCTAATAAAAAAATAGAGATGGGGTCTCACTCTGTTGGCTAGGCTAGTCTTGAACTCCTGGCCTCAAGTGATCCACCTGCCATGGCCTCCCAAAGTGCTGGGATTACAGGCATGAGCCACTGTGCCCGGCCAACACTTCAGATTTATAGCCTGTCAATCAGAAGTGGGGGCAGCTTTGTGGGACTGAGCCCTTTAACTTCTGGGGTCTGATGCTAACTCCAGATAGACAGTGTCTGAATTGAATTAAATTGTTGGATACACAGCTGGTGCTGGAGAAATGAACTGGTTGGAGACACAGAAAACACCCCAGAATTCTCATAAGCTCTTAAAAGTAGCCCACTATTATCTGCATTTTCAGTAGTGCCCCAGGGGAGGCCCCCATGGTATTCCCAAGCTCACACTCCCATGGTTCCATCTCAGCCCTAGCCACGAGCTCCTTCCAAAGCTCCTCCTTTAGAAATTTCCAGATGGGCAGCAGGTGCAATCTCTATGTTCCTCTGCAAGCTTCTGGGGACACTTATTAGTCTCACCCGTCTTGCAGGATGGTAGCATTGAGCGTGGGCCTCCAAGTTGCCAGCTCGGCAAACAGTCAACTATTTTTTGTGTGTGTGTCAGGGTCTGGCTCTGTCACCCAGGCTGCAGTGCAGTGGTGCAATCATGGCTCACGGCAGCCTCGAACTCCTAGGCTCAAGCAATCCTCCCACCTCAGCTTCCTGAATAGCTAAGACCACAGGCACGTGCCACCGGGCCCAGCTAATTTAAAAAAAAATTTTGTAGATGGGCTCTTACTATGTTGTCTGGGCTGGTCTCGAACTCCTGGCCTCAAGTGATCCTCCCACCTTGGCCTCCCAAATTGCTGGGATTACAGGCATGAGCCACTGTGCTGGGTCTATAGCCAGCTTTTTTTTTGCAGATGCCCCAGTTTCTGTAGTTGATTCTCTCAGAATACTCCTGTCACATGCGATTGGGGTTAGGCAAGAAGTATACTCCCAATGACTGCAAACTCCCCTCCTCCATCTCCACATAGGGCCTAGGGAAGGGGAAGACAGGGGCAACCAGAGCTGTGGGAAGAGGGTCATCTGGGCCACTGGTGATTAGCAGCTGCCTGGTGAATGTGGAGTCCCAACTCCTCTTTGTCCCCAGCTTTGGGCCTGGTTCCCAGTCCCAGAGCAACAACAGGTATCTCCCTAACATCCTGTTGCACAACACTAACCTGTTCCTTTTGGCACTACAAGTATAGTTCAAGGTAATCTCTAATCAAAAGCAATGAGGTCATTCAAGGGCACACTGGAGAGGACCCCACCTTAATACATGTGACAGTGAGAGGCCAGGAACCCAGCTCCTCCCATAAAGGGAGCTTATTAGAACCTGGCTCGGTCTGCAGCCTTTGAACTTGAGGCTGTTCTGCACTCTGATTTTAGCAGTGCTCTTTAGACACAGGCTATGGAGAGGCATTAACAGCCCTCATTCCTACTGAGGATCTACAATTTGGCCTAGAGATAGCTTAAGTTTATTAAATCAAAAGCTGATAATAGGCTGACAAATATCTCGATGAGCTGCAACATGACAGCAGTGACCAGCACCAGATTAACTGTCCCCAAGTCTAGCTTGCTCCTTGTGTACTGTATTATTTTGGGAAATTTAGGCCTCCAACTTGTCAAACCAGAAACTAGGGTAGAGTTGTTCAATCAGCCAATCAGTCTGTAATTTGAAGACAATAAAATATTTCCATTTTTAGATTTCAAATTTATTTGAGCTTTAGAACTCATTTCGTTTCTCCAAATGCACTTTTGGAATCCCAGTACATAAAGCAGGTAAAAGTGATGAGTGGATTCTTCAGGCTGTTTCTCCCTTCACTGATACAACATGTTTCACTGTTTCCCATGCCCAGGAGCACCTTGTGGGGTCCTCAGATCTGTGGAGCAGGACTGAGAGATGAACCGAGGAGGCTTCGATGTGACAGAGAACTCATGCCCTGCCCCCAGGTTGGAATCTCAGCTCCAGTAACTACTGTGTGAACTTGGGCAAGTTATTTAACTCTAAGACCATCGTGTGGATGCTAAAGTGAGAAAAGGATTATTTCCGAATTAGGGTCTGTAGATGGGTTCTTCGGTGACTAATGGCTTTTTTTTTTTTTTTTTTCTTTTTTAAAATAGGTTCCTGGGCTGGGTGTGGTGGCTCACACGTGTCATCTTTGGGAGGCTGAGCGGGCAGATGGTTAGAGCTCGGGAGCTTGAGACCAGCCTGGGAAATCCTGTCTCTACAAAAAAAAAAAAAAACACCCCAAAATTAGCTGGGTGTGGTGGTGTGCACCTGTAGTCTCAGCTACTTAGGGGGCCGAGGCAGGAGAATGGCTTAAACCTAGGAGGTCAAGACTGCAGTGGGTCGTGATGGTGCCACTGTATTCCAGCCTGGGCAACAAAGTAAGACCCTGTTTAAAAAAAAAAAAGGTTTCTATTCTATAACGGAGGATGGCCAGTTTTTAGTTTTTGGGTTTTTTTTTTTTTTTTTTTTTTAATAGACCCAAGCTGCTTTTGGCAAATCCACTATTTTCTGGAATGTTTGTAAAGAAGAAATTTCTCTCCAAAGATGAGGAGTAGAGTTCTATCAGATTAGGTAACCAAGGGACTGGAAAGGCCCTTCTTTTTCTACATACCAGTCTTTCCCTAAGATCATTTAGTCACTGAGACTCGGGGTTGGGAAGAGATATTTAAGAAGGCAACTATTTCTTTGAGTGATTTCCAAAGACAACCGTTGTTTGCACATCTAGATTTACCTGAAGGAGTCTACTTGGTGTAGCAGAAGCATAATCTTTGGGGTAGGACACTTTGGGGTTTTGAATCCAGGCTTCCTGAAACTTCTAGCCAGTTACTTAGACTCTCTAAGCCTCAGTTTCCTCATCTATAAAATGGAGACGATATTGGCTGGGTGCAGTGGTGGCTCACACCTGTAATCCCAGCACTTTGGGAGGCTGAGGCAGGTGGATCACTTGAGCCCATGAGTTTGAGACCAGCATAGGCAACACTGCAAGATTCCCATCACGACACACCCCCATCCCCTCCACACACACACACACACACACACACACACACACACACAAATAGCTGGTGTGGTGGCACGTGCCGGTAGTCAGGAGGCTGAGGTAGGAGGATCACTTGAGCCTGGAGGGGTGGAGGTTGCGGTAGCCTTGGTCGCATCACTGTACTCCAGCTTGGGCGACAGAGTGAGACTCTAAACAGTGGCATTTATTTTTCTCAAAAGTTAGTTGCATACCCTCTAAAACCAGGTTTAGCAATTTTGTGAGAAATGTTCATTGAAAATTCTAAGGCCCAAGCTAACGAGCTAGTAATTATATGTCTTTCTCTGGGCCTCTTAATAATAAAAGACGAAGACAAGCACCTTAATAACACTTATTCTTTCTTGGGTATTTTTGGAACAGAAGCTGAACAGTTGTACTTGGAGTCTGAATAAATAGATGTGGAGGAGTGAATCGCTCGGTCAGGTCTTAGTTCTCAAGGAGAAAAATGCCACTTCAAACATCACAGAGTCATTGCTGCAGATTCTTAGAGTGCTAGACGAAGAAAGGGCTTGGAGGAGATTTAGCCAGAGGACCTGGTGGACAACTATTAGAGTATTTTTTTTGTTTTGTTTTTGTTTTGAGACAGAGTCTCACTTGTTGTCCAGGCTGGAGTACAATGGTACGATCTCGGCTCACTGCAACATCCACCTCCTGGGTTCAAGCGATTCCTGCCTCAGCTTCCCGAGTAGCTGGGACTACAGGCACCCGCCACCACGCCTGTCTAATTTTTGTATTTTTAGTAGAGATGGGGTTTTGCCATGTTGGCCAGGCTGGTCTCGAACTCCTGGCCTCAAGTGATCCACCTGCCTTGGCCTCCCAAAGTGTTGGGATTACAGGCGTGAACAACTGCAGCCAGCCTACAGTCTTTGGTTAGAGGAAATAAACTTCAATGAGTGTCAATCTGAAGCCACCCCCAAATCAGAAGCAACTTAGGAAAAAAACTGCACAAACGTATGTTATAATTAATGCTAGTAGATGTCAAGGAAGACTTTGGACCTGATTCTACAGATGGTATCAGATTCCCAACAGACAGAACAAAATTCAAAGGCACTGACCTCTCTCACAATCGGGGAATGGGCAGGTTTACAGGCTTACATTGCTAACCCCCCTGCATCACCCCTCCCCCAAATTAAATAACAATAAAGTGGTTTAAAACCTTGACCACAATAAGTTGAGCTCTCTTAGGCAAAGCTTCCCTATGGTGAATGGATAGTAGATGTGATGAGGCATATTGCTCCTGCAGTCCTTGAGTAACAGACGGCCTCCTGACCTCGGGGGTTGGTCATCTTGACCAGGAGCTCCTCCTTGATGTGTCAATCAAAATGAATCACTTTCTCTTTTTTTTTTTTTGAGATGAAGTTTCGCTCTTGTTGCCCAGGCTGGGGTGCAATGGCGCGATCTCCCGCTCCCGGGTTCAAGCGATTCTCCTGCCTCAGGCTCCCGAGTAGCTGGGATTATAGGTGCCTGCCACCATGCCCGGCTAATTTTTGTATTTTTAGTAGAGATGAAATTTCTCCATGTTGGTCAGGCTGGTCTCAAACTCCCGACCTCAGGTGATCCGCCCACCTTGGCCTCCCAAAGTGCTGGGATTACAGGCATGAGCCACCGTGCCTGGCCAAAACGAAATGCTTTCTACCTGTCAAGGCATGAAAAAATATGGGAAGCTCTGCTCTGCGGCCATTTCCCCAAACCTGGTGCATTTACACACTGATTCTCGGGTCCCAGACCAGTGAGTCTGGTTGGGTTGGTCTAAGGTGGGATCCGGGTATCTCCAGTTTTCAAAACTTCCCTGGGTGATGCTGACCTGATTTGGGAGCTCTGTTGTAAGGGCCAAGCAGTTCTGGTGTTTTACTTTAATAAGACTAAACATAGCAGGGGCTGATGCAGTTGGCCCCAGTTCTGAGCAACTTGTGTGGACTCGTTGCCTGTTTTCTTGAAAGAACAGAGCAGGGCCAGGCACATTGGCTCACGCCTGCAATCCCAGCACTTTGGGAGGCCAGGGCAAGTGGATCACCTGAGGTCAGGAGTTCGAGACCAGCCTGACCAATATGGTGAAGCCCTGTCTCTACCAAAAATACAAAAAGTATTTGGGTGTGGTGGCATGCCCCTGTAATCCCAGCTACTCAGGAGGCTGAGGCAGGAGAATCGCTTGAACCCAGGAGGCAGAGGTTGCAGTGAGCTGAGATCGCGCCACTGCACTCCAGCCTGGGTGACAGAGTGAGACTCTGTCTTATTAAAAAAAAAAAAAAAAGTACAGAGAGAAGTTCTCCATGAGATGGAACTGAAGAAGAGCTTGTCGTATCTGTTCACTCCTGGCTGAGAGCCTTGGGCCTTTCAGCTCTTGGTTCCTTCTTTGAAAGTCTTAAATGTTAGTTTTCTATAGTACAGCTGTAAGAAGGCTCGTGGCAGACAGAGATAGCATGGCAATACTGCCTTGGGTACCATCCCAGCACTGCAGTGCCACAGATGGCCCAGACTTGGCACAACAAACAGAAAATGTAACTTCTAAGGTTTCTTCGAGGTGAAGTAGCAGAGACACGTGCCATCCGGAATTCAGGTTAAACTATAACAGAGGCAATAACGTATTTTTTTTTTTTTTAAAGTCTCAGCAGCACAAATGGCTGTAACTTCTGCAGGATCTCGCTGAGCCGGCGGAGGATCCCATGATCCTGAGAGCTGGAGCTATTGGTATCACACCTCTGCTCCTGTTCTCCACTCACACCGACAAGAAAAAAACGACACGCAAACAAACTCCTGTGATGGCACTCACGGTGGCCACCTTGCAAAGACACATGGTTTCCACAGAGCCACTGTTCCTGCAACCCATCTGCAGAGCTTGAAGCCAGGGTCAAAGCAGAGAGAAGGGAATGCTTATGAAATGCTTATTGTGTGCCAGGGACTGTGCTAGTCACTTTCCATGCCTTGCCTTTGACGTCATCTCACTTCTCCATCCCATTTGTCCATCTGTCCATCTATCCATTCTTTTGAAAGGAGGGAGGGACTCAGATACAGAATTGATGATGATCAAATGCAGTTGCTGTGACCGCCTAGGAGGCTCCCACAGCCAGGGCCCTCACCACATTAGGGCTGAATCATCTAGACACAGAGCGCCCAAGCTGGGAATCCCAATTCATAGGTTCTAGGGGTTATCTTTTGCACAGATCCCTTTACGAAAAGCCCAACTGTTTCTCCATTCCATGAATGTTTTACTTGGATGAGTTCTTCCCTCCCTGGTCTGTTCCTTTTGGGATATAGGGTGACAGGGTGATTTCTCCCAGGCTTCTTTCTTTCTTTTTTAAGATAAAGTCTCGCTCTGTTGTCCAGGCTGGAGTGCAGTGCCGCAATCTCAGCTCACTGCAACCTCCGCCTCCCGGATTCAAGCAATTCTCGTGCCTCAGCCTCCCTAGTACCTAGGACTACAGGTGCGTGCCGCCATGCCCAGCTACTTTTTGTATCTTTAGTAGAGACAGGGTTTTGCCATGGTCTCGAACTCCTGACCTCAAGTGATCCGCCTGCCTTGGCATCCCAAAATACTGGGATTACAGGCGTGAACCACTGCACCTGGTCCCCAGGGGCTCTTTCTATTGATTCAATGACCCCCAATGCCACAATCAGCAACTCCACTACTGGCAGAGACATAGAATCTCTGGTTTCGATCTGGCATTTAGGAATTCATATGCTTTGATTTTCTTTGACCTACTTGGTCTGGCATTTCACTACCAAATTCAATTGGTAGGGTTTGCAACTGCTGCTCTGAACACTGAGTGCTGGGGACCATCATTCATGCCAATTACTGCAGCAGTTTAAATGGTTTTTTTTTTTTCCCCTTGAAAAATTTAAAAAAATGAAAACTCTTTCTCTAGGATGAAGTTGGGCACTACCATTTTTTGTAGTAATCCCAGTAAAAATGGGGTTTGCTCCAAATGCTGAGGTAGCTTTGCATTATTAGGCCAAGAGAATAGCAGTGGCTTTTAATATCAGCACTAGGCACTGTGCTTCAGCGAGACTTGGCGTCTCATCTTTCCTGGGTTTGGAAGGAATGAGGTCTGAGAAAGAAAATCTCATTGTTCCTTGGGAAGTAAGTTGCCAATTATTGGTCTGAAAATGGTGCAGCCAGGGTTGTTGAGGACTGGACTACTGTTTAATGCCTTTTTATTTCCAAATGTTACTCTTCATTAATAAAATCTTATTGTTGTCAAGATGGCTGAGGGCAATTTGTTCATGAAAGAGGGTGGCAGAAGAGGGAAAGGTGTAGGGTAATGGATTTGAATGGTCCTAAACCTCTGGGCACCCAGGAGCCTGCCCTCAACATCCCCACAAGAGAGTCAGCCCCTCTGGTGAGGTCACAAGTAGAGTCCCCTTGCATAGTTGCTTATGACCCCTGCTTTTTCTATTTTCTTGGCCAATGGATTTTTTATTTTTGGTGACCCCTGCTTTGAAAGCTCCCTGTGACCTACCAGAATAAAGTCCAAATTCATTGGCTTGGCACTCAAAGTTTTTCCCTTGTGCCTCACTGATCCTTGACTATGCACTGAGACTCCTTATTTTCAGCCATTCACTACACTGCCTATTCCATCTCACACATCTTCAGACTTGAGTTTGCTCCCATCCAAGTGTGAGTCAGGGGCAATTTAATGTAGCCACAGGGTATGGGCAATTTTGTTATATCTAGGAAAATTTCAACCCATATGTCCATTGATTCAACAGTTTCGCTTTTAGATTTATTCTACAGAGACGTTAGAACAACTCCCAGAAGATATCTATGGATGTTTCTTGCAGTATCATAATAAGAATGGAAACACTCTAAATGTCCATCAAATGGAGAATGATGTACACATGGCACCACCGTACACTGGCTTATTATTATTATTATTACTATTATTATTATTTTGAGGTAGGGTCTTGCTCTGCTGCCCAGGATCTCGGCTCACTGCAGCAGCCTCTGACTCCCGGGCTCAAGTGATCCTCCTCCCTCAGCCTCCAGAGCAGCTGGGACTCCAGGCATGTGCCATCATGACCAGCTAATTTTTATATTTTTGTAGAGATGGGGTTTTGCCATGTTGCCTAGGCTGGTCTCGAACTTCTGAGCTCAAGCGATCTGCCCACCTTGGCCTCCCAAAGTGCTAGGATTACAGGCATGAGTCACTGAACCTGGCCTTCATTGGCATATTATCCGGCCACCTAAAACTCACTAGACGGGCGTGTGCTGCACAGACAAATGGCAAGCTTATGTGATTAGTGAAATAATGCATGTTGCAAGGTGGTGTGAATAGCGTGAGTTTCATTTTATAAAATAATACTATTTATGCATTATGTTTAACTTTAACAACAGTCATGTCTCTGATGAGGGATCATAGGAGATTTGCTCTGTTTTGTGTTTGCATCACGTTGGAATTTTTTTTTTACAAGGATCATTTATTAATTTATGAACAAAAAATAAACATAAATCCATTTTGTTTTTAAGGCCCAGTTCAGATTCCACCTCTCCTATAAAGTCTTCCCTGACCAGTCCTGGGACTCTTCTGGGGATGACTGTGTGTATGAGTTTGAGGAAAGTAGATCACACGTGGCTGTGTGAATGTATTTCTCTTGCTGCCTCATTCTGCACTATCACTTAGCATTTGTGTCATTATACCATATCCTCCCAACCAGATCATGAGTTTCGTTTTTTTAAGACAGGGTCTGGCTCTGTCACCCGGGCTGGACTGCAATGGTGTGATCTCAGCTCACTGCAACCTTCGCCTCCCTGGTTCAAACGATTCTCCCGCCTCAGCCTCCGAGTAGCTGGGATTACAGGTATATGCCACCACACCAGGCTAATTTTTTGTATTTTAGTAGAGATGGGTTTTCACCATTTTGTCTTGGCTGCTCTTGAACTCCTGAGTTCAGGCAATGTGCCTGCCTTGGCCTCCCAAAGTGCTAGGATTACAGGTGTGAGCCACCGTGCCCAGCCTCTTTTTTTTTTTTTAACAGAGTCTCACTCTGTCACCCAGGCTGGAGTACAGTGGCACCATCTTTGGTTCACTGCAAGCTTCGCCTCCTGGGTTCAAGTGATTCTCCTGCCTCAGCCTCCTGAGTAGCTGGGATTACAGGCGCCTGCCACTATACGTGGTTAATTTTTGTATCTTTATCCTGTTCATTTTTGTTTTTTTAGTTGAGATGGAGTTTCACCACGTTGGCCAGGTTGGTCTCGAACTCCTGATCTCAAGTGATCTGCCTGCCTCGGCCTCCCAAAGTGCTGGGATTACAGGTGTGAGCCACTGCGCCTGGCCTTCTCTCTCAATTTCAAACAGCACTGGCATCATCCAGATCCTGGAAAGGGAGAGGGCTCAGGGCCCGCGATGCGGCAGCTGCTGGGGACCCTTCTCTTGCACCTTCTTTGCAGGCTTCCTCCCTCACCCTCCAGTTTTTTTTTTTTTTTTTTTTTTTTTTGAGACGGAGTCTTGCTCTGTCGCAGGAGCTGGAGTGCAGTGGCCGCATCTCAGCTCACTGCAAGCTCCGCCTCCCGGGTTTACGCCATTCTCCTGCCTCAGCCTCCGGAGTAGCTGGGACTACAGGAGCCCGCCACCTCGCCCGGCTAGTTTTTTTTGTATTTTTAGTAGGGACGGGGTTTCACCGTGTTAGCCAGGATGATCTCGATCTCCTGACCTCGTGATCCGCCCGTCTCCGCCTCCCAAAGTGCTGGGATTACAGGCTTGAGCCACCGCGCCTGGCCGTACCCTCCAGTTTTAGAGGCTCCCACCAGGGACTCCTTTGGCAGCAGGGACTTCTCCCCATCCCAGTGATGTCATCAGTCCTCTTATTTTCCAAGAAGCATGCGGGCCGCAGTAAGTTGGAACCCACAGCAAAACAGCTGCATTACTCTCAGAAAGAAACAGATGGACTTGAGGGAAAGGGGAAAAAAATGATAATAACAGCACAACACAGTGAACTTAACAATGTACCCCGGCAAGAGGCAGCTGTGTTGAATCTGGCCATTAGAGGTAACGGAAAATCTTTACCACCCTCAAAGGCCAAGATGTAGACCAGAATGAAAATATTTTTAATTTGAGGGAGCCGAGTGATTTGGATGAAGCTCTTGTACTGAAGGGTACAGCTAAATATGACAATATTTACTTAGTTGGTCTCTCTGTTCCCTTTCTGAGGGCCGGTCCTTAGCAAACAACATTTAATCTCTCACCCTTGACAGTTATTGGAAAAGCTAGATGTATCTCTTTTTGTTCCGTTCTCTCTCCCTTAAGAGAGAATTCAACAGATATTTAGATCTGTGGGGAACCAATGAACTAGCTGCCAAGGAGTTCTTGGTCCAGGAAGGCTATGATCCAGGGACCTGGAGACTTAGTCACTCAAGGGGAAAGTTCAAAATCGAATTCTGTCTGAAAAACATTCAATTATGCCACATCAGGGGCCCATGCTTCTAGGACAACCTCATGTTCTTCTTTCTCCTTTGTTGCTACCTGAGTTCAAAAAATTGCAAATTTCCCCATTAAGTTACTATGCTGTATTTATCACTAGTAAGATGGCCTTTATATCCTCCAAAATACAGGGGATGAGAAATTGCTTCATCTGTAACAAGAAAATCAATTCAAAAGGCAGTAGAAGACAGAAACTTTGAGGGCTTATACAATCTTGTTTTTGTACCCTCAATGCCTAGTATGTAGCTGGCACACAGTAGGTGCTTAGTAAATGCTAACTAAAGGAATTCATTAATGAGTCTTGATACCAGTAGGTTTTACTGTTTCCTTTCCTTGGATTGGTCTATGTTGTCAGGGTTTATTGATCTTGGCATACTTGACATTTTGGAACTGGATAATTCTCTGTTGTGGTGCACTTTGGATTCTTTTCTTTTTTCTTCTCTTTTTCTTTCCTTTTCTTTTGTTTATTTTATTTTTTTTTTTTAGACGGAGTTTCGCTCTTGTTGCCCAGGCTGGAGTGCAATGGTGCAATCTCAGCTCACTGCAACCTCTGCCTCCCAGGTTCAAGCAATTCTCCTGCTTCAGCCTCCCCAGTAGCTGGAATTACACGAATGTGCCACCACGCCCAGCTAATTTTGTATTTTTTGTAGAGACGGGGTTTCTCCGTGTTGGTCAGGCTGGTCTTGAACTCCCGACCTCAGGTGATCTACCTGCCTCGGCCTCCCAAAGTGCCAGGATTACAGGCATGAGCCACTGCGCCCGGCTCTTCTTTCTTTTTTTTTTTATTTTTTTAGGGACAGAGTCTCGCTCTGTTTCCCAGGCTGGAGTGCAGTGGCATGATTATGGCTCACTGTAGCCGCAAACGTCTGGGCTCAAGTGATCCTCTCATCTCAGCTTCCTGAGTAGCTAGGACTATAGGCACATGCTACCATGCCCAGCGAATTTATTTTTATTTTTATTTTTTTTGTAGAATAGGGTCTTGCTGTGTGGCCCAGGTTGGTCTTGAAACCCTGGCCTCAAGTGATCCTCCTGCCTCAGCCTCCCACAAAGTGCTGGGATTACAGGTGTGAGCCATTGCACCTGGCCCATTTTGGATGTTCAGCAGCCTCCCTCCCTGACCTCTACCCGCTAGATTCATGACATGCCCTATCCAGTTTCGACAATCAAAAATGTCTCCAGATATTGCCAGATGCCCCTGGGGGACAAATTGGCCCGTAGTTGAGAACCTCAGGGCTAGAGACTCCTTTGCTTTTCATTACATAAATCAACGAAGATTTAAAAAAGGAAGCACACACACACAAAACCGTCTACTTCTACTTCCTCGACTAGGAAAGACATTCCTTTTCCTTTCTCTTCTTTTGCCCTGGAGGTATGTCTGAAGATTGAGAAGCTGCACACACCCTACACATTTGTGTCTAGGGGAGATTGCTGCAGGTGGCAGCCCCCAGGAGGCCAACATAGATGCCATTTTCTTTGATCACTCCCCATCTCATGACGGAAGCCAGACCTCATGAACGACCGCAGTGAATGGAGGAGAAAGAGTACTGGACTTGAACTTGACTGCGGGCCAACATCAAAGGCCTCTGGGTTAGATCTCTCCCAGCATGGCTTTCAGAGATTCTCCAGCCTGGACTAGTCCTGCAGGCTAGAAGTTGAGGTTTGTCCCTGCACCCCAAAACTGCCAACTCAGCCTTGCGGTATGGCTGCACTGCCTGTGGCCTCTGCAGGCACGCTCTGACTTATCGTGCAGAATTCCTCATTCCTCCGCTGGGATCTTCACCTTGAAATCTTGGCAGAACATCAAGGAGCTGGGATGAAAATCTTGGCAGTAGCAAGATGCTATGTATCAGCCGCATAACCAGTCCAACCTGCTCAGCTTTTGGCTTCACCCCTTTTCCTGCTTTGGTGTTGATGATGGTCATTTTCCACGTGACATGGTGCAAACAGCTTTATGATGCTTCTGGGCAGACAGGGCCTCAGTGATCTCTGTGACTAATGGAGGGGCTCTCTCTGCCTGAAAAAAATCACACTAATTCCCCCCTCCCCCACAATACAGCACTGCCCTGCAGAGTCCATTAATGACAATGAGAACAAACTTGAAGCTAAGAGTTCTTTGAGAACTGAAGATCCGGCCTTAATAGGAAACAGCAGCACCGCAAACATGAGAATAAGGAAAGCACTGAGCTGGGCTATCAGCTGATCCTGAATCCCCAAAGCATGCTTCTGAATCCCTGGCTAGTGGCGATGGCACGAGGGCCATCGGGCAGAGGGCACCCACTGGAAAATTCCAAGCTCTGGTCACCTTCATGAGAGAGGCAGTCTTGATTGTGTGGCTCGAAGTTTTCCAGGGAGAAATGGAAAAAGAAAGGAAAGTGTTTTCATCCCCTCCTTTGGCCTGGATGGCCGTGTGTGTGTGACAGTAGCTGGGTGGAGAGGAGCAACCCAGATAACCCTGGTCTGGATTCATCAGCATCAAAAAAATCCAGGCACAGATTCAGCCCGTCGGCATCCGGCTTCCTCACATAAAGAACGTTTCTATTTAGGACGCTGACATCGTCAACTTACAAAGATGGATGGGAAGAAAAGGCCCATGAAGCTGGATGCCTCCGATTAAAAAAAAAAAAGGAACTCTGATTCACAACTGCTTGCTTAATGGCAACGAATTCATTTTCTTTGATAGCGCTTGCTCTGAAATTGTCACTGCTGGAAGAAAAAAAGCAAAGTCCCTTGCCTTCACTCACTCATTCAGCAACCATTGAGTGAGTGCCTGCTAAGCGCTGGTGCTGTAGCAGCGGCTGGGGAACAGCTAGCTCTTGTCTTTGCAGAGCTCATGCCATAGCGATGAGCTAGCACAATCTAGCATGATCTAGAAGCTATGGACCAGAACTTCGCTGTGTCCAGACCAGCAGTGGTGGGGGAGCGGCATGCCCAGGAAAACTCAGAAAGGGGGAGTCCTGTGTGAGCTGAACTCTAAAGGAGGGCCAGTCAGGGGTTTTAAGTACAGAACAAGGTCAGATTTCATTTTAGAAGGAAACTCCTGTGGTGGGGTGGAGGGTGTTAATTATTTACAGTGTGCCAGTTAGACATTTATGTGTGTTTGGAAATGGCTTGCCTTCTGAATCTGTTGTTTCTCTTACTCCCAGTCCCTGGCATGTTTACCGTAGACACAACCACCAAAACAGCCCAGGAAACTCACCCCTCTTCCTTTGGGTGGGTTCAGACTGCAGTCTGTATTCTGGCCTGTTGAAGATGGTGGGGCTGGGGTCACAAGGGAGTCACCCCTGGGGGAATGCTTTTTCTAAGATTTTATTGCAGGCTCCCAATGGTACCTGTAGCCGTTTGTGATCCGGCTGCCAGGTCCATGGAGGAGGAATTCCACCTGTTACAGAGGTCAGCAGATCCCCTGGGAGGTCACAGAATGGATGATGAGTGTGCAGGGCTCAGCCCTATGGGCCCCCTTCTCCCGCGTCCATTCAGTAACCCTAAGACTCTAGGACAGGCCAGGGGTGGCCTTGAGCATCAAAGCTGAATCCAGAGTTCTATCCATCTTCAATCACCTCTTCCTGTAGAACAAGGTTTCCCAGCCTTGGCACTATGGACATTTGGAACCAGATAATTCTTTTTTTTTTTTTTTTTTGAGACGGGGTCTCGTACTGTCGCCTGGGCTGAAGTGCAGTGGTGCAATCTTGGCCTCCCAGGTTCAAGTGATTCTCCTGCCTCAGCCTCCAGAGTAGCTGGGATTACAGGCGCCTACCACCATGCCCAGCTAAGTTTTTGTATTTTTAGTAGAAACGAGGTTTCACCATGTTGGCCAGACTGGTCTTGAACTCCTGACTTTGTGATTCGCCTGCCTCAGCCTCCCAAAGTGCTGAGATTACAGGCGTGAGCCACCGCATCCGGATGGAGTCAGACAATTTTCTGTTGTGAAGGGCTGTCCTGTCTGTGCTGTAGAGGATTTTAGCAGCATCCCTGGCCTCTACACTCTAGATACCAGTAGCCCTCCTATGTTTTGACAACTGGGAATGTCTACAGGCATTGCCAAGTATCCTCGTGAGGCAATAATTGCCCCCAGTGGAGAACTGTTCTAGCGGACAGTTTTCCATTCTCTTCCTACTCGATCTCTTGGCAGCATTCAGCACCTGTGGTCACTCTCTTCCTCTTGAAACTTACATTCCTTGGTGCATTTCCCTTGTTTTCGTCCTAACTTTCTGACTAATTCTTTTAGATTCCTGATTCTTTTAGATTCGACCTGATCGCCAGCTGCTGCCATCCTTGAAGGCTTGGACTTGAACCCCTTTCCCATTTATACTTCATGCTTTCTTCCTCTCATCCATCCCCAGGATTTTTAAATCTCCTGTTCGCCAAATACTCTCGAGTTTGTCTTCAGCCCAGATCTCTCGCCTAAGCTCCAGACTCATTTCTGTTTGTGTTAGCTGCCTCACTGACATCACAAAATCCATGCATCTTTCTCCAAGGTACACCTCTCTTCTCATCTTCCCATTTCAGTAAGCAGCACCCCCATCTATCAGTCGCTCAAGCCAGAATCCTTAAGGCCATCCCAACTCCTCCTTCAACCTCATCCCCACATCCAATCCATAAGCAATCCCTGTCAATTCATCCTCATCTTCAAAACATACATCAAAACCATCTGCTCCTCTCCATCTCTGCCACCAGCCCTCTAACGCAAGTCACGATAGCACCTAAGTAACTGATAACATAAATAATGATAGTGACCTTGATGGTCTCCTGACTCTGCTCTTCTCCAGTCCATTCTCCATCCAGAACAATCTTTTAAAAGTATAATTTAGATCCTATGACTCCTCAACTTTATTTATTTATTTATTTATTTTTTTGAGACCGAGTCTCTATTGCCCAGGCTGGATTGCAGTGGTGTGATCTCGGCTCACTGTAACCTCTGCCTCCTGGGTTCAACCTCAGCTTCCCGAGTAGCTGGGACTTCAAGCGATTCTCCTGCCTCAGTCTTCCGAGTAGCTGGGACTACAGGCGCATGCCACCAAGCCCGGGCAATTTTTGTATTTTTAGTAGAGTTGGGGTTTCATTCTGTTGGTCAGGCTGGTCTCAAACTCCTGACCTCAGGTGATCTGCCTGTCTTGGCCTCCCAAAATGCTGGGATTACAGGCGTGAGGCACTGCGCCTGGCCTGAACTGTCATTTTTTTCATAGCGTATCTCCTGATCCTATCCTCTTAAATGCAGTTTCCTCATCAGTCTCTCTCTGTACCTGCCTTCCTGCACTTGTGACTCTGAACTCCATATGTATGTGTGTGACTATTTCTCTACTGTTCGCCAAATACTCTCTGCGTGGTATTTGTTAGATTGGAAGTATCCTGAGGGGAGGGACCCTAAGTATCTCTGTGGCTCATTGCTGCTGCGTCCTTTTTTTTTTTTTTTTTTTGAGATAGTTTCTTGCTCTGTTGCGATCTCAGCTCGTCAAAGCCCCCGCTTCCTGGGTTCAAGCGATTCTCGTGCGTCAGCCTCCCGAGTAGCTGACCACCCTGCCAGCTAATTTTTGTATTTTTAGTAGAGTTTTTGCCATGTTGATCAGGCTGGTCTCGAACTCCTAAACTCAAGTGATCCGCCTGCCTCGGCCTCCCAAAGTGCTGGGATTACAGGTATTAGCCACCATGCCCAGACATCCCCGTCTTAACATTGTACGTGACACTCAGTGAGGGCTCCATAAATATTTATTGGATGAATAATTACTGGACTCTTTACCACTCATCTCGGCCAAACTGCATCCAGGGAAGGATACTTTAGGACCCAGGGAAAGAGGCATGGACGTGCCCATGAGCGACTCTGTGAAGCATGGAGGAAAAGCTCCTCGAATGTCTACGTGAATGAAAGGAAGCTTCTAGTGGAGGTTCTTTGGGGGCCCAGAGCACAGGGAAATGAGTCAGGCACGTTGACTAGAAATGAGACTTGATTTCTTCATTAATATTCTATATTTGTATCAAGACTTCCTACTGAATCAGGAGGGAACTCCCTGAAGTCCAGGCAGAGCCACGCCAAAGCACACTGGGAGGAAAAGCTGAAATTAGTTCAGAGTTTTCTGGCAACCCTGCTTTCCTGGAAGGCCCAGAGCTCCCAAAGAGGCCGGGAGGTCCAGGTGGGACAGCAGCCCAGGGGGGCCCGAGGCGTCACAGGAGTGCTTTGCACAATGCTCTGGACATCATCAGACCCCATTAAGCACTGGCGGACTTGACATGAAACTACAGGATTTCCATGGAGCGAGACAAGGGGAAGGTCAATGGTGCCCTATTTATTTCCCTCTTCGGCGGTTCCACAGTTACTCAGAAAGCATTTAACTTTATCTTAAAATGCATAGGTGTGGTTGGCCGCAGAGCACAATGAAAGTTGATGATCTTAAAATGTTCACCCTTTGGGTGGAGATGAGCAACACAGAGTGATCCACATCAGCCTCTCCCCGTCCCTTTCAGGGACAGCAGCTGAAGATACGTGCCTGCAATTAAGCAGCCAAGCATTTGCTAAGATCAGGTAAGACTTTTATACCGAAACGAATCCCAACACGTGGAGGCAAAAGAAATCCGAACCACCATGTTGGGAGCCTGGTTTATTTGTGTAACGACAGAATTCATTTTGAAGAAGTTTATTTATTGTGTCTCCCATCAGCCTTAATGGCTCTGGGAGAAGAGTTTCAAGATCCACGTGTTACGTTTCGAGGACGAGTCTGGGGCCCTGATTCCAAACATATTGGGATTGGTGACATGTCGCTAACCAACAAAAATAGCCCTGCATCTGCTGTCACTGCAGGGCTAGGATGTTATATACAAGTGGGTCACCCAAGTTCCATCAGCAGCCATTAATAAAATACTAATGGGATATAAATGGTGACTCGCACAAACCGTATAGCAGGAAGGTAGAACTAAGGCAAAGGATGGATCCTGGTATGTTGAAAACCAGAGAGAAAGAAGTTCTCTGAAATTTATTCTCAGCCAAGAACAAAGGAGATGTCCTCATTAAGGTGCTTGCTGTTTTGAGAGAAAGGAGCTCTGCTGGAATGAGCTATCAAAGTTTTCAAGGATTGATTCAGATACAGATAAAACACAGGTGGCTCATGCCTATAATCCCAGCGCTTCGGGAGGCCGGGGTGGGTGGATCATTTGAGGTCAGAAGTTGGAGACCAACCTGGCCAACAGGGTGAAATCCCATCTCTACTAAAAATACAAAAATTAGCCAGGTATGCTGGTGGGCGCCTGTAATCCCAGATACTCAGGAGGCTGAGGCAGAAGAATGGCTTGAACCTGGGAGGCAGACATCACAGTGAGATCACACCACCGCACTCCAGCCTGGGCCAGACTCCATCTCAAAAAAAAAAAAAAAAGCATGAGATTGGGGAGACTGCCTGTTGTGTTTCAGGGAGGCCAGTGTGTTGGACGGCCCAGCCCTATGGATACTGACGTTGCCAAAAAATGATGGCAGAGTTGGGAGACAGGAAAACTAAGTGGAAATTGAGTAACGGCCAGGGCCAATGATGGTCCCTGAAGAGTTAGGGACTTAATTTTGAGACTCGCAAAAAGAACCAGAAAGACATGAAAGCAAATTGAATCCACACAACAAGAGATGGCATCCTCCCAAGTTAGGAGGCACTTAAGAAATAGTTGTGGAACGAATGAATGAATGAATGAATGAATCTCTTCCACATCTCATTCCAAATGTCGCTTACCTCAGATTCTTTGTAGTAGCGCTCTGGAATTTCATCGCAGGCAATATCAATAAAGCAAACTTCTCTCTCCAGGTCTTTGGCTTCATTGTCGAAAATCTGAAAAAGCAGAGCAACATATCAAAGGTTAGTGATAGCAGGTGTTACCCTCCAAAGTGCCTGAGGCAGAGTAACCCCCACACAGAGCATCTTCACACGTCCCGGTGCCCCCGGCTAGTGCTTTCACCAGCCTCAGAATGCACAAGAATCATAGAAAGCTTTGATTCATGGCTTCGGTTTTGTCACATCAGAGGCAGGTGTAGCATCAATCACTGCTTGGTGAGAGGCAGAAGAAAAACTGGGCTGTTTTTGGAAGTTCAAGAGTGAGGAAATTGATCTCTTCCAAAAAATATCTCTTCCCAAACTGAAGTGTGCTGATTTTTGGCAGTTCACCTGAACAGGAGGAGTAAAGAGGTTGGAAAGGGTCTGGCTAAATTTGAGTCAAAAAGCAGGGATATAGGCCAAGAGTTAGAAAGAGTATATTTTTTAAAATTAAAATTATATATATATGTTAAAAATATATATTATATATTTTATATATATTTAGTTTCACAAATAATACATGCTCATTGCAGAAAATATAGATAAGCAAAAATAAGAAAATAAACGACAATCTCATTACCCAAGGGAAACACACCTGTTTTTCTTGATCATTTAAGAGCACAATTTCCGTTGCACACATAAAGGTAACAATGTAAAGCTTGGCAAGACACTGAAATAGTTTCCTGCCAATCTGATCTAGGTCCCACTGGCCCAGAATGCATAGCACTTGCAAAATAATAATAATAATAATAATAATTAATAATAACAACAACAACACAGCCACAATATATAGATATAAGTGTCGGCCTGGGCACGGTGGTTCACGCCTGTAATCCCAGCGCTTTGGGAGGCCGAGGCGGGTGGATCACTTGAGGTCAGGAGTTTGAGACCAGCTTGGCCAACATGGTGAAACCCTGTCTCTACCAAAAATACAAAAATTAGCCGGGCATGGTGGTGCACGCCTGTAATCCCAGCTACTTGGGAGGCTGAGTCAGGAAAATCACTTGAACCCGGGAGGCAGAGGTTGCAGTGAGCTGAGATTGCGTCATTGCACTCCAGCCTGGGCGACAGAGTGAGACTGTCTCAAAAAAAAAAAAAAAAAATTAAGTTATTCTAGTTCTTCTCATTGTATCTTTCTGGTCTAAAGGGATCATCATCCTTCTGCAGGATGACAAACAGCTTTCTTTTTTTGAGACAAGAGTCTCAAGGCTGGAGTGCAGTGGTGGGATCTTGGCGCACTGCAACCTCCACCTCCTGGGTTCAAGCGATTCTTCTGACCCAGCCTCCTGAGTAGCTGGGACTACAGGTGCCCATCACCAAGCCTGGTCAATTTTTGTATTTTTAGTAGAGATGAGGTTTCACCATCTTGGCCAGGTTAGTCTCGAACTCCTGACCTTATCCATCCACCTCGGCCTCCCAAAGTGCTGGGATTACAGGCGTGAGCCACCATGCCCAGCCAATAGATTTAAGTACGGACAACCGCTTCATTCTTAGAGGAAGTCTTAACTGTAACCGCATCTCACTGTTTAGCTCATTCCTGGAGGGAATCTCCAGTTAACACTGATTCCATCTGACTCTTCGGGAGAGAATGCAGTATTTTGGAAGAACAGGGTGGTTGATACCCAAGAACACTGTCCTAACCCGAACTCGGTGCCTATTAATAACACAGTCTCCCACAAGAGGGCATCTGAAGGGGTCTGTATAGGCTCAACTCGTCTTGGTTGGATTCTCAAGTTCCTTGAAATGATTAGTCCTTTCTAAATGCTTTCCGGATAATATTTGTGTTGAAATTATCCTCCAAGTCTGCTGGTGGTTCTTCTCTTCTTGCCTATTCTCTTCTAAATATTTGGAGACTGGACTCTTCAGATTTGTCCAAGGAGATTAACTCCCCAGTCTGACCCGAGGTGGCCACTGACTTCTCCTTCAAGTCAGAGAAAGACTGGTTCTTGGGTCAACTCTGATTCTTTCCACTGCTACTTGAAGTCAAGTGCCTCAGGACACTCCTAAAGCATTTGGGAGGGACAAGTGGACTGCCTCGAAATGAAACAGACAGTGGAGAAACAAGTTCAAGTTCAAGTGGAGAAATAAGTTGTGAAATAAAATACTGGGTCTCACACTGTTTGCAAGAGCCAGTCCCCCCTGCTCCTTCTTTCTTTTTGCAAATCTCTTTTAAGTGTGAGCTAAGAGAAGAGAGACAAGTGCCTCATTAAGAAGACACACAGAGGCCGGGCACGGTGGCTCACACCTGTAAGCCCAGCACTTCAGGAGGCTGAAGCGGTGGGGGGAGGGGGATCACTTGAGGTTGGGAGTTCAAGACCAGCCTGGCCAACATGATGAGATGGTGAAACCCCATCCCTACTAAAAATAGAAAAATTAGCCGGGCGTACTGTCATGCACCTGTAATCCCAGCTACCTGGGAGCCTGAGGCAGAAGAATCCCTTGAACCTGGGAGGTGGACATTGCAGTGAGTGGAGATTGTGCCACTGCACTCCAGCCTGGTCGACAGAGTGAGACTCTGTCTCAAAAACAACAACAACAAAAACCACACACACACACACACAGAATACCCCAGAGGGAAATGAGCTTCCAGAGAGTAAATTACAAAAGTAGTTAAAAAGGTTTGACATTTATTGGTAGTAAAATCTATAGGACTCAAAGAAAGGGAACTAAGCAGGGATGAAGGGGGGCATGACAGGTTGTGTAGCTTTGCCTGATTTAATTCAAACATTTTATTGATCCCCCATTGCAGTTTCACAGTATTGCCTTAGTTCCAAAGTTGCCCTTATGCCTCTGCTCTGAGATCATGGACTGGACCCTGTAAGCATTTCTCCTTTACAGTGAGCCTCATCAGTAGGGGGCCCTGGAGGGCAACTCCAAGAGGAAGGGGATTTCTCCTTCAGATTTAGATGTTGCTGGGCTGCAGAGTCTGTCTGTGGGGACTTTCGGTCAGGCTCTGCCCCAGCCGCATGCTTAGAGTGCACGGTTGCTCAGTGACCTTGCAGCCCTAGCCTGGGCCCAGTAACCACTTCACGGTGGCCCTCCTGCTGCAGGCACTGCATGCTGCAGGCCTTGCACTGGCAGCGTGCCTGACTCTCTCTTCACACACACCTGTCTAGCAACCTCCTCAGGCCTGCACCCCAGAGGGCGCTCTGCTCCTCAACCACTGTGAACCAGCCCTGGCTCAGGTCAACCTCGTGAACTTCTTCCACCATCCTGTGGGCTACAACCACACCTTCTCCAACGAAATCTGAATTCCAGCCATGCAGAGGGGCCCCTTCCAACTTTGTCCTTCCTGGGTATTCTCTCTTAGCCTTAGGGTACCTTACTTTGGAGCTCCCTTTACATCCTTATAGTTGCTCCTATCAGAGATCAATAATTCCTTCTATTACATTTCTCCTATTCAAATTACTATGTGGTTTCTGTCTCCTGATTGGGCCCTGACTGATATACCCTTGCATGCAAAGTGCTGCCCTGGGCTTGAGGGACTACAAAGATAGCCCTTGAGAGGTTATCATCTAGTAGGAGAGACAAACTGGGGAGCTATTATCAAAAATACAAGGCAGAATAGAGTATGTGCTGCAAAAGAAAGAAAATAATAGGCTGTCAGCTGGGTGCAGTGGCTCACACCTGTAATCCCAGCACTTAGGGAGGCCAAGGCAGGTAGATTGCTTGAGGTCAGGAGTTTGAGACCAGCCTGGTCAACATGGTGAAACACCAGCCGGGCGTGGTGGCACATGCCTGTGAACCCCGCTACTCAGGAGGCTGAGGCATGAGAATCGCCTGAACTCGGGAGGCAGAGGTTGCAGTGGGCCGAGATTGTGCCACTGCACTCCAGCCTAGGCAACACAGTGAGACTCCATCTCACTGTGGAGTGTCACCACACTAATTTTTGTATTTTTAGTAGAGATGGGGTTTTACCATGTTGGCCAGGCTGGTCTAGAACTCTTGACCTCAGGTAATCCACCCACCTCGGCCTCCCAAAGTGCTGGGATTACAGGCGAGTTTCAATTTCTAATAAATAATGAATCTCCCAGTGATTAGAGATTAAGAGATGCTCACAGGCGCTCAGTAATTGCCTGGTGAACTAATGGAAGACATTAGCTTCTACCTTCCAAAGAGGACTCTATGGCAGGAATATTGCTTACTCATTGATCTTAGTTTTTTTTTCCTACGAGTCTGAGATCCTATTTCCTTGGCTGTAAGCACCCTAATTTCCCACAATTGCCGCCACAGGGCTCAGTGCAGGGTGACAACCTACTATGGGCTGATGGGTCCTACATTGGCAATCAGGAGAGCTGAGTTTAAATTCAGTTATCTGGTCAGGCATGGGGGGCTCACACCTGTAATCCCAGTACTTTGAGAGGCCAGGTGGGCAGATCACCTGAGGTCAGGAGTTCATGACCAGCCTGGCCAACATGGTGAAACTCCATCTCTATGAAAAATGGGTTTCAGGGATTCTGGGAGATATCCTGGAATTTGGGAAGGTGTATTTTTCTGGAAAGAGAGTTCGACCACTTTCATCTGATCATCAAAGAGATCTGTGGCCCTGAGGAGATTGAGATCAAGTGACCCAGGTGACCATTAACATTCCTTCCAGTTAAAAAGCCTGTGGTGTTAAGAGTGGCCTCTGCATCCTATTAGTCTCCTCCATCTTGCTCCTTGGCTTGTTCCTTCTCTGTCCTATCATCCCATAGTCAGCCAACTTGGGTGGTACACAGAGGGGCTGCCACGGAGCAGTGGGAAGTGGCAACAGTCCTGATGTGGTGTCATCAGAGAGCATGGACAAGGTAAAACGGTCTCATCTTCACATTCAGTTCAGGGCAGGAGCCAGAATTAAGCCAACACCGTTAAAAACAAGCAGAGACTTCACTGGGCCCCAAAGGAAAAGACTCAGTCACAGCAATGATTCATTTGGGCTCCCCGATGGTGGCAGGTGCAGCTGCCAGAGCTCTGGTCCAACTCCCGGCTCTTGGAGGTGGAGGAAGAGATCTGCTGAGGTTGCGTTAGGATGCGAATGCCTTTTGTTGTTGCACCAAGCCAAAACTTTACAGGGGTGTACCTGACACTGGAGTGCTGTGACCTTCATGGTCTCGTTTGTCCTTGGGCTGAACTTGTCTCCTGAGATGGGACCTGGGTGTGGGAGGTCACGGAGGCACTTTTCCTATATCACCTATAGTAATGTTCCCCTCTTTGGCTATTTATCAGAGACAGGGAGAAGGAAAAGTGTTTATCCTCTTTCCCTTCTACTGTCTACCCACAAATCATCTGCAGTGGATTTGGATGTCAATCTGGTTGACTGCCCTGGCCACCCCCCCCATACACACACTAGAGACTGAATGCTCAGTAGGAAACATTCCTTTAAATATGAACCTAGAAATGCTACATGGGGAAGGCAAATCTGGATAATTACCATCTTATAGATTCCAAAATTAAAAGGGAGTAATTTTCTCTGTTTTGTAAAGTATTAAGAATAATAAGTATCAAGTGTCTTACACATCTTCATATACTTTGACCTAGTAAGCTTACGTTTTGAGAATTTATCTTAAGAAAAGAATGTTGGTGGCCAGGCATGGGCTCACGCCTGTAATCCCAGCACTTTTGGGAGGCCAAGGCAGGTGGATCAGTTGAGGTCAGAAGTTTTAAGACCAGCCTGGGCAACATGGCAAAACCCAGTCTCTACTAAAAAATACAAAAATTAGCTGAGCATATTGATGGACGCCTGTAGTCCAGCTACTCAAGAGCTGACGCAAAAGAATCACTTAAACCCAGGCAGAGGTTGCAGTGAGCCAAGATGGCATGAGAGTGAGACTCTGCATAAAATAATAATAATAAAAACCAGAAAGAAAGAAAAGAATCTTGGCAAGGCACAGTGGCCCACACCTGCAATCTCAGAACTTTGTGAAGCTAAGGTGGGAGGATGACTTGAGCCCAGGAGTTTGAGACCAGCCTAGACAACATAGTGATACCTTGTCTCTACAAATAATTTAAACATTAGCTGGGTGTGGTGGCGTGGATCTGTGGTCTCAGCTACTCAGGAGGCTGAGGTGGGAGGAT
>NW_012110918.1:3198809-3200805 GCF_000951035.1 Colobus angolensis palliatus | reverse complement strand
TGTTAGCCAGGATGGTCTCGATCTCCTGACCTCGTGATCCGCCCATCTCGGCCTCCCAAAGTGCTGGGATTACAGGCTTGAGCCACCGTGCCCGGCCGGCTGTGTAGATTTTTATCTTCCTGCCGTCTGTACAAGCTACTGAGGATACAAGGTAGAGGTGGCTGATTAGGAGGGATTTTGAGAAAAGTCTACCAGTCATCTTGTCTGGTAGTAATCTACCAGATACAATTAAAGAGACAGAGAAACCTAGCCAAACCACTGTTCCTCTCTACTATAACTTTATTTTTTGGCTTTTGGGAGCTCGCTGGGGGAAGCAATTCAGGAAGACATGCCAACAAAGTACAGGTTCGGCCAGCAGGAACGCTGGAAGCAGAATTCATGTTTTAACAATCCTGTCCTACTCATGCTGTGCATCAGCAAAGTGGCTACTGGTTTGGTGGAGGGAGGGGATACTGGTTGCTAGTTAATACTTTAAGCATACGGGTCTAGCGTTGGTTCATGGTTTATTATTATTATTATTATTTTAAGACGGAGTCTTGCTCTGTCACCCAGGCTGGAACGCATTGGCATGACTGCAACCTCTGCCTCCTGGGTTCAAGTGATTCTCCTGCCTCAGCCTCCCAAGTAGCTGGGACTAGGCATGCGCTACCACACCTGGCTAATTTTTGTATTTTTAGTAGAGATGGGGTTTCACCATGTTGGCCTGGTCTCAAACTTCTGACCTCAAGTGATCCAACCGCCTCGGCCTCCCAAAGGGCTGGAATTAACTGCACCTGGCCAGTTCATGGTTTATTGATTATTATCTAATAGCAGCATATTCAGTTGGGGAGAGCCTGAAAAGAACTAATGGCTGTTAAAAAAAACAAAAAAAAGTCCAGGTTACCAATGATGAAAACCATCTCTACTGGTCATCTCACTGAGAACATTATCCCAGCTACACAATTCAGTTGTGACTGTTTCATAAATACATACATGACTATTTATGAATATATATTTATGAACATATATATGAATATACAATCCAACCCAAGAGTATTTCAACTTGTCTTCTACATGGTCATTAAGATAGGAATAAAAAGGATACTCTTCCTGGGGCTCTTCAAAACCATTTTCTTTTCTTTTTTTAAATATTAGGTTGGTACAAAAGTAATCATGGTTTTTGCAAATAGATACAGGGTCTTGCTACATTGCCCAGGTGCATCTCAAACTTCTGAGCTAAAGTGATCCTCCTGCCATGGCCTCCCAAAGTGTTAGGATTACAGGTGTGAGCCACTGCACCTGGGCTCAGAACCATTTTTGGTCTCTATTCTTTTTTTGTTTTGTAGAATAGAGAGTTGGGTAACTGTTATTTGTTCTTTTGTTTTTTTTTTTTTTTTTTTTGAGACAGAGTCTTGCTCTGTCACCCAGGCTGGAGTGTAGTGGTGCGATCTCGGCTTACTGTAAACTTTGCTCCCGGGTTCAAGTGATTCTCCTGCCTCAGCCTCCCGAGTAGCTGGGACTACAGGCGCCCGCCACCTCGCCTGGCTAGTTTTTTTGTATTTTTTAGTAGAGATGGGGTTTCACCGTGTTAGCCAGGATGGTCTCGATCTCCTGACCTCGTGATCCGCCCGTCTTGGCCTCCCAAAGTGCTGGGATTACAGGCTTGAGCCACCGCGCCCGGCTGTTGTTTGTTCTTAAGATAGAATTACTGTACTTAAGGACAGCACTCTAGAGAGGAAGAGGCTGAATGCCCACCACTCAATGAATCGGCAAATATTGGTTAAGCACCTACTGTGTGTTCAACACTGTGCCTCGGAAAAATGTGTAAGAGAAGGTCCATTCTCAAGGGGGCTATGATTTTGTGGAGACTAGATTCAATACACAATTTAATCAACATTATATAACATATAATCTATATATTACTGAAGTACTAAAATATATGTTTCAGGCCAGCTGCTGTGGCTCGTACCTATACTCCAAACACTTTGGGAGGCCAAGGTGGGCAGATCACTTGAGA
>NW_012110918.1:3183252-3198559 GCF_000951035.1 Colobus angolensis palliatus | reverse complement strand
TGAACCTGGGAGGCGGAGGTTGCAGTGAGCTGAGATTGTGCCACTGCACTCCAGTCTAGGCCACAGAGTGAAACTTTGTCTCAAAAAAAAAAAAATAAAATAAAATAAAAAAGATGTGCTTCAGACAAGAGTACTCTAGTAGTCCACATTCAGCATGGAGGGAACTCAATACAGGTCCATAGTGGTTGGGGTCCAAGATGATTATTTGGCCAGCAGGGGTGATAGAAGAGACTGGCCGATTGGTGTCGTGAAGAAAGAATCCAATCCCACATCGTGCCTGCAGTGTGGTCCAGAGACACCAGGCCAGGAATGTAGCTCAGGGCTGCTGAGGTTTCCATCTGGGGGCCCCAGAGAACTGCCTGCTGGTGTGGGGGCTCTAGGGCAGGGATGACCCCAGATCCACTCCTGGACTGACCTTGGTCTTGGAATGGAACTGAAACCCCATCTCGTAATACAGTGGGAGGTAAACTGCTTTTATTTAATCCCCATCAAACGTTCCACTTGCCACAGGATTTCGGGGTTATTAAGGCTGAGTAAAGGAAACTCATTTACCAGGGTTAGGCCAGATCGTCTTAGCTGCTGGGTAAACTTCAGTTGCTTCTCTGGAGAACCCTTTCTGGTGGACAATATCATTAGGCCTCTGGTGCAGAGGGGAAAATTGTTTTTCCAGAGCCAGCGGGGAGTTGTAAAGCAAACTGAAGGCACAGGTTTCAGGCCTGACAGTGTCTGAGAAAATCCTGTCCCCAGTGAGATGGTGACGAGCCTATGCAGCAGGGATACAGAAGGGTGAGGGGCTGGAAGGGGAGCTCCAGAGAACACCTCTGTGGATCTCCATGAGACTGGCTCACTGTGCCCTTCTGCTTTCCTCACGCTCTCCTGTGTCCTTTGAGTGACAGCTCAGTTACCCTCCAGTGTACTGGGTCTGAGTTTTAAAGGGCTCTAAGGCCAGGTGCAGTGGCTCATGCCTGTGATCCCAGGACTTTGGGAGGCACAGGCAGGAGGATTGCTTATGTGCAGGAGTTCGAGACCGGCCAGGGCAACATAGTGGGACCCCCCATCTCTAAAAAAATTTTAAAAATTAGCCAGGCGTAGTGGCAAGTATCTATGATCCCAGCTACTTGGGAGGCTGAGGCAGGAGGACCTTTTGAGCCCGGAATGTTAGGGTTGCAGTGAGCTGTGACACAGCCACTGCACTCCAGTCTGGAAGATCAAGTGAGACCCTGTTTCAAAAAACAGCAACAAAAACAAACAAATAAAGGGCTTGAAACAGAAGAGAGGAAAAGGGAGGCTAAGAGACTGAGAAGTAATTTTCAGAAGGCTGTCTTTGGGCCTTGGCGACACTTCTAGGCTGTTTTAGTTATGGGATTTTGGGAAGGAGGGTGAGTGCATGAGGACATGGTCAAGCTCTCAGGGGTGTGAGCTGGCAATGTGAGCACTCCTCTGAGGCTAAGAGTGGCTCACCGCTGCAGAAAAGGGTGAAATATTGACATGCACCCACAAGCCTGCAGATGGTACTGGGGGCAGATGGCACTGCAGATGGCCCTGGGTGGGGGTGGAGGGTGAGCTGGGAGCAGGGAGGGGAGGGGAAAGCTCTCAGAGGAGCACCTGATGGTGGAAAAGCTTTGATCAGAGATGAAGGTGGGGTGGAGTAAGGCGGCTGCCCTCAGCATCGTCTGCGGGCGCTGTGCATTGTCCTTGGCTCCCTGGCAGTAAGCGAGGACGCTGGCACACATGGGGTTGGCTAGGGCTCTGGAGAGGGATGTTGAGCCCCTAGGGGAGTGACTGGCGGTAGAGTGAGAATGCCTGTGGGGGTCCTCTTGGGGGGCCAAGAAGCACAAGTAGAAAAGAGCCCCTGGATCTTGGGCCACTTTGAGGGAGCCAATGAAAACACGTGGATATTCATGGTGTCAGGAAAGGAGGCTCGCCTGATTCTTTTCCTAGTCACTGAATAATGTTTCTCCCTATTAAACAGAACTACTTAAACTTCCAGATAGAACTCTTTGTCAAGAAGGCTGGCAAGATACAAGTTTAGGGAAATTCAGCATCAGGGTCATTCCCAGTTTGAGCACACAGAAATAAGTGGTGGACTCCTAAACTGTTCAATCTGATCCCGTCATGAATGTGCCTATTAGAAGGCATAAAGTATATCCTCTAAGGTTGGTTTCTTTTCTTTGTTTTTAAAAAAGTTTCTCAGGAACTAGATGTTTTTATTTTTTATTTTTATTTTCTTTTTTTTTTTGAGACAGAGTCTCGCTCTGTTGCCCAGGCTGGAGTGCAGTGGCTGGATCTCGGCTCACTGTAAGCTCCGCCTCCTGGGTTTATGCCATTCTCCTGCCTCAGCCTCCCGAGTAACTTGGACTACAAGCACCCGCCACCACGCCCAGCTAATTTTTTGTATTTTTAGTAGAGACGGGGTTTCACCATGTTAGCCAGGATGGTCTCAATCTCCTCACCTCGTGATCTGCCCATCTCAGCCTCCCAAAGTGCTGGGATTACAGGTGTGAGCCACCGTGCCCGGCCCATGTTTTTATTTTTATTTTTTTCTGAGACGGAATTTTATTCTGTCACCCAGGCTGGAGTGTAGTGGCATGATCTTGGCTCACTGCAACCTCTGCCTCCCAGGTTCAAGTGATTCTCCTGCCTCAGCCTCCTGAGTAGCGGGGATTACAGGCGGGCGCCACCACACCCAGCTAAGTTTTGTATTTTTAGTAGAGATACGGTTTCACTATGTTGGCCAGGCTGGTCTCTAACTCCTGACCTTAAGTGATCCACCCGCCTTGGTCTCCCAAAGTGCTGGGATTACAAGTGTGAGCCACTGCACCCGGCCAGGTTTTCATTTTCATAGGGTCAATACTCAGGAGTAGCACTGCTGGGTTGTATGGTGTATTGATTCTCCTCTACACGCAGAGGCATCAATATACTCCTATGGTAAGTTGAAGAGTGTTCCTCCGGGTCTCATGTCTCCCAGGAACCTCGGAATGTGACCTTGCTTGGAAATAGGGTCTTTGCAGATGTAATTAGTTCAGGATCTTGAGATGAAGTCATCCTGGATGTAGGGTGGCTCCTAAATCTGACGACTGGTGTCCTTACGTGAAGAGGAGAGGACACAGGTATGATTAAGGCACAGGGCAGTTCACACACGGGGAAGAAAGTCATGTAAAGAGGGAGGCAGCGATTCGAGTGTTGCAGCCACGAACCACGAAATGCCTGGAGCCACTAGAGGCTGGAAGAGGCAAGGAGGGATCATCCCCCAGAGCCTGACTTTGATCTCAGACTACTTCTGGCCCCCAGAACTGCAAGAGAACCAATTTCTGTTGTCTCAAGCCACCCAATTTGTGGTGATTTGTTTTGGCAGCTGTGGGAAACGATTACAACTCTCTGGGTTTATTTTGTTTGTTTGTTTTGAGACAGAGTCTTGCTCTGTCACCCAGGCTGGAGTGTAGTGGTGCGATCTCGGCTTACTGTAAACTTTGCTCCCGGGTTCAAGTGATTCTCCTGCCTCAGCCTCCCAAGTAGCTGGGTTACAGGCATGCACCACTATGCCTGGCTAATGTTTATATTTTTAGTAGAGGCAGGGTCTCACTCTGTTGGCCAGGCTAGTCTCAAAACTCCTGACCTCAAGTGATCCACCCACCTCGGCCTCCCAAAGTGCTTGGGATTACAGGCGTGAGTCACTGCGCCCAGCCAACTCTCTGGCTTTTAAAGGACTTCTTTCTTCCATTCTCCAGATTAAGACTGTCCCTGTAGCCAGAAAAGTTGGCCTTCTCTGAGGCTTCACCGTCCCAAATATTCATGAATGAAGGCAGCTAGGCTTTTTTTGGTTCTCTGTTATTAAATGTGTGCAGGCAGAGGGAAGGGTTAGAACACTCAAAAAGAACATATTAAATGTGGTGTTCAGACCAGCCAGTGGTGACATTTGCCCTTTTTTTTTCTCTGCCCACCCCAAAGGTCACAGAAAATTCAAAACAACAGATAAAAACCTGTCAACAACAATACACTGGAGAGAAAGAAGGACAGGAATAACTTCGGGCATGGCTCATCTGCGAAGTTTAACATAAAAAGCTGCTGACGAACGCACCAGGGGAAAACGAGAACAGCAAGATGAAAAAGCAGAGGCTGCCTGGGAAAGTGGTGAGGCAGAGATCTAAGGGTAAAAAGGATAACAAAGTGGACAGGAATCCACAGTGGGGTCCCTTTGAGAGAAAGGACACGTTTATTCCAGGGTTTGTGTCTAAAAAGAGCATCAGCAAACCGGTGGAGGGTTGAGAACCATTTTGTGCCATGACCTGAAGTCCCACATATGGTAAACCCTGGCTCATCTGGGTGAAATAAAGGGTGAGGAAGAAGATTCAAGAGGCAGTCATCAGAGTGATACAGTGACCCATGAGAAAAAGACGCTGTTTGGAAAAACAACGTTCTAATCAGGTGCTCTAGGGCATGGTAACACAGGCCGGGGTGCGGTGGCTCACTCCTGTAACCCCAGCACTTTGGGAGGCCAAGGCTGGTGGATCACCTCAGGTCAGGAGTTCGAGACCAGCATAGCCAACATGGTAAAACCCATTTTGTACTAAAAATACAAAAATTTGCTGGGTGTGATAGTGCATGCCTATAATCCCAGGTATCTGGGAGGCTGAGGCAGGAGAATCGCTTGAACCCGGGAGGCTGAGGCTGCAGTGAGCTGAGATCGTGCCATTGCCCTCCAGCCTGGGTGACAAGAGTGAAACTCCATCTCAAAAAACAAAAAACAAACAAAAAAGAGGACAGAAAAGTACAGAAAAGCACCAAAGTACATGCGGAAGGATCACAAATGCTATGACTCAATTCATTTACTAAACAGGCTGTACGGGCACAAAATCACTTCTAAGCTACAGTTCTCAGGGCAGCTGCAGCAAGGGCCCTTTCATGAGCTTGGTCTAATTTCGGTGCCAATTAGCCTCAGTCCGAATTCTCCTCTGGGCTGCAGCCTCCCTTGGACACACAGACGGTCTCAGGAGTCTAGGCCAACACTTCACATGTGCAAGTGTAGATACTGGCACCAGCGATGCAGAACGGTTTCCCTGAAGTATGATCAATAATGCCTCCTAAAATAAGCCTCAGAAGCTGAGCTTAAAAATAGTTCCAATTTCTCCCCGTTCCTTCTTACTTCAATTCACAGGGTGGTCTCTGGGAACTAGAACTGCTGGTTTTCTCTACAATTGATAAATCGATATTGAACCTGGAGACACTCACAGGCCAGCCTTTCACAGCCTCAGTGTTTGGTGTGTGCCACGTGGAGGTGAATCTGATCCTCATCCTTCTCAGAACAATGAATTCTTTGCACAAAGAGGCAGGGTTCCTGACACAGCCACTACACTAGCTCAGCCTCAAGAGAAGAGAATGAAATACTGAGACAGATGGCTGGCTACGGCTCATGTGGTGGGGTGGCCACACCGGGTATCCAAAGACGAGGAGGCCAGCAGCTCTGCTCTCAGTTTCCTTCTCTTGTTCACCAAGCAAGCGCCCCGAGGTACTTCGGGGCTGTGTCTCCTCCCAGCTCATTCCTGGTGAGCCTCTCTGGGCAAAAACAATAGAATGGGCACCAGCCCAAAAACACTTAAGAATCATGATGGATTGCATCTACTGTCAGAAAAAGCAAAAGCAAGGAACAAATTGTTACATGTTCCTGGTAGGCTGTGTTTAGTTTGGTTTTCGCGGCTGTGTGGATCGACTGTAATAACCTTCCAAGGCGAACTCCAGGCCTCCTGGCTGAGCTCCACGGGCCTCCGCTCCCCAGGGCAGCTGCCCAGAAGACTCCAGAAGGAACCCTCCAGGCACGGGTAAAACAGGATTGGGCTAGCAGGTGGGGAGGGTTTGGCTTCCAGAGCCCTTCCCAGGGTTGTGGGAGAATTAGGTCTGAGGTGCCTGGATGGGCCTGTTGTTTCTATTTTTCCCCAGTGGGGAGCAACCTGCCACCTCCTCCTTGCCTTCACAGACCAGCCCTCATATACACTCTCATGAATCAGTTCTGGCTGTGATGTCATTAAAAGCATTTTTTTGTTTTTTTTTTTTTTTTTTAGTAGAGACAGAGTCCCACTATATTCCCCAGGCTGCTCTCGAACTCCCGGGCTCAAGCTGTCCTCCTGCCTCAACTTCCCAAAGTCCTAGGATTACAGGTGTGAGCCATTGAGCCCGGGCTGTGATGTCATTTCAAATTTATTTCCATTTATTTTATTTATTTATTTTTGAGACGGAGTCTCACTCTGTCGCCCAGGCTGGAGTGCAGTGATGCAATCTTGGCTCACTCCAGCCTCCGTTTCCCAGGTTCAAGCGATTCTCCTCCCTCAACCTCCAGAGTAGCTGGGACTACAGCCGTGAGCCACCACACCTGGCTAAGTTTTGTATTCTTAGTAGAGATGGGGTTTCACTATGTTGCTCAGGTTTCACTATGTTGCTCATGAGCTTAAGCAGTCTCTCCACCTTGGCCTCCCAAAGTGCTGGGATTATAGGCATGAGCCACCGCGCCCGGCCAATTTTTTTAAATAACATTTTCTTTTCTCCTTTTTTCTTATCACAATCATAGTAGTTCTTTATTTTGGAAATAATAAAGAATCTTTATTCTGGAATCTCATCTGTGATTCCATAATAGTCAGTTCACCCCTCACTGGGTGGGAGAGAAGATCTGAGGACATAAAGTAGGGAAAGCCCACTTCATTTTGATCTGGCCTGGGAAGTGCCTTGCCAGCGACAGATGTAAGTATCACCAAGGAAGGGAAAGCACCCACAAGCCTAGCGCTGTTTTTTCTTTTCTTTTCTTTTCTTTTTTGAGACAGGGTCTTGCTCTGTTGCTCAGGCTGGAGTACAGTGGCACAATCACGGCTCACTGTAGCCTCAACCTCCCTAGGCTCAGGTGATCCTCCCACCTCGGTCTCCCGAGGTGCTAGGAATACAGGCTATTATTATTATTATTATTATTATTATTATTTTTGAGATAGGGTTTTGCCATGTTGCCCAGACCGGTTTCGAACTCCTGGGTTCAAGTGATCCTCCCACACTGACCTCCTAAACTAGTACTCCTTTTTTTTTTTTTTGAGACAGAGTCTTACTCTGTTGCCCAGGCTGGAGTGCAGTGGTGCCATCTCAGCTCACTGCAACCTCAGCCTCTTGGGTTCAAGCAATTCTCCTGCCTCACTCAGCCTCCTGAGCAGCTGGGATTACAGGCCCATGCCACCACACCCTGTTAATTTTTGTATTTTGGTAGAGATGAGGTTTCACTATGTTGACCAGGCTGGCCTCGAACTCTTGACCTCAAGTAATCTGCCCGCTTTGGCCTCCCAAATCCAGCACTCATTTTTAAGGTCTGAATTGCATTTCAATATATGGCTGTAACATAAATGAGCCAGTCTGTAACTGTTACATGTTTAAGACCTTCCCTTTTTATTTTTCTCTTTTTTAAAACGTTATTTATAATAACACAGTGAATATCTATAATAAAATGTTAACATTTGATCACTGATGACCTAATGAATCTCCTGGATATCTCAGGCACTTTTCCTGAATTCCAGATCCATTGATATCAACTGGCTATTAGACATATTCGAAGTTACATTCATCATCTCTACCTTTACCGTTTTGGCTCTAAGGTTTAAGTTTATTTTTCTTTGTGGTCCTTTAATCATCCAAGGTCAAAACTTGGGTGTTATCCTACCCAAGACTGTACCAAGAGTGTAGCTATCCTACACTCTTATTTCTTTTTTTGATCGCTCTTGCTGCCCAGGCTGGAGTGCAATGGCATAATCTCGGCTCACCGCAACCTCTGCCTCCCGGGTTCAAGCGATTCTCCTGCCTCAGCCTCCTGAGTAGCTGGGACTACAGGCATGTACAACCATGCCCAACTAATTTTTTGTATTTTTAGTAGAGACAGGGTTTCTCCACATTGGTCAGGCTAGTCTCGAACTCCCGACCTCAGGTTATCTGCCTCCCTCAGCCTCCCATAGTGCTGGGATTACCACCGCGCCCGGCCATTACACTCATTTCTTTCTCATTCTCACATGTGGTCAGGCATGCAGTTCTATTCATTCCACTGCCTCTGTATCTCACAAATCCAGCTTCCTGACAGACGTTTGAATCCCCCACCTCACCTGCACAATTGCTGGACTCTTAACTCTTTTTCTCTTGAGACTCTGATCTCTACATCCATCCATCATCCATCCATCCATCCATTAGTCTGTCCACACGCCAACCATAAGTTTTCTTCCCAATATGCTGGGACGCTTTCTTCAATGCTCCTGGAACATATCAGTTTATGGTGGGAAGAGCAGAGTCCAGAGGTTAGAATATCTGGTTCTAATCCTGGCTCCAGCACTTAGGAGTTGTAGGACTTTAGAAACTCCTCCAGGCCTCCATTTCATCACCTGGAAGTGAGGACATTAGCTGTCCCACCTCATCACTGAGCTAGCAGGACCTGGCGAGGTAGTGGGTATCAAGGTGCTTTGCAAACTCTCAAATATTACCCTCATGTATGGACTTAGTACACTTGCCTCCTCTCATCAACTCACCTCCCTGGATCATCCTTCTTTCTCTCTTCCTTGCTCCAGACCTGTCCCCATGACCCTGTGGAGCCTGAAGCTTCCTCTCCACACCCTGCTCACCCTTCAGCCTTCAAGACTCTCGCCCTTGCTCCTCCCTTGCCCTGAAGGCTCTCCCCACCCTGTCTGCCTGGCACACACCAATTCATCTTTCAAGATCGTGCTCTGCCAAGGCTTTCTTGATCACATTTTAGTAAAGATTTTAGCAGAGCAACAATGTGTATAATGAATTTAGATTTTGAATAACATTCAGTTGTTGTTTAATTCTTGGGCTCTCAAGGCCCCAACCCTTAACTCCCTGATAGAATTGCCAGGAAACTCTACTAAGTGGCTTGTCTTAGCTGTTGTTACTTTTGTTAAATTAGGACATCATAAATCACTTACATTCCAAGAAAGGTTGAACCATTACCCTTAAACTCCAAGCTTTTAAAGTTTCTCCTCCTAAAACCAAAGCCAATACAAGGCAACAGGCTCATTGTGATTTTTGTTTTAAAAACCATTCACTGGGCCGGGCGCCGTGGCTCACGCCTGTAATCCCAGCACTTTGGGAGGCCAAGGCGGGCGGATCACGAGGTCAGGAGATCGAGACCATCCTGGCTAACACAGTGAAACCCTGTCTCTACTAAAAATGCAAAAAATTAGCTGGGCGTGGCAGCGGGCACCGGTGGTCCCAGCTACTTGGGAGGCTGAGGCAGGTGAATGGCGTGAACCTGGGAGGCGGAGCTTGCAGTGAGCCGAGATTGCGCCACTGCACTCCAGCCTGGGCGACTAAGCGAGACTCCGTCTCAAAAAAAAAAAATACACCATTCATTGGCCGGGCGGCTCACGCCTGTAATCCCAGCACTTTGGAAGGCTGAGGCGGGTGGATCACCTGAGGTAGGGAGTTCGAGACCAGCCTGACCAACATGGAGAAACCCCGTCTCTACTAAAAATACAAAATTAGCTGGGTGTGGTGGTGGCACATGCCTGTAATCCCAGCTACTCGGGAGGCTGAGGCAGGAGAATTGTTTGAACGCGGGAGGCGGAGGTTGCGGTGAGCGGAGGTCACGCCATCGCACTCCAGCCTGGGCAACCTGTGCGACAAGAGCAAAACTCCATCTCAAACAACAATAACAAAACCATTCATCTATAGATCTGAGGAGTCCAGAGTAAATGTCCTGGTTATATTGGTTTGGATAGTCGTCTGGACACAGAAGATGAAATCAACTTGACAGGTGAGAGCAAAAGTCATTCATTTTGGTCAATCCTGCAAATCTGGACTAGTAGCATCCCAAGGATTCTAATAAAAGGATGGTCATTGCTGAAGTACCATTCAGTGCCCCAGTACGTAGGCACATGTGGCCTTAGAGTCATGGGGAACAAGCTATATGATATATCTCATTCATCTATGCATCCCTCGGATCTTCTTCTAGTATCTCATACATTAATAGAAGCTTAACACTCAATGTTTTAATTTTTATTTTTTGCTGTTGTTGAACTGAACCGTTAGACTGAACACCAGGTATGTTGAATTTTAACATTCCCATTTATTTGCTAGTAGTTGACTCATTTTGTTTGCCAGATGACATCTTGTTAGCCAACAAGTAGCAGCAGATGTCAAAGTTTAGAAAATAAGTTTTTTCTTTTCTTTTGTTTTTGGACGGAGTCTCACCCTGTCGCCAGGCTGGAGTGCAGTGGCGCAATCTCAACTCACTGCAACCTCTGCCTCTAGGGTTCAAACGATTCTCCTGCCTCAGCCTCCCAAGTAGCTGGGACTACAGGCGCGTGCCCCAGTGCCCAGCTAATTTTTGTATTTTTAGTAGAGACGGGGGTTTCACCATGTTGACCAGGATGGTCTTGATCTCTTGACCTTGTGATCTTCCCACCTCGGCCTCCCAAAGTGCTGTGATTACAGGCGTGAGCCACCACGCCCGGCTAATTTTTGTATTTTTAGTAGAGACAGGGTCTTGCAACACTGACCAGGCTGGACTTTAACTCTTGACCTCAAGGTGATCCGCTGGCCTCAGCTTCCCAAAGTGTTGATGTGTGCTGGCACCATGCCTGGCCCAAAGTTTAGAAAATAATCTGTAAGAGAAAAAAGTAAAAATAAAATACAGGGAAGGCTGTGCACAGTGGCTCATGTCTGTGTTCCCAGCACTTCGGGAGGCTAAGGCAGGAGGACAGCTTGAGCCCAAGAGTTCGAGACCAGCCTGGGCAACATAGGGAGACCCTGTCTCTACAAAAAATATAAATAAAAATAAAAAATAAAAATAAAAAATAAATAAATAAAAATCACAGGGAAGCCATGCATGTTGTGGAAAGGATATTTTGAAAGTCTACAAGGACTCAGTATTGCTAATATAGAATTCCTGCCAAAGATGCACAGTCTGAATCTAATCTCGAGAGCACAATGGGGAAAACTCAGCGACGAGGACATGCACAAATCCAGTCAGTGCTTTGCAAAATGTCAGTGTCATGACAGACAAAGAAAAGCTGAGAAACAGGCCAGGTGTGGTGGCTCATGCCTCCCAATGCTTTGGGAGGCCGAGAAGAGCAGATCACTTGAGCCCAGGAATTTGAGACCAGCCTGGGCAACATGGTGAGACTTCATTTCTACAAAAATAAAAAAAAAGATAGGAAAATTAGTCGGGTGTGGTGATGCTTGTCAGTAGTCCCAGCTACTCGGGAGGCTGATGTGAGAGGATTGCTAGAGCTCAAGAGGTGGAGGTTGCAGTGAGCTCAGATTGCGCCACTGCACTCCAGCCTGGGCAACAGGAGTGAAACTCTGTCTCAAAAATAAAATAAAATAAAATAAAAAAGCTGAGAAACAGCTCCAGATTAAAGAGGAGACTAAAGAAAGTGACAATTAAATGCAATGTGTGAGCCTCTACTAGAACATGAATCATGAAGATTTATTTATTTACTGATTTATTTTTTAAGAGATGGGATCTCACTATGTTGCTCAGTTTGGACTTGAATACATGGGCTCAGGCCATTCTCCTGCTTCTGCCTCCCGAGTAGCTAGGCAAGTCATGAAGTCATGAAGTTTGTTTTTTTTTTTAATTGACATTTAATAATTTCTTTCTTTTTTTTTTTTTTTTTTTCTGAGACGGAGTCTCGCTCTGTCACCCGGGCTGGAGTGCAGTGGCATGATCTCGGCTCACTGCAACCTCCGCCTCCCGGGTTCAAGTGATTCTCCTGCCTCAGCCTCCCACCTCGCCCGGCTAGTTTTTTGTATTTTTTAGTAGAGACGGGGTTTCACCGTGTTAGCCAGGATGGTCTTGATCTCCTGACCTCGTGATCCGCCCGTCTCGGCCTCCCAAAGTGCTGGGATTACAGGCTTGAGCCACCGCGCCCGGCCTGACATTTAATAATTTCTTAAAGTTTTTGTTTGTTATTGAAAAAAAAAAACGTTTTGGGATAATCAGCAAGATGTAAATATGCCTCTATATCAGATAAAAGTATCGTATCAGTGTTAAGCTTCCAGAACCTAAGCACTGCACTATGGTGACGTAAGGGAAAGTCTGTGTTCTTAGGGCACAATGAAGTATTCAAGGGTAAAGGGTCAGGCCAGGCGCAGTGGCTCATGCCCATAATCCCAGCACTTTGGGAGGCTGAGGTGGGTGAATCACCTGAGGTCAAGAGTTTGAGACTAGCCTGGCCAACAGGGTGAAACCCCATCTCTACTAAAAATATAAAAATTTAGCTGGGCGTGGTAGCGGGTGCCTATAATCCCAGCTACTCGGGAGGCTGAGGCAGAAGAATCGCTTGAACCCGGGAGGCAGAGGTTGCAGGGAGCCAAGATTGCGCCACTGCACTCCAGCCTGGGTGACAGAGCAAGGCTCCATCTCAAAAAAAAAAAAAAAAAAAGGTAAGGAGTCATGATTGTCTGCAGATAACTCTCAAAGGGTTCTGGGGGGTTGGGGGAAGTGATGTAAATGTGTATGCAGAGGAAGAGACAAAGCAAATGGAGAACAATGTTAACAATTGGTGAATCCAGAATCACTGCGCTCTTCTTGCAAACTTCTCTGTAGGTTTGAAATTTTCCAAATACAAAGTGTAAAAGAAGGCTACAAAAAAATCTCGTGCTGGTTTGGAGCAAGCAGCAAGATTGAGCACGTCATCGAGCCTCTGAGAGTTGCTTACAACAGAGCACCCCCTGCCCATCTGCAGTGGTCAAGCTATGGGCAGTCATTGCTGCACGGCCAGGATGGGAGAGGGAGAGCTCAAGGGGGCAGTCCCCAAGCTCATCTGGAAAATGCCACCTTTGCTCTGCTGCATCATACAACTCCTGGGGCTGGTGCCCTCTCCTGAAATCTGAGATTTCAGAAGGCTGCACCTTAAAGAGAGGAGGTAGTCAGAAAAGCACCATCTTGCACAAAGTCAAACTGGGTGCTGTGGAACGACGCTCTGCCAGTAGGAAGACTTCCAACCACAGCACGTCTCTTTCTATAGCAGCGCAGGGCAAGAAGGTAGCAACCCAAAGCTGTGCTCACATGGTCTTTCCTCTAACTCCAAGTGGAAAAAATGAACCTTGCTGATTATTATTTTCCCCGTGCTGGAGGTCACACGCTCCATTCTGCACATGGGCCAGCCAAGGACAGGAGAGCAGAGCAGGTTGGAAGGGTTATTGCAGAGACCATTTTAAGGTCAAGCGACTCCCAGGTTTTCAGACAGGCAATGGTTTGCTTCTGTACTTATCTGGATAACCAAGGAGAACAATCTCAGGAAGGGTGGCTAAACAGGAATCCTTTTGCACCTTTCCACCTCTTTTTATTTCTTTCTCTCTCCCTTTTTATTATTATTTTTTAATAAAAAGGAAAGAAAAAAAAAAAAAACCCTCTTCTGGCCCTGAGCCTAAAATCTCTTACTCGTGATGCTAATCTTTCCTCGCTGGCTCCACGCCACTGCTATTGGCTCCATGCCTGTTTAATATCGTGGCTGCTGATAGCAGGTTGTGGCCGTGTTTCCATTACAAAGTTCGGCTTTAAAAAGGTTTCTGAGATGGAGACACAGCCTTCCAGGCAAAGGGTCCTCACTTTACGCCTCGTCATCCAAGTGTGGGCCAGGGTTCTCCGGCCTACATTTGCAAACGGTCTCAGACTTAGCCAAATTTAAATGTGCTCCTTTGGAGCTCTTTGGAAAAGCTGGGTTTTAGTGCGAAACTTCACTCTCTAAGAACATTGTCCCGTCTCTTTGAAGGCAGTTGAATTTGGGTCTGGGTAAAAAAAAGGCCCTTGTCTTAATAATAACAACAAAAACGATATATACTGCATCGGGTCTTTGAGGAAAAGATGCTTTTCCCCAAGGTTTGATAAAGAAAATACTTCTGTCTTGTCCCTCTTCTCTCTCATTTCTTTCAATCCCATTTTTCATGACTTATGTAAGACATATTTACATGCTGAAGACTTTTTTCAACCAAACTACGAAATAATTCCCTCGCTTATCACCAATGTTCCATTAATTCAGTCAGCCAGTTGAGGGCAGAAAGCTTCTATCTCTGAGGCTTCCTACAGAGGTCCATTCTGGCCCCAGGATCTGCTTCTGAGTCGCTGAGGTGGAGCGTGGAAAGAGAAAGACACATCATCAAAAGACCCTCGACCTGTTTTGTCAGCTATTCATTGTGTGGCCTTGAGCAGTGTATTAAAAACATCTTCCAACCACAGTCCCCTCATCTGCAAACTGAGCACTGAGCTTATGTGCTGCTATGAATATTAACTGAGATAATACTGAGTACGATGCTCTCTTAACCAGAAGTGGTAGGTATTATTCTTTGGTGCTGGGACTTGAAAGGAGCTCCAGGAGTGTTCACTGGCTTCACCTGATTTCCTGATAACAGTGCAGGGGGCTGGTTTCTATCTGGCACTGGAGGAGTTTTCTAACCTGGTTCTAAGAGCGTCTTCCTGTCCATTACTTATTATTTTATTGTCCATTATGATTCCCAGGAACAGCCCACAACGGATAAAAGGACTTACTGTACTCTTTTTACTCACAACTAACATAATTTAGAAGGTTGACAGAAATACAAGAGCCACTAATGCAATTTCCCCCAGCTAAAATCTTCATTAAGGAAAGGTCGGGAGGTTTTCAGGATGAAGATGCAAAACCAGGGAAATTCACAATAAACCCCAGGAGGACTTGCCACAGTCCAGAGCAAGCTCTGTTCCCAGGCTGGACAGCAGCTGCCAGTTGGCAGGCAGCGTGAGTCCAAGGTCTTGCAGACCATGGAAAATCCATAAACGGTTCAGGACAAAGACTTGCAGAGCTGTCTCCTTCTCCACGCAGGGAGCTATGCTGAGAAGTTTTGGCTGTGGGTATTTTGAGATGTCCTCTGCACTTGATCTCAGCTGAGGAAGGCACATGGGGACTGTGAGATAGGAAGAATAAATTATTCAGACACAGGGCTCTAGGAATAGAGCTCTTGGTTCAGCTTTGCTCCTGCCAGGGAGCCCCTGGGTTTATCATTAGCCTTGTTTTATTTTATTGTTTTGTTTTATTTTATTTTGAGACGGAGTCTCACTCTGTTGCCCAGGCTGGATTACAGTGGTGCAATCTCGGCTCACTGCAACCTCTGCTTCCCAGGTTCAAGCGATTCTCCTGCCTCCGCCTCCTGAGTAGCTGGGACTATAGGTGCATGCCACTGCACCCATCTAATTTTTTATTTTTAGTAGAGATGGGGTTTCATCATTTTGGCCAGGCTGGTCTCGAACTCCTGACCTCAGGTGATCCGTCCGCCTTAGCCTCCCAAAGTGCTGGGATTACAG
>NW_012110918.1:3177076-3183202 GCF_000951035.1 Colobus angolensis palliatus | reverse complement strand
AGAGATGGGGTTTCATCATTTTGGCCAGGCTGGTCTCGAACTCCTGACCTCAGGTGATCCGTCCGCCTTAGCCTCCCAAAGTGCTGGGATTACAGACGTGAGCCACTGTACCCGGCCATTTTTTTTTTTTTTTTTTAGAGGGAGTCTCACTCTGTTGTCCAGGCTGGAGTGCAGTAGTGTGTTCTCAGCTCACTGCAACCTCTGCCTCCTGGGTTCAAGCGATTCTTGTGCCTCAGCTTCCCAAGTAGCTGGGACTACAGGCGTGTGATTTCACGCCTGGCTAATTTTTGTATTTTTAGTAGAAACGGGGTTTCACCATGTTGGCAAGGGGGGTCTCAAACTCCTGACCTCAAGCGATCCACCCACCTGGGCCTCCCAAAGTGTTGGGATTACAGACATGAGCCACAGTGGCCTGGCCTAGGACTGTTTTATTTTTAACTTACTTCTTTTGCTTTTGGGTCTCTGAGGCCAATCTCTCTGGTGTTCCTACCCAGATCCTCTTTCTCTGAGAATCTGTTTTCATAAGAAACATCCCCTCCTGCATATGTCACTAGCATCCTGCTATTAGCCTACCAGCCTCCCCTTCTAATCCAGGGAAGCTGACTTGACCCAGACTTGAGGCAACTCAGCTCTGCCTTCCATCCATGTTTGAAGATGTATAAAAACTGGACACACGGCTGGAAAGTTCTCTTACTATTCCAGTTGATAAACACCCACTGTGCGGCACTAAATCTGAGAAAATTCCTAGTAATACAAGTTTTTGAAAAAAATAAGGTAAGGGATTTTATCACCATGATAATTCCTTTCAGAATATTTGCCTCCCTACAAAACTTGGAAGGAGAAAAAAATTCCTTTGACAATGCTTTGTTAAGATGGGAGTGACGGCCGGGCGCGGTGGCTCAAGCCTGTAATCCCAGCACTTTGGGAGGCCGAGACGGGCGGATCACGAGGTCAGGAGATCGAGACCATCCTGGCTAACACGGTGAAACCCTGTCTCTACTAAACATACAAAAAATTAGCCGGGCGAGGTGGCCGGCGCCTGTGGTCCCAGCTACTCGGGAGGCTGAGGCAGGAGAATGGCGTGAACCCGGGAGGTGGAGGTTGCAGTGAGCTGAGATCCGGCCACTGTACTCCAGCCTGGGCGACAGAGCAAGACTCTGTCTCAAAAAAAAAAAAAAGATGGGAGTGACTTATTTCCCTTTCCTCCCTGTGAAAATTTAAACCTTCAACCACACTTTAAAACTAGAGGAGCTGACTCCATGTACAGTCTTGTGTGTGTGTGTGTGTGTGTGTGTGTGATACAGAGTCTCATTCTGTTGCCCAGGCTGCAGCAGTGGCACTATCTTGGATCTCGGCTCACTGCAGCCTCCACCTCCCGGGTTCAAGTGATTCTCCTGCCTCAGCCTCCCCAGCAGCTGGGATTATAAGCATGCACCACCACACCCAGATAATTTTTTTATGTTTAGTAGAGACAAGGTTTCACCTTGTTGGCCAGGCTGGTCTCAAACTCCTGACCTCAAGTGATCTGTCCACCTCGGCCTCCCAAAGTGTTGGGATTACAGTAGAGCCACCGCGCCTGGCTCTACCTACAGTCTTATTTCATTTTTAAAGCCAAAGACAGCAGATTAGTTACATGACAGCTCGTGCTCCAAGGTTAAACTAACCTAGAATTGAGTCCTAGATCTGACACTTGCTAGCTCTGAGGCTGTGCAGACCACTGGGTCTCACTAAGCCTCAGTGTCAGTTGTAAAATGAGGATATTAATATTTGTGAGGATTTCATGAGACTGTGGCTATCTATAGACAGGCTAGCAGGATGCTGGGCTCATGTAAATATTCCTGCCAATATCCGTCTGACCGTCACTATTATTACGAGTCAATATCCACATGGCTGCCATCATGATTACTATTCTTGAAGATGTTACTTCCTAGCCGGGGCCCGCTGGTCTAATCTGTACCCTCTTTGCCTTGCTTTTGATGAGAAAAGGGGCACAGGTGAGCCTGCTTGCTCTAGCTGTACTTTGCAAAAAGGCCATTAGATGGGGCCCTGACATAATCACTCAAGTCAGCAAGTGGCTGTGACTTTGAAACCTGGGGAAAAGGTGTAAGAAGACAATTGAATCCTGTGAGTACTGCTCAGATTGATCAAATGAACCCACTGGCTCTGGTGTAAGAGGTGACCCAGGGTCCTGGTGTGGTAGCTCATGCCTGTAATCCCAGTACTTTGGGAGGGTGAGACAAGAGGATCACTTGAGCCCAGGAGTTGGAGACCAGCCTGAGCAACATGGCAAAACCCCATCTCTATACAAAAAAATACTAAAATTAGCTGGGCATGGTGGTGTGCACCTGTAGTTCCAGCTACTTGGGAGGATGAGGTGGGAGGATCACCTGAGCCCAGGAGGTCGAGGTTGCAGTGAGCCAAGGTCGTACCACTGCACTCTAACCTGGGCGACAGAGCAAGACCCTTCCTCCATACCACCAAAAAAAAAAAAAAAAATTCCCGGGGTTAGTGGTTACTTGTAGAATGACTGGCACTTTTCCAGGGCCCTCCTCCTCCAGGCTCATGCTTTCTAGCCACACGCCTCATTGATGATTGATGATGACTGCTGTTGTTTACAAACCACCTGACCCCTGGCTTCATGAACGCTCTGGACCATGCCCAGGATTCCGCTTTACCCTAACTTATATCCACATCTTTATGATTTCGGTGTCCACATGGGCAGCCCATCAACACTATAGGCCCAGCCTCCTAATTCCTTTTCCTTTCCTTCTCCTCTAACGACCTTCACCTCCACTCCACCTCTAACCACTTCCCTTCAAGCTCCACCGGGGTCTTGAATCTCCTGGAATTATTTCCACTTCTGAAATCTGAAAGCTCTGGTTACTTTTGCTCCAACCCCAACCTGTATTCTCTTACTCTCACTCCCAGGACACTTTCTCCTTGACCCCACCAAGCTCTCCAAATCCCAAGTCTCCACTGGACTCCGAAGCTCGTTTTGACCTTCACTTACTCAATTTTTCCATACTCTGCTGAACCTACCCTGAAGACAAATCTTGAATCAATTCAACCATTTCCTGTGCTCCTACATGCAGGCTGCAAAGCACAGCTGGGAAAACGCCACAATTATCTAGGCTGATGGCACTACTCATTCAACATTTCCCAAATCACCAGACTGCCAAGACTTTCAAGCAATCCTTTCATGCTTGTCATCCATTTCCCGCAAAGGTTATCTTTGACCTTTATTACCCTCCTTCAGCCCCCTCTTTCCTGACCCCTTCCTTTACAGGAGATGACCTTTCTTTCCATATTACTGGAAACTAGAGACCTTCTGTGTGTGCTCGTCACTCTCTGCCCCTTCTCCCCCTCCTTACCTGCCCTGCTTTTCCTTCTATTTCAGATGTTCATGAAGACCATTCACTTTCTGGCTTCTTGGGGCAGGCTCTTCCTCTTATTTTCTTTCCTTCCTTTTTCTTTTTGAGACAGGGTCTTTCTCCGTCACCCAGACTACAATGCAGTGGCACAATCATGGCTCACTGCAGCCTCAACCTGTTGGACTCAAGTGATCCTCCCACCTCAGCCTCCCAGGTAGCTGGGACTACAGGCGCGCACCACCATGCTTGCCTAATTTTTAAATTTTTTTGTAGAGACGGGGTCTCACTATGTTGCCCAGGCTGGTCTTGAGCTCCTGGGCTCAAGTGATCCTCCTTCCCCAGCCTCCCACAGTGCTGGGATTACAGGAATGAGCCACCAGGTGCCCCGCTGCTCTTCCTCTTGTAACTCCAAATTCCTCACTGGCCTACCGGCTCCTTCCTCAGTATTTCACAGTTGAGTTAATGTATAACACTGTATCATTTGATGGGCCCACATTTGTTTCTTGTGTTCTATGCCTTGCCCTGGGCTTTAGAATCTGTCCTTTCATTGACTTGCATCTGTTGTTGCTAATGAGAAGTCCACTATTAGGATGAGGGTTGTCCCTTTGTATGTGATCTGTCCTTCCTCTAGAGGAGCTCTTAAAAAAAACTTTGATAATCTGCAGTTTCATGACAATGTGTCCAGGTATAGATTTATTTTTAATCCCTTTAGGATTTAGAGAAGTATTAGAGGGTATCCAGGCTGCTTGGGGTCAAATCCCACCACCCAGTTGTGTGACCTTGGGCAAATTACACACATTCTCTCTTTTACAGTTAACTCACATGTAAATTACTCTTATCCCAGGGATATTAGAGGATTAATGAGTTAATACATAGCATATAGAATAGTGTCTGGAATATAAGGGCTAAATAAGTGTTTACCATTATTGTTATTGTTCAAATATACTTTGATGTAAGGATTTGTGTCTATCTTCAATTCTAGAAAATTCTCAGCCTTTATTGTTTCAAATATTGCTTTTCTGCTATTTCCTCCATTGTATGGTTGGTGCAAAAGTAATTGCATTAAAACTAATGGCAAAAATCGCAATTATTTTTACACCAACCCAATGTTTTTCTGCTTCTGTGAGTTAACTATATGGCAACTCTCATTCTTTCTCCCTAATTTAACTATTTATTTAAAAAATTCTTTGTATTTCTGTGCTATGAAATGGGTTGTATTTCTCAATACTCTTATTATCTTCCAATTCACTAATTATCTCTTCAGTTGTATCTAGCCTAGTTTATCTTATCCACTTAGATTTCATTTCAATGATTCAGTCCTCAATTTCAAACTGGTTCTTTTTCAAATCCTGTTCTTGTTTCTTTTTTGTTTCCTAATTTCTCATTCTTTTAAAATGAACATTATTCCTTTACTTTTCCCTCTGAGCAGCCCGAACATACTATTTTAATCAGGTCTATCTACAAAGTTATTTTCTTTGGCAGCAAATTTACATTCTGACTGTTGATACCTTGGCTGTCTTTATGAATGTTAGATTTGCGGGGTTGTTTTTGAGTGGGAGGCTTTGTTGTTATTGTCACTGTTGCTGCTCTATTTTTCTCCACCTCCACTCCCTGACTCCTCAAACCAATCTCTAGGTTTTACAGTTGCCTTCTAAGAGCAAAACTACTGCTGTAAGCCATGGCCTCGGCATTGGATAGAGGGGATTCTTTTTAGGTTCCTTTCACCTGAAAGAATGAACAGAGGGTAGGAAGCCCTACCCCAGGCTCTTTTTTCAAACAGTGAGGCTGGCTCTGGTCCCCCTGCTTGCATTGAGTACTTTTAGTCCTATTGCCATAAAAGACCTACATCAACACCTGCCTGCCCCCAAGACCCAGATTCCAGTCAATCCAGGCTACCCTCATCCTTCCGAGTTTTTGATCCACGAGTCCAGCTATATCACTTTGGCTTTCTCTCTTTGTATTTTATCTGTCACTGCTATGCGTTTGGAACAGAGGAGGTGCGTCCAAACACGAACCTCTTTTCCACAGAGATGGGAAATCTTGCAAAGGCTTCTCCCTTCCACTCTGAGTCCCCTTCTGATCCAATTCTTTTCCTTCCTTCCACAGCCAAGCATCAAAGGATACCGCAAGCTGGCTTCTACCTCCACCATGTCACTCATTTTCATAAAGGTCACCAATGACCTTCTTATTGCTCATTCTCACAGGACATTTTAAATTCTGTGTTCACGGAACTCCGTTGCTGTTAATGATAACAATTTCTTCCTTGGTGTTCTCACTTTCCTGGGCCTTTGTGACTCCCTAGCATCCCGATTCTCCTTCTAACTCTCAGAGCGTTCCTTTCTCATCCATCTTTATGAGATGCTCTTCCATTTCCCTCCCGTTAAATGTCAGTATTCCTCCAGGTTCCATCCTTGCCCTTCTTTTCATTTTATCCCTCATGTATCCTTTGGGTAATATCCTCTGTTCTTATGCTTTCAAAACTACCTTTATGATTTCCAGATCTGTATCTCTAGGTCTCAGCTTTGGATTTATATACCAAATTCCCTACCGGTTATTCCACTAAGTTTTCTATGAGTACTTCAAACTCAACTGGACAAAAACTGAACTCATTCACCTCACCTGTCACAGTCTGTTTGGGCTGCTATTAAAAAATGCCATAGGCCGGGCGCTGTGGCTCAAGCCTGTAATCCCAGCACTTTGGGAGGCCGAGACGGGCGGATCACAAGGTCAGGAGATCGAGACCATCCTGGCTAAC
>NW_012110918.1:3144899-3176836 GCF_000951035.1 Colobus angolensis palliatus | reverse complement strand
GTGGATCACCTGAGGTCAGGAGTTGAAGACCAGCCTGGCCAACATGGTAAAAAAAAAAAAAAAAAAAAAAAAATTCTTATAGTTCTGGGGGCTAAGAAGTCCAACACTGAGGCAGATTTGGCATCAGGTGAGGGCCCACTTCCTGGATCATAGACAGCACCTCCTTCTTTTTTTTGAGACGGAGTTTCACTCTTGTCGCCCAGGCTGGAGTGCAATGGCATGATCTCAGCTCACTGCAACCTCCACCTCTCGGGTTCAAGCAATTCTCCTGCCTCACCCTCCCAAGTAGCTGGGATTACAGGTGCCCACCACCACGCCCAGCTGACTTTTTTGTATTTTTTTTGTAGAGACGGGGTTTCACCATGTTGGCCAGGCTGGTCTTGAACTCCTGACCTCAGATAATCTGCCTGCCCTGGCCTCCCAAACTGCTTGGATTACAGGTATAAGTCACCGTGCCCAGGCAGATAGGAACTTCTAGTTGTGTCCTCACATGGTAGAAGGGACAAGGGGTCTATCTGGGGCCCTTAAGACCTAAGCACTTTCAAAGGCCTCACCTCCTAATGCCATCACCTTGTGGGGATTAGGATTTTAACATAGGAATTTGGGGGTGAGGGACACCATGGCATCTCCTAAACCACTTAAAAAAAATTCCTTGTCTTAGTTGGTGGCAGTAACACCCATTCATTACAAAAACCTGAATTATCTCCGACCGCTGAGCCAATTGCTCCATCCTAACGAGGCACTAATCTCTGTCTCTCTTCCTAATTCTCTCCTATTTCTTTTCTTTTTTTTCTTTTTTTGAGACGGAGTCTCACTCTGTCACCAGGCTGGAGTGTGGTGGCACAATCTTGGCTCACTGCAACCTCCGACTCCTGGTTCAAGCGATTCTCCTGCCCCAGCCTCCCAAGTAGCTGGGATTACAGGCACATGCCACCACTCCCAGCTAATTTTTGTTTTTTTAGTAGAGACGGGGTTTCACCATGTTGGCCAGGATGGTCTTGATCTCCTGACCTCATGATCTACCTGCCTCAGCCTCCCAAAGTGCTGAGATTACAGGCGTGACCCACCGCGCCCAGCCTCTCCTCTCTATTTCTACTGTCACTGCTTTAAATCTTGGGCTGCATTCTCTGTCATCTGATCTACTGCAAAAATCTCCTGTATTCTCTACCAGTCTCTCACCGCATCACGATCTTGCCTGTCTACCCATTCTCACCCTCTAGCGTGTGTTCTCCATAGAGCCTACCCCATTGTCTTGCAATGACAGTACCTGCCCCCACACCAGCCTGACAACCTCTGGTTCCGACTAGATGTTTAACAAGTGTTTCTTGTACAATGAATTAAGGCGCCATTAAAAGCATCCTACCTTTTTAATGTAAAACAAAGGACTTCTCAAATTTCCACTAGGAAGTTAACACAAAGGGATTGAGGAAGATAACTGTTTTTTTCTTTTTCTTTTTTTGTTAAGATGGAGTCTCACTCACTCCGTCGCCTAGGCTGGAGTGCAGTGGCACCATCTCCGCTCACTGCAACCTCCACCTCCTATATTCAAGTGATTCTCCTGCATCAGCCTCCTGAGTAGGTGGGATTACAAGTGTGTGCCACTGCGCCTGGCTAATTTTTGTATTTTTAGTGGTATTTTTTAGTGGTTTCGCCACTAAGTATTTTTAGTGGTTTCGCCATGTTGGTCAGGTTGGTCTCGAATTCCCGACTTCAAGTAAGATACCCACTTTGGCCTCCCAAAGTGGGGAGATTACAGGCGTGAGCCACCGTGCTCGGCCTGAGGAAGATAATTGATATTTACTAAACATCTGTGATATGTCAGGAACTATGATAAATGGCTTATATAAATTATTTGGGGCCAGGCATGGTGGCTCATGCCTATAATCCCAGCAGTTTGGGAGGCCAAGGCGGGGGCATCACTTGAGCTCAGGGGTTCAAGATCAGCCTGGGCAATATAGGAAGACTTCATCTCTACAAAAAGTTAAAAAATTAGCCAAACATGGTGGCAAGTGTCTATAGTCCCAGTTACTTGGGAGGCTGAGGTGAGAGGATCACTTGAGCCCAGAAGGTGGAGGTTGCAGTGAGCTGAAATTGTGCCACTGCACTACGGCCTGGGTGACAGAGAAAGAACCTATCTCAAAAAAAAAAAAAAAAAAATTGGTTCAGAACACTATCATTTTAAAAACAAACCCAAGGGAGTACAGAAAATCAAGGGGGAAGAACCCTTAAACCATAAGAATTTACTTGGCCCTAGCCAGGCGCGGTGGCTCACGCCTGTAATCCCAGCACTTTGGGAGGCCGAGGCAGGTGGATCACCTGAGGTCGGGGGTTCGAGACCAGCCTGACCAACATGGAGAAACCCCGTCTCTACTAAAAATACAAAATTAGCCGGGCATGGTGGCACATGCCTGTAATCCCAGCTACTAGGGAGGCTGAGGCAGGAGAATTGCTTGAACCTGGGAGGCGGGTTGCAGTGATCTGAGATCGTGCCATTGCACTCCCACCTGAGCAACAAAAGTAAAATTCCGTCTCAAAAAAAAAAAAAAAAAATAGAATTTACTCGGCCTCTAGGGAATTAAGGAACACCTGAGGGAACGGTCAGTCTTGAAACCAGATGACTTTACATTTTTATCAGTTTAGAATAAAGGTTAGGAACAACATGAGCAAATCAAGTCTGATCTTCCATCTCTCAAGCCAGGCGTGGTGGCTCCCACCTGTAATCCCAGCTACTCAGGAGGCTGAGGCAGGAGAATCGATTGAATTTAGGAGGCAGAGGTTGCAGCGAGCTGAGACAAATGCAATTAGGCCAAATAAAATAAAAAAAAAAAAAAAAAAGAACAAAATAAAAATTGGGAACAGTATGCAGTTATCTAAACTCTTAGCCAAAGCAGAATGTTGTCACCCATGAGTACCACAGGATCACTTTTTTTTTTAAAGCAATGCTTTTTTTTCTATTTTAAACTGTCACCAAAAGCCCCCAATAAAGACATACCATGTGTGCAACTAGTGTATCTGGTTTAACATTATCTATTCCAAGAGACCCAGATGATTCTAAACAAATACAGCTGGGTGCTGAAAACAATGCTTCACCCATAGATCAAAATTAAGTTACTAGAAAATTCAGTCTTTCCAGTGTCCTTCATTCCTGAGGACATTCCTTAATATGTTTCACATTTCATTTCAATATTTCACTCTAGTTTTGACATCCCAACCAAGGTGATGTTGAGTTTATAACAAACCCAATCTCATGACAGATTTCTGAACCTTGGTAGGAGTGATAATGAAACATTTCAGCACCACATGGTCAATTATTTGGTTTTACCCCTGAGTGTCTCTTCCATGATGACATTTTGCTGAGGCTTTTCAACATCTATTTATTAATCATCTGATCGGCATAGCTAAAGATAATTAAAATTACTCTAGATAATGGTCTGCATAGTCCAAAGGTATTTATGACCATCTCTTTACGGGACTGGGAACAAGATGAAACATTTTCAGAGGAAGTTCCATGAAGTTTATATTTAACTAATTTATGTACCAAATGGCCATAAAAATCTGATGGACTATAAATAGGCCTTCGATAGGTATTAGTGGAGAAATAGGATATAAATATGATTTAATAGCTCAATATTATTCAGAGAGAATCACCATCAGTCTCAGAAGATCAAGTACAGAATTTGGTGGGCAACAGCTGACACACTGCATGGTTAAAAAGCAGAACCTATGTACAAGTAGGGGCGCAGATGAAAGCAATGATTTCAGCTCATCAAAAGGCAGAAATTGCTTTGAAATCATGTCCATTGGAAATCATTAACTTCTTTTCCGTAAGCTCGGCTTCTATTATCCCCTTGCCCCACATTAAAAGAAAAAAAAAAAAAAAAACTAAAATACTAGCTGAGATTTTGTCCTTGAAGGTATATCAGATAGATGGCATCCAGGGATTTTTAGTAAGAAATCCATTTTATAAAGATGATGGCTCTGAACGTACAAGGGGAAGAAGATTCAACGGTTCCCTTTTCAGAACTCTATCAAGTCATTTGCATTACTAGGAAGCCAGCCAGTGCCCTGGAAAAAGTTAACAAATAACCTTCCAGGCCTGAACAACTGAACAGCTTATTATTCAATGACTTGACTTTGGCAGAATTCAGTTCAGTGTTCACATTTGATATGCAAACACTATTCAGTACTGAAATGCACTTATGATGTACATCTCAATATCCTATGCAAAAGGGGATATCATGCTGAATTAATTCATTGAATCTAAGATGCCACCAACTATACCACCAAAAAAGAAAAAATGCTGCCACTTGTAATTGTAACATGCCATCAACTCTAATATGCATTTCATTCGTAAAGTTGTTAAAACATGAAAAACAATGGCTATGTTATAACGTGCTGAATGTCTAAAGTGTGTACCAAGCTCTATTCTGAGCACTTTTCAGGCTTAACACATTTAATCCTCACAAGTACCCTATGAGTGGGAACTATCATGATACTCATTTGACAGGGGCACAAGGAAGTGAAGTAACGTGCCTTAACTAGCTGCTGAAGAGTGGACTTGGAATTCAAAGACACCTAGTTTGACTCTAGTGCCTACAGTCTTCATCTTTTCTCCATTCTGCCACGGTTCTGTTGATGATTAACTTGGAACAACAGCATACATGGCTCTCACCTCTTGGAACAGAGCTGTGCCAAGCAGGATCCCTTACGGGTGAGAAAAACCCAAGGAAGGACTGTGTCCGAAACCAGAATCCCCAACCTCCAGGCAGGAGGCCACGAGGCAGAGGGTCTGCTGCTTGCACCAGTAACTACTCCTTTCTCCACTTTGGAAAAGTGAACTCAAAAGCCCCTGAAGACATGACTTATCAACTCTTGTCTGAGGATGCCTCCGGGTGGTGAAAAAGGAATAGCGACTGCAGACTTCAGAAACATGAGAACTTGGTACTTGCCCTCCAAAAGGACTCCCCAAGTTACACTGAGTTCCCCATTTGTGGATCTCCAAGAGTCCACTCTGAAGTGGTTCCCATGAGGTATAACTGAAGTGAAAGAAAAGAGAACTATGGTTTATGAAGCATTTGACATGCAGCATCTCACTGCATCCTCCCAATTCTCTCTGAAGTGGGTGCCATTTTCCCCTTTACACAGCTGGGGAAGTTCAGAACAGCGAAGTCCGTTATCACTCGGCTGCAGAGCCCTGCTTTGGACCCTATTTGGTCAAAGGCTGGTGAGTTCTCTGATTCTAGTACAGAATCCTACTAACTGGGCCTGATCAGCTGCTAGCTTTTGGCAGATTCCTCAAGTGTTCTCCACCAAAATGCTCCACCACCCAAGATTGCTGTCCATCCTCTGTCATGAGCAATCCACCCACCGAGGCACCAACCACTGGACTCAACAAACATAAACACAAAGCTCTAGGTAAATAAACAGCAAAGCTGTGCCTTATTTTTTTTTTTAAGTGACGTACACTGTATTCCCACAGTAATTATGAGGGGGAAAAGAAGCCAAACATTTGAGAAACAACTGCAGAGCCAGTGACTGAGGCTAACAATGGATCACAAAGAATTAAAGAGGTTTGAGTTTCATGGAACAGAAGACTCAGATGAATATCTTCTTTTTCAAAACTCAAAAGACCCATATCAAGAAGGATATAAAAAATCGTATAAAAAACATGGCTCATGCCTATAATCTCAGCACTTTAGGAGGTCAAGGAGGGCAGATCGCTTGAGCCCAGGGGTTTGAGACCAGCCTGGCCAACATGGTGAAACCCCGTCTCTACTAAAGATATAAAAATTAGTGTAGTGTGGTTGCATGCACCTATAATCCCAGCTACTTGGGAGGCTGAGGCAGGAGAGTCGCTTGAACCCAGGAAGCAGAGGTTGCAGCGAGCCAAGATCACACCATGGCACTCCAGCCTGGGTGACAAAGGGTGATTCCATCTAAAACAAAACAAAACAAAAAACCAAAAAGCCAAAATACAGCCACTATCCACCACTCGAACATATGTAATTATTTTGTCATATTTGATTCCGATTCTGTTCCTACTTAAAAAAAAAAAGAGAAAATTTCACACTTATAGTTGAAATCCCTTCCTCTTCCACACCTGGCTGACAGCTATGATAAATTTATTGTGAACCTAGTCCATATTTTAAAATAAACTTCATATTTTATGTAACATATAAATGCATCTGCATCCATAAATAAGATACTCTTAAATGATTTTAATGGTTTCCATAGTCAGGTTTGTAAATGCTTTTGGAGTTTTTTTTTTTAATATGGAGTGAGGTAGGGATCTATTCTTTTCTTTCTTTTCTTCTTGAGACAGGGTCTTTCTCTGTTGCCCAGATGGGAGTGTAGTGGGGCCATCATGACTCACTGCAATTTTGACCTCCCAGGCTCAAGTGATCGTCCTGCCTCAGTCTCACAAGTAGCTGGAGCTACAGGTCTGCATCACCATGCCTGGCTAATTATTTTTATTGTTCGTAGAGATGGGGTCTAGCTATGTTGCCCAGGCTGGTCTTGAACTCCTGGACTCAACTGATCCTCTTGCCTTGGCCTCCCTAAGAGCTGGGATTACAGGCATGAGCCACTGTGCTCGGCCTATTATTTTAGTTTTCCCTATGAAATGTCAACTAACTTAATGTCATTTACTGAGAAAGTGTTCTTTCCTTCCCACTGATTGGAGATACATTATCTATTATGTATCAAATTCACATGATCAGTTTATATTTATTTCTTTGTGCCAATACCCCATTCTTTCATATGATTTTGTTATCAGATATGATGAACTTCACCTCCTTGTTCTTTGTTCAAAATTTCTCTCAGTTATCTTTGGACTTTTATTTTTCCATCTGATTTTACATTTTGTGACAATCCTGTTGAGATGTTGATTGGAATTACATTTAATTTGGAGACTGATTTAGGAAATCACTTATTTCTTTACAGTATTTAGTTTTTTGATCCATGCACATGGATTATTTATTACTTGTTCAGGTCTTTGTTAGGTCCTTTAATAATAATTTTGTCTAGAATAGTTAGATTTGTTCTTGGGTACCTTAAAGTTGTGTTGCTATTGATAATGGGATTAATATTTTCTAATTATTACTTATATATGGAATATTATTGATATTTGTAAGTTGATCTGATATCCAGTAACCCTTCTGAACTATAGCAATATCATTTTTAACTATTTAGTATTCTATTTAAGATAATTTGTGGCCAGGCGCGGTGGCTCAAGCCTGTAATCCCAGCACTTTGGGAGGCCGAGACGGGCGGATCATGAGGTCAGGAGATCGAGACCATCCTGGCTAACACGGTGAAACCCCGTCTCTACTAAAAAAAATACAAAAAACTAGACGGGCGAGGTGGCGGGCGCCTGTAGTCCCAGCTACTTGGGAGGCTGAGGCAGGAGAATGGCATAAACCCGGGAGGCGGAGCTTGCAGTGAGCTGAGATCCGGCCACTGCACTCCATCCCGGGTGACAGAACAAGACTCCGTCTCAAAAAAAAAAAAAAAAAAAAAAAGATAATTTGTAAATTCTCTTAGGTTTTCAATTTAGACACACTGTCTGCCTATAACAAAATTCTTTTATTTTTGGTTACATTCCTTATACCATTTTTTGCTGTTTCAATTTTAATTTAAAAAAATCATTGTGCTGGGTATGGTGACTCACTCCTATAATGGCAGCACTTTGGGAGGCTGGGGTGGGAGGATCATTTGAGCCCAAGAGTTCAAGACCAGCATGGGCAACACAGCGAGATGCCCATCTCTACAACTGAAAAAAAAAAGAAAAAAATAGCTGGGCATGGTGATGGGCTCATGTAGTCCCAGCTACTAAGGAGGGTGAGATGGGAGGATTGCTTTAGCCCAGGAGATTGAGGCTGTAGTATGCCGTGATGGTGCCACTGCACTCCAGCCTGGGTGGCACAGCAAGACCCTGTCTCCAAAAACAAACAAACAAACAAACAAATAAATAAATAATTGTGACTTTAAATCTTCATATAATGTCAAACATGTCAAAAAATTGCAAGAATATCAAAAAATATCAAGAAATATCAGAAAAATCCCTGAACTCCCTTTACCCAGATTCTCCAGCCATGAACATTTGCTTCTTTTGCTTTGTCTTTTACATTTGAGAGAACGTTGCAGATGTGTCCCTTGACTCCTAGATATTTCAGGGTGAATTTCCTAAGAACGAGAAGAGTCTCTCCCCTAATTACAAACCAACGATCAAAATCAGGAAGTCAAACATTGATATAACACTATTATCTAATCCTCAGTCCCTATTAAATTTTGCCAATTACTGAGTAATACCCTTTGGGCTCTTTTTCTCCAGTTTAGGTTCCAGTCCAGGATCACACTGTATCTAATTGTCTTGTCTCTTTAGTCTTCTTTAATCTAAAATAATTCATCATCCTTTCTTTGTCTTTCATGACCTCAACAATTTTGGAGAGTACAGGTCAGCTATTTTATAGAATCCCATCGATCTGAGTTTGTGTAAAGTTACCTTATGATTAGATTTAGCTTATGGGGTTTTTCTGTTTGTTTGTTTGTTTGTTTTTGACAGGAACACCACAGAGATGATGTGTCTTTTTCAGGACATCATATCATTTCTGATGCTAGTTTGTTCCAGGATTGATAACGTTACAGACATTTGGTTAAGGTGGTATACACCAGGTTTGTCTACTGTAAAATTCTTTCTTTCTTTTTTGAGACGGAGTTTGGCTCTTGTTGCCTAGGCTGGAGTGTAATGGTGCAGTCTTGGCTCAATGCAACCTCCACCTCCCAGGTTCAAGTGATTCTCCTGCCTCAGCCTCCCCAGTAGCTGAGATTATAGGTGCCCGCCACCACGCCCGGCTAATCTTTTTGTAATTTTAGTAGAGACGGGGTTTCACCGTGGTCTCCAACTCCTGACCTCAGGTGATCCACCCACCTCCGCCTGCTAAAGTGCTGGGATTACAGGTGTGAGCCACCATGCCAGGCTGTCTATTATAAAATTATTTCTATTTCCATTTTCCATTAATAAGTCATTTGCAGAGAAATACTCTCAGTCCATGTAAATATCCTGTTCCTCATCAAACTTTTCACACACCAGTTTTAGCATTCAATGATGTTTACTATTAAATCAATTACTATTATGATGGTTGCAAATGGTGATTTTCTTCTACAGGTAGGCCCTAGGGTTGTGTATTTGCTCAAACTTACATTACACAAAAAATAGTTTCAGTACTATTAGCCCATACTACAGTAAGAAACACACTTATGATTTAGAATTCAATATTTGTTTACAATTCTTATTGTCTTCCGGCTGCGGATATATAGTCAAAGTGCTGTGTAATTGCGAATTCCTTGGGAAAGGTCTTTTTCTCTCCTTTTCAGTGTGGCTATTTTATTTCTTTTAAAATACAGTTAGGTTCGTTTATTTCTGTTTTAATTCTATTTTAGTATCTTCCACCCCACCAACCCCCTGCCTAATCCCTGTTGATTCGGTTTCATTATTTTTGAGCGGGGAAAACATTAACATGATTTCAAAAGTTGAATGATTCAAAAAGGTATACTCCCAGAGGTAGTGCTCCTCTCTCCATCTCCACTCTGTTTCCACACACCCCACCTGCAGGCAGCCAATCTCATTATTTTCTGGTTTGTCCTCTCTGTATGTCTTTCTTTTTTTTCTCTTCTTTTCTTCCTTTCCTTTCCTTCTTCCTTCCCTTCCCTTCCCTTCCCTGCTGGAGTGCAGTGGCATGATCTCGGCTCAGTGCAAACTCCATCTCCCAGGTTCAAGAGATTCTCCTGCTTCAGCCTCCCGAGTAGCTGGGATTACAGGCATGTGCCATGACGTCTGGCTATTTTTTGTATTTTTAGTGGAAACAGGGTTTCACCATGTTGGCCAGGCTGGTCTCGAACTCCTGACCTCAGATGATCCACCTACTTCAGCTTCCCAAAGTACTGAGATTACAGGTGTGAGCTACCGCCCCCAGCACTGGTGGTGATATTTTGAAACGGTGTGAATATTCTGTCCCCAGCACTTGTTTTTCTCAATAGTCTTAGCATCCATTGATGGTTTTTTTGTTTTTTGTTTTTGAGTCAATTATTACTATAGTGGTTAGAAAATGGACGTTCAGACCTTGATACTTGGTATTGCCTCTCTAGCCCCAAACTCCAGTTTCCCAACATGATTCAGCACCAGGTCTTTGCTGACAATGCTTTTGACCAGTTTGGTTAACTGTCTCCCTCACGCTTGATACTAGCACATCTGCGTAGGCAGGTCTTTTTGGATTTATCACAGCATCTGTGAACCAGGCCTAGACAGAAAGCAGACACTACTTTAAGCTGTCTTCTACTAAGGATTATCTGTGGTAAGTTCTCGCTTCTTTGAATGCAGAGGTAAGCTGTGTTGTCACTATACCTCTCTGAATCAGAAAGCGAGCCCTTGTGTGCTGGACATTCTTTTTGCTCATGTGTTTTTTACATGCAGGTCTCAGATCACAAATTGTACCACAAATAGCAGTGGCCACATCTTAAAGAATCAAACATGATCTGTTTTCCATTGTCCTCAAAATGATACCATCAGACACAGATTGAATAAGAACATTAACTTTCCACTTCACAGACCAAAGTAGATAATAATCCTTCCACACTGCAAAGGGGAGTGTTTTGTGCAATCTCCTTTTTAACAGGTGCTGACTTATTAGAGAAAATTGCAGATTTTGTAGGTGGCTGGTTATAATAATCTAAGGTTAAAAACAGAACGATAAAAGTTGAAGACATCAGAGATCACGTCTAAAAATAAAGCAAATGCTTTTTTTCTTTCTGTAATCCTCAATTAGAAGCCATTTAAGGAAAAGATAATCAGCTCCAGAGACCTGTAAATATGGATTCTGCAGTTCCCACTGGCACTCCTGCTTTACAAATTAATTATAGTACATTTTGCAATGTGTTAACATCCATCCATCTATGTTGTCCTCTTGGAGTTACAAATACAAATGCAGTTGTCCTCGACCTTGGCCGAGGGGGATATATTCTGAGACTCCCGTTGGATGCTTGAGACCTCAGATAGTACCAAACTCTAGATACTCTCTATTTTTTTTTTTTTGATGTGATAACCGAGACAGCTACTAAGTGACTAACAGGTGTGTTGCATGTACAGAGCAGAGATGACGGACAAAGGGAGGCTTCGTACCCTGGGTGGGATGGGGCAGGATGGTATGCGATTTCATGTTGCTCCTCAAAACAGCATGCAATTTAAAACTTATGAATTGTTCTTTTCTGGAATTTTCCAGTTAATATTTTTGTACCGCATTTGACTGCAGGGAACTAAAACTGCAGAAAGTGAAATCTCGGAGAAGCAGGGACTACTATGCTAATTAGAAAACAAACTTCATGGCTGGGCGCAGTGGCTCATGCCTATAATCCCAGCACTTTGGGAGGCCGAGGTGGGTGGATCAATTGAGGTCAGGTGTTCAGCCTGGCCAACATGGTGAAATCCCATCTCTACAAAAAATATAAAAATTAGCTGGGTGTGGTGGCGCACACCTGTAGTGCCAGCTACTCGGGAGGCTGAGGCAACAGAATTATTTGAACCCAGGAGGTGGGGGTTGCAGTGAGGCGAGATCGTGCCACTGTACTCCAGCCTGGGTGACAGAGTGAGACTCCATTTCAAAAAATAAAAAAGAAAGAAAACAAACTTCATGATGACTATTGCAACAGCAAGCTTCAATAAATACAGCTCTCCTGAAATGATAAAATTCCCTCTTTGTCAGCTGGTAACTTCTAGGGGAAGCTACTTGTAAGTCAGGAGGAGAACGTTTTTCTCCAAAGCCATGCAAGTTGAGCCCAGTAAAGACGTTGAAATGTTTATGCAATTTATCCGAAGGAGGCACCCAGAGGGAGAAATTAGACCTCTCTAAGTAAATCTTTGTGGTTAAATTAGTGAGATTGTTTATTTCCTAAAACCAAGCACAGCCCAGTGATTGAAAATTGAGTCTTAACCAAGGAATAAAGATAACAATGAGAAGCTGGACCTGGAAGCCATCAGAAGGTCCCTCTTAGGACCTGGGCATTCTCTATCTTGGAGCATCTAGAAACTTCTCTTTTCTGTCACTCCTCTTCCTAGATAAAAATCATGACCCACATCCCTCTCTGAATGCCAGATTCATATATATATATATCCAACTTCTTCTTCTTCTCTGTTGCCCAGGCTGGAGTACAGTGACTTGATCATGGTTCACTGCAGCCTTGGCCTCCTGGGCTCAAGCGATCCTCCCACCTCAGCCTCCTGAGTAGCTGGGACGACAGGTGTGCGCCGCCATGTCCAGCTAATTAAAAATTTTGTTTTGTAGAGACGGGGTCTCACCATGTTGCCCAGGCTGGCCTTGAACTCTTGGCTGTAAGCAATCCTCCTGCTGTGACCTCCCAGAGCACTGGGATTATAGGCGAGAGCCATCACGCCTGGCCAATATCCAACTTCTTACCCCTCATTTCCACTTGGAAGTCTCATTGGTATCTGAAACTCATCATGTCTAAATGGTGCTTTTGCTTTTCTTCTCAGAACCTGCTTCTCCTCCACTGTTTCCTGTGGCAATGGCACCACCACTTATCCAGGGCCTCTAGGCAGAGCTAGAAAGCCTGAGATCATCCCACATCAATTCTAACACAAAGTCACTCTGTTTTCAAAATAGATCCCTTCCTCCCCTCTTTATCCTCTGCCATCTTTCCAGCTCAAACCACCATCTTGATCTGGATCATTCCAATAGTCTGACAACTGGACTCCCTGCTTTTGGTCTTTCCTTTCACTAATTCTCCACAGAACAGCCAGAGCAAACATTTTAAAAACATAAATCACCCAGTGTAATGGGCTGTCCTAATCTGGATTCTGGAACAGAAGCAAAAGTACATTACTGGGAAAACTGGTGAAATCTGAATAAAGTCTGTAGTTTTGGCAGTGGAATCATGGTTGGGTAAGGGGAAACTGGGTAGAGGGTACTTGAGAACCCTGTGCACAATCTTTGCAAGTTTAGTATAAATTCTTTTTCTTTCTGAGATGGAGTTTCGCCCTTGTCGCCCAGGCTGGAGTGCGGTGGCACAATTTCGGCTCACTGCAACCTCCGTCTCCCAGGTTCAAGTGATTCTTCTGCCTCAGCCTCCTGAGTAGCAGGGATTACAGGCATGCACCACCACGCCCAGCTAATTTTGGTATTCTTTTTTTTTTTTTTAAAGTAGAAACAGGGTTTCACCATGTTGGCCAGGCTGGTCTTCTCGAACTCCTGACCTAGGTAATCTGCCTGCTTCAGCCTCCCAAAGTGCTGGAAAATGAGCCACCATACCCAGCTAACTTTAGTATAAATTTAAAATTATTCCAAAATAAAAAAATTTTAAAAACTCCATGAACAACATCTTGTCACTCCTTTGTTTAAAATCCTTGAATAAGTTCCCACTGCACTGAAATCCACACTCTGCCGTGGCCCCATAGCTCTTACATAATCTAGCTTCTATTACATTTTCAACCTCAGTTCCTGCCAGTCTACTTACTCTCACTCCTAATGCTCTAGCCAGCGGTTTTCCAACAGTTCCTGGAATATGTAAGGCTGTGTCAGGGGCCAGGGCCTTTGTTCCCTGCATTAGTTCATGGGGTCAGCCATAACAGAACACCACAGATTGGGTGGTGTAAACAACAGAATCTAATTAATTGTCTCACAGCTCTGGAGGCTGAAAGTTCAAGACCAACGTGTCTGCAGGGTTGATTTCTTCGGAGACCTCCTCCTTGGCTTGTGGATAGGCTGCCTTCTCCCTAAGTCTGCACGTGTTGCACCCTAAGAGTCTGTTTGTTTGTTTGTTTTTGAGATAGGGTCTCTCTCAGTCACCCAGGCTGGAATACAGTGGCACGATCTTGGCTCACCGAAACCTCCGCCTCCTGGGTTCAAGTGATCCTTCCATCTCAGCCTCCTGAGTAGCTGTGACTACAGGTGTGCGCCACCACACCTGGCTAGTTTTTGCATTTCTTATGTACAAATGGGGTTTCGCCATGTTGCTCAGGCTGGTCTTGAACTCTTGAGCTTAAGCAATCCGCCTGCCTCAGCTTCCCAAAAGTGCTGGGATTCCAGGTGTGAGCCACTGACTGCATCCAGCCTAGAGTCTCTTTATGTGCCCAAGTGTTCTCTTCTTATCTGAACACCAGTCAGACTGGATTAGTGCCTACTCTAATGGCCTCATTTTAACTTAATCCCCTCTTTTAAGGTCCTGTCTCCATGAATAGTCACATTCTAAAGCTTCCACATATGAATTTGGGGTGGAGGAAGGTATATCTCATCAGGCTGGCTCCTTCCCATACTCGAGCCTCACATGGACTTTTGTCTTCCCAGAGGCCTTTCTGACCACATGGCCTAAGGATGAGCTCCCTCTAGCCTGTTTACAGCTTTCCCAGCAGTTAGCACTGCTGTAATTCTTTTGTTTGTTTACTTGCCTATTACTTGCTTCCCCCACTCCATGATTAATGGAGGGCTGGTTTGCCTTTTTTTTTTTTTGTAACAGAGTTTTGCTCTCGTTGTCCAGGCTGGAGTGCAATGGCGCGATCTCAGTTGACCACAACCTCTGCCTCCCAGGTTCAAGTGATTCTCCTGCCTCAGCCTGCCGAGCAGCTGGAATTACAGGCATGCGCCACCATGCCCAGCTAATTTTTTGTACTTTTTAGTAGAGACGGGGTTTCTCCATATTGTTCAGGCTGGGCTCGAACTCCCGACCTCAGGTGATCTGGCTGCCTCAGCCTCCCAAAGTGCTGGGATTACAGGCGTGAGCCACTGAGCCCGGCCTGGAGGGCTGGTTTGTCTTAATGCTGTATCCCCGATCCTTCTCCTAATGCCTGGCTCATAGTAGGTGCTCAAAACTTGTTGAACAGCAAATGGTTTATTGATACTTGAGACAAAATTCGAGTCTCATTGGGAAATCATCATGAGTGCAGTTAATCCCGAGGTGTGGCCATCACAGTAATCACGTCTCATATTTGCATAGCACTTTACAGTTTATGAAGTGCTTCCGTGTAAACGAACCTCTATGCATCCCCCACACCCTGATGGAAGCATTATTTATTCTATTTTTTTAAAACAAAGAAACCAAGCCTTGCTTGCTTACATTGATAACTGGAACTTCAATACTGATCTTTCTGTTTCACAAAGAACAACTTTGTGTTCTTTCATTACCAGCAGAGGAACTAGAAATGAAATACATTCCAGACACTTCTTTTAGGCAGCCTCCAAGGAGACCTCTGTGAAAGACAGAGCTTCAGGTTTCCAGGAACTAAACTGGACATTCTCTCCATTTTATCAGAGGAGTTTCTTTGCCAAGGAATAATGTCCTTGGTGATATGTGGCTAATGAGAATACATATGTTACCCAGGTCTTTTTATTGTGTGAGTGGGAGTGGAATGGAGTGGGGTTTATATGTGCCTTTCGTAAACTGTCATATTTCCAGGAGTATAAAGAAGTGAAGACATTTGGAGAACCTGTTTCTGTTTTCCTAAGTGTTGGTTTTAAATAGTACTTACTATTTCCTTAAATCTATAGTTCTCAGTCTTGTCGCCCCTCAGATTCACCTGGGGGAGCTGTAAAAATCCCAATGCTGGCTGGGCACGGTGGCTCATGCCTGTAATCCCAGCACTTTGGGAGGCTGAGGCGGGTGGATCATGAGGTCAGGTGATCGAGACCATCCTGGCTAACACGGTGAAACCCCGTCTCTACTAAAAATACAAAAAAAAAAAAAAAAAAAAATTAGCCGGGCATGGTGGCAGGCGCTCGTAGTCCCAGCTACTCAGAAGGCTAAGACAGGAGAATAGCATGAACCCGGCAGGTGGAGCTTGCAGTGAGCCGAGATCATGCCACTGCACTCCAGCCTGGGAGACAGAGTGAGACTCTGTCTCAAAAAAAAAAAAAAAAAAAAAAAAAAGGAATCCCAATGCCTCAACCCCACCTCAGACAAATGAAATCAGAATCCCCAGGGCTGGGGCTGCAGCCTCAGCAATGGCTAAAGCTTCCCAGGTGATTTTTTTTTTTTGAGGGGGGAAGGAGACTTGCTCTCTTGCCCATGCTGGAGTGCAGTGGCGTGGTCTCGGCTCACTGAAACCTCCGCCTCCCGGGTTCAAACAATTCTGCCTCGGCCTCCCTAGGAGCTGGGATTACAGGCATATGCACCACCATACCCAGCTAAATTTTGTATTTTTAGTAGAGACGAGGTTTCACCATGTTGGCCAGGCTGGTCTCGAACTCCTGAGCTCAAGCCATCCTCCCTCCTCGGCCTCCCAAAGTGCTGGGATAAAGGTGTGAGCCACTCCACCTGGCCCTGGTGATTTTAATAGGCAGCTGTGATTGAGAACTGCTGGTCTAGATCTTCACGGTGCTGGGGACAGCATAGCCAATGTCTCCTAAGGGAACATATCAGGTTCAGCCTCAGGGTAGACTGTAAAACTTCTCACACTCCCAGCTGGAGAATTCGGTGTTCTGGAAGGGAGTGTTCTGTCCTTCATGCTCATTGGCTGGTTTAGACCAGCCTGCAGCCAGGACCCGTTAAATAAAAATCCCAGGGGGCTGGGACTCAGGCATGAGTTGTTAAAACTTCTCAGGTGGGTCCAATGTGCAGGCAAGGCTGGGAAGCACTGCTTTAAATGGTGCCTGCTTTGTTTGGAAGAGGAAGTAAAGTAGCAAGGCTGCCCCCATTAACCCCATTGAACACCAGTAACCTGGCAGCCGTCACCACATGAGCAGCCTCTCGTTCAGCTGAACCAGGCAGTGCTAAGCACGGACTCTCCCAGGTCTAGATTTATGGCCCTGGACAAACAACAGAACCTTACCTTGGCATGGTGCCGTCCTCCCTAGCACTAAGGAAGGCCCAAATAATTCTCATAAGTATGTGCATAAAATAAATGGGCCTCAATTTAAGACAACTTCCCCACTGCATCCTGGTTAATGTAATCACAGTTTGCAGGTTTTCACAATCATACGTATATTGGTTTTATTTTTAACAAGGAAGAGAAGATATTTATATCTACTCATACTGCCACTATTTTTTTCTTACTATATACTGGGCCGCGTCAAAAAATTACTTATGTGGTAATTGATAATAGGATAACAACATGTACTCAATTCAACCACTATCATCAATATGACTATCAGTAGCCTCTTTCAATTTAATTATTGCTTCTTATCATCATCAATTTCATTAAATTTTTGGCAGGTACGGGAGGAAACAGTGTAGATAGCAGTATGAAGATGGTAGCTGAATGATAAGAGTGTACACCCAGAAAGTGCAAAGAAATGAACTGAGTTTATTAAATAGTTTGGAAATGTGGTGAGACAAGAGAATGATCCACTACTGCACTGCTTTCCTTAGCAACTCTGCCTCCCACCAAAAACTCCACACTCAACCCAGGACAGAAAAAGAGCACACCAGCATATGCCTTGGCTTAAAACACCAGTTTCGAATCCCTGGCTAGATAAAGCTAGCATTTAGTAATTAAAGAATTGTTAGATAAATATACATTTCTCATGTTCAGATTTTGAAGTATTAACAAGTATGAATGGAAATGGATGCGGCCCTCCTTTTCTTCTCTTTTCTTTTTTTTTATTTTTTGAGACAGAGTTCCATTCTCGTTGCCCAGGCTGGAGTGCAGTGGCACGATCTCTGCTCACTGCAACCTCTGCCTTCTGGGTTCAAGCAATTCTCCTGCCTCAGCCTCCCGAGTAGGTGGGATTACAGGTGCACGCCACCACGCCCTGCTAATTTCTCTATTTTTAGTAGAGATGGGGTTTTGCCATGCTGGCCAGGCTGGTCTCAAACTCCTGACCTCAGTTATCCACCCACCTCAGCCTCCCAAAGTGCTGGGATTACAGGTGTGAGCCACTGCACCTGGCCACAACCCTCCTTTTCTGCCTCTCTGGGATCAACCTTGAACCTGCTGGACAACCAATTGCTGCTGAATATGTAAATTAGAGGAGGGCAAATTGGCAAAGAAGTCTAACAAAGTGGGGCTGGGCTGTGTGGTCCAATGGCCTCAGGGGCAAGACCTGGGGTCTGTGGAGCAGAGTCAAGCAGAGCCTGGGGGGGCAGGAGGTGGGAACTGGGCCAAAACACATTTAGGGCCTCTTTAGTGTAACAAGATGGCAGGACTGGGGCTTGGGCAAGTTGGGTGCCATGACAGGGAGACAAGGAGCAGGTCCCCTGGGCAGTTCCAGAGTCCACAGGCTGGGGAGAGGTAGGCAAGCGGGGCTACAACAGCTGAGATTTCTCCTAGAGAAAGCAAACTGTGTCCAAGGACCGCTCGGAGTGAAGAGGTGATCGGTGCTTCTCTTGCAGGCCAGCCTAAGTCTCAAAGGGGCCTGGCCCTTGGCGTGGGCCTGGATCCTGATTGTAAGGTGGATAACCTGTTATTTTAAATTCCTAGGAGGGTAGTCAAAAAACCTTAGCACCTGCCAAAAAAGGGATATATAATAATACATAATCACCATATGAATTTTGGGGACTATTTGAACTGGGCAGAGGATAAACCAGATTACAGTGGTCCCACCAATCTATAGCAATCACAGTGAGGCCACGTGTCCCCTCTGTGCCTCTTTTTTATTTCTAGGTGTGACTGTGTCACCCAGGCTGGAGTGCAGAGGTGCAAACATGGTTCACTGCAGGCTTGACCTCTTGGGCTCAAGCGATTCTCCCACCGCAGCCTCCCAAGTAGGGAGCTGGGACCACAGGCGTGTATGCCACCATGCCTGGCTAATTTTTTAATTTTGCAGAGATGGGGTTTCCGCATGTTGCCCAGGCTGGTCTCAAACTCCTGACCTCAGGTGATCCGTCCACCACGGCCTCCCAGAGTGCTGGGATTACAGGTGTGAGCCATAGCACCTGGCCTCTCTATACCTTTTCAAATGGAGAGCTGTTTTGAATGAACTCATGGAGACAGAGACATAGAGAAAAAGAGAGAAAGCAAGGAAATTTGTTTGGAAAGACTAAAAGATAATTAAAAATTTTTTTTCCAGCCAGGCATGGTGGCTCACGCCTGTAATCCCAGCACTTTGGGAGGCCAAGACAGGCAGATTGCTTTAGTCCAGGAGTTTGAGACTAGCCTAGGCAACATGGTGCAATCCCATCTCTTAAAAAAAACACAAAAATTAGCTGGGCATGGTCGTGTGTGCCTGTAGCCCCAGCTACTCAGTGGGGCTGAGGTGGGAGGATTGCTTGAGCCCAGGAGGTGGAGGCTGCAGTGACCCGAGATCGTGCTACTGCACTCCAGCCTGGGTGACAGAGCGAGACCCTGTCTCATAAAGAAAAAAAAAATCCCCCCATATTTTCATATTATGCCAGGAAAAGCAATTCAGGCAACTGAACTTTATTATCCTTTTCATGAGAGTCCACAGCTACACGAAAATAGTCAAGCTTACTTCAATATCCAGTGACCAGGTTTAAAGAAGTACACTGAAATATGGAAGGTGGTACAGCCAGGAAGAATCATTATGGGGAAGCATACTTCATGGCATGTTAAAAATAACATACTTTATGATTCAATTCAGGAGGAATTGGTTACAAAATAAATTTGTCCATAATCTGCAACATGAACCAAATCGCTAACAGAAGTCATCTCTAAATTGTGGGACTGCTATTGGTTTTTCCTTTCTTTTTTCCATACTTTCTTTTTGCATTTTCCAAGTTTGAATAGCCATGTATTAACTTTTTTTTTTTTTGAGACAGAGTCTCGCTCTGTTGACAGCTGGAGTGCAGTGGTGCAATCTGGGCTCACTGCAACCTCCGCCTCCCAGGCTCAAGTGATTTTCCTGCCTCAGCCTCCTGAGTAGCTGGGACTACAGGCATGTGCCACCATGCCCGGCTAATTTTTTGTATTTTTAGTAGAGAGGGGGTTTTGCCATGTTGCCCAGGCTGGTCTTGAACTCCTGAGCTCGGACAATCCGCCTTGGCCTCCCAACATGCTAGGATTACAGGCGTGAGCCACCGCGCCCAGCCTACTTTCTAATCAGAAAAATAAATCACTATTTTATAAGGATTCAAGTTTAAACACAGTGTGACACTGCTTTAGACATGGTGGTTTTGACGAAGTTGGCCAGCAACGCGCCTGTGATTTCGGCCTGTGACAGGAAAATGGCCCTAAACATTCCCCTTTGGGCTGCCACTTCAAGGAGACACTAATGATGGGGTTCCTGAACACAGTGGTAGGATAGTACTTTTGCCAGCTGTATACTCTCCTCTAGGAAGTTCCATGAACTCGGGGGAAGCCCTGAAGCTTCCAGATCCAGGTTCTTCCTTTCAATGGGTCCTGAGGGAACCCACAGCCTAATCTCAGGTGAGGCTTTTGGTAGGTCAAAACAGTCACCCCCAAAGAAAAGAGAACTTAGAAATGTACTGCCCCAACAGAAAGAGCCTGGGGGTAAAAGCCAGGTCAGAAGATGGGTTTTAACCAACACTAATAAGCAAAATGCTTGGCTGAAATTTAGTAAAAGTCAGAATGCCTCAGGAGGTAAATATTTTGTGGGGGTAGCACCTGATTTTAAGGTAGGATGTGTGGGTGTATACAAATACCACATGTATGTAAGTAAGCATATATGCAGTATGTACACATACATCTGATTCTATTTCCTTTTCTTTCTTTCTTTTTTTTTTTGAGATGGAGTCTCGCTCTGTGGCCCAGGCTGGAGTGCAGTGGCGCAACCTCGGCTCACTGTAACCTCTGCCTCCCAGGTTCAAGCAATTCTCCTGCTTCAGCCTCCCAAGTAGCTGGGATTACTGGCGTGCCCCACCACACCCAGCTAATTTTTGTAGTTTTAGTCAAGACAGGGATTTGCCGTGTTGGCCAGGCTGGTCTTGAACTCCTGATCTCAGGTGATCTGCATGCCTCAGCCTCCCAGAGTGCTGGGATTACAGGCATGAGCCACTGCACTGGGCCTGTATTTCCTTTTCTGTTCACACATATCTGACTATACTGCCTTTTCTGTGCACACATATATTTGATTGCATTCCCTTTTTGAAGAAAATATGAATAGGCATTGAGAAGATATGTACTCCGTCCAATGATCAGAAACCAAATCTTGGAGTTCCTAGTACCCTGTCATCCTCTCCACCTCCATGACAGTCACCCCAGGTCAGAGGCTTCTGCTCAGAGGCCCATGGAAAGTACATAAACATGAGAAAGAAAAACTAGACAACCAAAGAATTCCAGGGAAAAGTCCCAGGGAATTAACCCTCAGAAGCCAAAGGCCAGAGCATCTCTGCGGTCCCAGGCACAGGTCCCACCGCTGGCCCCGGTCACAGAGGGGCTGTAAGAAGTGCTGCAATTTTCAGAGCCCAAGAGGTGAGCATGGCAGGGGAGGAGGGGCTACTCACACGGTCGTTGCTTCCTTTGTTGTCCTCATACTTGGTTTCTATATGAATGGAGAATTTCGGCAGAAAGGAACACTGTGGGAGAAAAGCAAACTTCCATTAGCATGACATTTTTTCTCTCTTCCTATGTTCAGCAGAGCTTCTGAATACTTCCCTGGCCACGTGGTTGGGAGCACCGCAGCAGAGCAGACATGTTAAGATACTAAGTCAATATCCAAATTCAGACAAAGGAAAGCACCTTTAGGACCATGAACAGTTTCATCCAGACAGAGGTCAGGCCACAGAGAATAACCAGCAATAGAGGGCAAGTCCCTGAAGAGGACATTTCCAAAAGGAATATGTTCTGTGACTCCTAGCGTAAGCTTTAGAAAAGCAAACCCCTAAATCACACCGGTGCCAGTTCTGGGGAGTTTACCTTTGGGGAGCAGCTGCCATTGCTGGATTCCTGGGGACCCAGCCTTAATCTTTATATAAATGCTCATATAACATTAGCAAGGGGATATAGTAGAACTTTAAAATCATAGATTATTGAAGTCAGACAGACCTGGCTTTTAATTTTTAAAACATAAATTTATTTTTAAAGTAAAATAAAAAATTTTTTAAAAATTTAATTTGAAAATTGAAATTTAATTTTTAATTTTTAAATTTTATTATTTTTTATGTCTTGAGACAGGGTCTTGCTCTGTCGCCCAGGCTGGAGTGCAGTGGCGCGATCTGGGCTCACTATAACCACCTCCCAGGTTCAAGTAATTCTCATGCCTTAGTCTCCCATGTAGCCCGACTAATTTTTATATTTTTAGTAGAGATAGGGTTTCTCCATGTTAGCCAGGCTGGTCTCGAACTCCTGAGCTCAAAAGATCTGCCTGCCTTGGCCTCCACAGTGCTGGGATTACAGGTGTGAGCCACCACGTCCGGCCTTCTTTTTCTTGTTCTTTTTGAGACAGACTCTTGCTTTGTCACCCAGGCTGGAGTGCAGTGGTGTGATCACAGCTCACTTTGTAACCTTGACCTATGGGCTCAAGCGATCCTCCCGCCTCAGCCTCCCAGGTAGCTGGGACTACAGGTGTGTGCCACCATGCCTGGTTAATTAAAAAAAAAAAATTTTTTTGTAGAGGCAAGGATCTCTCTATGTTGTCCAGGCTGGTCTTGAATTCCTGGTCTTACATGATTCTCCTGCCTGCATCCAGCCGAGACCTGGCTTTTAATATGTAATTTGGATAAGTCATTTAACTTATCTGAACCCCAACAGAGTTAAAACAGGAATAATAATTATTACCTAAGAACAATACTGTGAGGGTTAAATATTAATAAAATGATGTTTTAAAAATGTATAGTACTGGGCAGCAAGAATGCATTCAGCAGACAGCATCCATGGGTAGAAACTGAACCAGAAAAGGCAGCCCCTCTCTTTGCCCACGCGAGGGAGAGAAACCCCAAATGCAACCCAGCCCTATGGCCCCAGTCTCGCTGAGTCAAGTTCTATGCATTCAGTAGATGTGAAGGGTTAAGGTGGCTTGAGAAAAGAATTTTGATGGATGTTGATGTAACCACGCTCTGGCTAGCACTAAGCTGGGCATTAACTTTCTTGGCCACCAGAGATAGGATTGATGGCTAATGGGCAAAATGACCCAGCAACTCCATTGGGATCTGTGGGTGTTGGGGAAACCAGACTTGGGCTGATAGCATTACAGTAACAAGAGGCTGGATCTCTTATACATGTTCCTAGCACTCATATACTGTCTATACCAGACACTGCTACAAATGCTCTGATGTGCTCACTCATTTATTCCTGGCAACCACCCCATGAAGGAGGTACTATTACTATCCCCTCTGCTTTAAAGATGAGGAGATGGAGGTACAGAGAGGGTAAGTAAATGGCCTACAGTCATGCAGCCAGGTGGCCTGGTCCCAGTGTTCATGCTCTTCACCATACTGAGTGGTTCTCAAAGAGGAGTTTCTGGACCAGTTCCAGCAGCCCAGAATTGTTAGAAATGCAAATACTTGGCCAGGCACGGTGGCTCATGCCTGTAATCCCAGCACTTTGGGAGACCAAGGCGGGCATATCACCTGAGGTCAGGGGTTTGAGACCAGCCTGGCCAACATGGTGAAACCCCGTCTTTACTAAAAATACAAGAATTAGCCGGGTGTGGTGGCGCACCCCCTGTTAATTCCAGCTACTTGGGAGGCCAAAGCATGAGAATCGCTTCAGCTTGGGAGGTGGAGGTTGCAGTGAGCTGAGATCGCGCCATTGCACTCCAGCCTGGGCAACAGAGCAGGACTCTAACTCAAAAAAAAAAAAGAAAAAAGAAAAGAAATGCAAATTATTCAGCAGACCAACTCAATCAGAAACTCTGGAGGTGGGGTTCAGCAATCTGTTTACCATGCCCTCCAGTGTATGCTGAGGCATGCTTAAACTGGAAAACCACCTGGCTATAGCACACACATGCTTCAGCCGCACAATGACCATGCTCCCCTTTTAGCCCGGCTGAGATCCCTGGTGGCACCCGCACAAGAAGGCAGAGGCCTGGGACGTGCCATCGATAATTCTCCTGACATCACATGCCAGGGCGCGTTCAGCACGCATCTGTCTTAATCTGAGTGAAACAAGCCACCTGAACCGTGACTAAGGAAACATGGGAACAATCAATCCCAGTAATTGCCTTTATGGAGAACGAGGCCCTGCGATTATTCATTAACACCTTCTCTGCTGTCTCCTCTCAAACTTCTCACTCCATAACCGCTGCCCTCACACCCGGGTCCAGGTAGCACCAAGGAGCAGCTGCTCATCTTAAATGAAGATGCTGGAGGACTCAGAGCCCCACAGCAGACACGGGAACGTGGGGGGATGCCCTGGCTGAGACCCTCTTAGACATGACAAGCCTTTAGGTAAATCGATTTTGTATTTTTTGTCCCATAATTCACATGAGAGTCAACCCAAGGAGTGGGGAGAGCACAGAGTTGTGGAGCATGGGTGTGGGTCTCGGTGCACCGGAGTGGAACACTGAGGCGTTTTTACCCACTGAACCTCTAAACCACTTAGCTAGCCTAACACATGAATTTTAGCATTTGCATATTAAACCCAGTTATGAAATGCAAAACTCCCACGCAAATTAGCAGATGTTATTTTTGAGTGGGGACTTTGGTTATTTTCCTATCAGAATGGCAACCTTGCCACGAGGCTGGGAGTGCACCTGGCTTCAGCAGGGTACTGGCCAGAGAACAGCTCCTGGTAACTCCAAGCGGGTCAGCACTTTCTCCTTCAGCAGGTGGTTGGGGCTGATACTCCCCTTGGGATGTCTGAGGACTCGCTCTCAGAGCCCTGGGGTGTGCGGGTGTCTTGGGTTAAAATCAGAATTATCTGTGGCTCTGGGCTTCTTCAGTGCTGTCACTGAAATCTCTCCGGGGAAATGTCCGTGTTAAGATAACCTTCTGCCTCCCCCATGCAGGCTGGTTTCTCCAAAAATCCAGCCCACTAATCCTAGCGGAAGCTCAGCTTTAAAGCAAAGTCTTTGATTTCTTCCTGATTGGCTCCCTGTTATATCTCACCCGCTGATCTATCCTAAATCCCTTCCCCTCTCAAGGTCCCCTGCCTGGCTTCACCCTTCTCCCCTCTGCCTCGCAGCTGATCACTTTCTTGAGTTATAGTTTAATGAGGACACGAACCACATGATAGAAACACTGACACATCCCTTTCCTCCATAACAAATCTGCTTATTTCTTTAAGTTTCTTATTCTTTGTGAGTCAGAGGAAGATATATCCTCCTCTTTTTCAGTGGAGAAATATTATAATGAAAAGCACTGAGACATTAGAGCCAGCTAACTTGGGCTCAAATCCAAGATGTATTAACCTGGGCAAGTTATTTCACTATGCTCAGCCCCAGTTGCCCCAGGTGGAGAATGGAGACAATTCTTCTCCACTCTGTAGGAGTGTTGGGAAGATCAATGAGGTCACACAGCTAAACCCCAGCACAGCGACTGACACATAGTAGGTGCACAGTACAAATTATTTGTAAGCTCTTCTCTAGAACCTTGTTTCATTGACTATTTGCATCTTCTCCCTGCTTCCTTCCCACAGCCTAAAGATATAATGAAAAGTGTCAGTCTTACAAAATAAATAAGCACAAAGTTCCCTTGATTCTATTTCTTCCCCCATCTATAATCAATTCCATATCTCTCTCTGTCTTCATAAAAAAACTTATTAAAAGAGTAGTCAGTGGCCGGGCGTGGTGGCTCACGCCTGTAATCCCAGCACTTTGGGAAGCCGAGGTGGGTGGATCACCTGAGGTCAGGAGTTCAAGACCAGCCTGGCCAACATGGTGAGACCTCATCTCTACAAAAATACAAAAATTAGCCAGGCATGATGGCAGGTGCCTGTAATCCCAGCTACTCAGGAGGCTGAGTGGGGAGAATCGCTGAACCCGGGAGGCGGGGGTTGTAGTGAGCCAAGGTTGCACCTCTGCAGTCCAGCAAGGCTCCGTCTCAAAAAAAATAAAAAAATAAAAAAAAGAGTATTCAATTTCAGTGCTTCCTACTTTTTTCCGCCTCCCACCTGATCATCAAAGGATTTCCAAACCAGCATCACTCTTCCATGTGCACCCTGGAGACCTCTCTAGGCTGCAATACGGCTGAGCAAGTTCTCCATCCTGAGCAGTAGTTCAGCCTTCTCTTCCCTCCTCCACTCCTTCCCTGCAGGAGATCCCTCAGGTCCTACCCTACCTACAGCCTCTTTTCTTGATCCAAACCCTCTCCCCTGGTGATCTTATCTGCTTCTGACTTTTCATGATTTTTTTTGGCAGATGCCTCCCACATCAACATCTCAAATTCCAACTCCTCTCACATTTCCAGGTGCCCACTGGCTATCCCCAGCAAACGCCCTACAGGTTCCTCAAACTTGAAAGGACCGGACTGAATGCGAATGTTCTCCCTGACTGTACTGGTACCCTAGAGTTACTGTAGCCAGTTCCACAAACTGGGTGGCTTAAAACAGCAGCAATTCATTCTCTCACAGTTCTGGAGGCTCGAAGCCTGAAACCAAGGTGTTGGCAGAGCCACACTCCCTCTCAAGACTCTGGGAGAGAATCTGTCCTTGTCTCCTCCAGCTGTTGGTGGCCCCGGCAGTGGGTGCATCACTCCAGTCTCTGCCTCCGTCTTCACATTTCCTTCTTCCCTCTGGGTCTCCTCTCTTCTCTTCTTACAAGGACACCAGTCATTGGATTTGGGCCCACCCTAAATCTAGGTCCACTCCCCCTTCCCTGGAAAACTTCTTGCTACCAGGCTTTTGTTTGTTTGTTTGTTTGTTTTGTTTTGGCCCATGGTACTATCAGCCCAAAATTTCTTTCCTAAATCTTACTCAAAGACCATCTCAAGTACCACTTTGGAATGATTATCCCACGCATGTGGCAGTATTCCGTTTGTCCCTTTATCAGAGCATGTATCTCCTTTGTCACCGTTACCATTAGTTATGTGTGTCCCAGGCTCACCAACCAGGTGGTAAGCTCACACTCTAACAGGAGGGTGCCCCCCCAACACCAGCACCACTAGGAATGGTGCACGTCAAAGTCGCCCCCCTTTTTCTTTACCCCCCTTCTTTACTCAGCTTCTTCAGGTGTTAAACCATCTCCTTTAGTTTAGGTTTTGCTCGAATAATGTTTTCTGTAACCAAGACTTTTGCTTCCATTAGGAATATACCATCTAACCTAGTCATTCTCAATGTCAGTGGGGAGAGGGGGACCCCACCTCCCAACCCTGGACTTTTTCTCAAAATGTGCGCTGTTCCCTAAAGATCCTGATAAACATCCTTGAGTGGAGGAATTCTGTATCATCGAGGGATCTGTCAGGAGTGTGGGCATGGAAAAAATGTTGGGAATCCTGATGTAACACACCTGAACTTGCTCCAAGAAGAGAGTCACTAGGGTTGTCAGTCACTGGCTAAAACAGGAAGATGTGTAAGGGCTTCTGAAGCATCCAGTGCTCTCTAAGGAGCAGTCATTTGGAAATGCTGAATGTTGAAAGTCCCATTTGGCCCACAGCATATGAAGGAAAGACTGAAAAACCCACTGCGGACAGAATTCTGAGACAGCCTCCAGAGTCCCGGCCACTGGTGCACACATCCTGTGTAATCCTTCCCCTCGGGTGTGAGCAGGACCCGGGGATATGATGGGTTGTCACTCCCCTGGTTGCCCCCTAGAACCTTCAGAGGGAGCGTAGCCTTTGATGGCTAGCAAAAAGACAAGACAGTCAGTCACTCCTGAGACTCTGTCTCAGTATACAAGACTTCACTTTAGAAAAAGCAGAGATTCTTTAGTTGGCTTTGAAGTTGTGAGATAGCCACGTGGATAGGACCCAAGAGAGGTCTACCGGGAACTGAGAGTGACAGCTGGAGGAGGGCCAGCTAGAAAACACGATTTCTGTCCTACAACCACGAGGAATGAGTCCTGCCAACCACCAGTGAGCATGGAAGAGGACCCCGCATCTCTGGTGAAACTAGAACCTTGGCTGATGCCTTGATTTCCACCTGGGGAGTCCCGGAGTCAAGGACCCAGCGGGCCTAGGTTCCAACTCCTGACCCATAGAAACTGCAAGATGACAAACTTGTGTTATTTGTATTTTCTTTTCTTTTTTGAGACAGAGCCTCATTCTGTTGTCCAGGCTTGAACGCAGTGGTGTGATTATAGCTCAGCTCACCGCAGCCTTGACCTCCTGGACTTAAGCAATCCTCCCGCCTCAGCCTCCTGAACAGCTGGGACTACAGGCATGCACCACCATACCCAGCTATTTTTTTTATTTTTAGTAGAGATGAGCTCTCACTGTGTTGACCAGGTTGGTCTCAAACTCCTGAGCTCAAGCGATCCTCCAACCTCGGCCTCCTAAAGTGCTGGTATTATAGGCATGAGCCATTGCACCCAGCCACTTGTGTTGTTTTAAGTTGCTAAATTTGTGGGAGATTTGTTACACAGCAAGAGAAAACCAACACAACACCCAGGCTGCTGGCTGCCTTCTTCCAAATCGCCCATCTGGCTTTCATCTGTGTAAAGCATCACTGACTTTGAGGTTCAAGCATGTGCAAGGGAAGGGGGAATTGGTGCTTTTTCTGACTTAGTAGTTCCACCTATGACATCACCTGCTTTGTCAGTCAATGGCCACTGCTTATTGCCCAGGGTGATATTTACTAGTAACTGATGTCAGCAAGCTTGTCATTATCTGGTGTCCAGATGCAGCAGCAGGCACCTAACCCACAGAGAGGGAGCATGGTGATTTAGTAGAAAAAAAAAAATACAGGTGTTTAGAGGAAAACGGACTTCAGTTCAAACCCCAGCTTCTTTTCCAACAAACTGTGTGACTCGGGGCAAATTGCCGAATCCCTCTGAGCTTCAGTTTTCTCATCTATCAAATGGAGATAATCGCAACCTCAAAGCTGTGGGGTGAGAATGAAAGGAGATAATGAATGTCCAGGGCCAAGCAGCACCTGGCAGGTGCTGGAGAGATGTTGGTCCACTCCATTGTATACACTCCTAGGCAACATGGACGAGAACGCTGAGCTGGGGTCAAAGGCAGATCCTCCACTATGAAGATGCAAGGATGCAGAGGCTTCCGGAAAGGCACCCATAGGACACCTGATGGCTCCTGCCCATGGCAAGGAAGGTGGCCAAACCACAGAGCAGATCTGGGCTCTTCCAGACTCACTCTGAATCCCTGACCTGCTCTGCTGCTGAGAAAATGTCACCACGTGTCCCAGGCTCCATCCTTGGCAGCCCCTTCTTCTGGGCAGGTACCTCTTCTTCTGCGCAGGTGCCCCTTCCACTGGTCTCTTCTCTGAGCTTTCCCTTGGCCCCCTGCTGAATTTATGCAGGGAACAAAAACTCTACCAGGTTCTCTGTGAACTCTTTTTTTTCCTAGATCTAAAGGGCGCACCTCTGCTGGTTCACTCAGCCCAATTGCCAAAACCAAGGCTCAAAGAAGTTAAGAAACAGAAGCATAAAACAGAAGTTGGGAACCTTTGAGGCCACAGAGATGACTCTGCTTACAGGCAGAGGGGGAGGCACAAAAGTACTCCTGTCCCCGGAGCCTGGGGGAAATCAGTGAGTCATTTCTGTCCCTCTCCACCTCTTCTTCCTCCTCTGGGCTCACTCCAGGTCTGGAATCCTCTTTCTCATGAAAAATCTTTTCTTTTTTCTCTCTTCCTCTTCTCAGCTAAAGGCACAGCTTGGCAGGGAGAATAAAGCAGAGAAAGAATCATAGAAAATATTCACTTAATTGCATCCAGTGTTTGTTTTGCCCCAATCCCCTAAAAACAGGAGCAGTGTTAGGAAGAAGTCAGGGAATCAAGGCAGGAGCTCGCCTATCATCTCATCTTTGATTTTCTAGCTTAGATCCACCTAAGCCAGAGGAATCTTACAGGTGTTGCTGCCATCTGCTCCCTGCCATGACCCTCTTCCTTTTATCTGGTGTCTAAGCATCTATAATTGGCCTTCCAAACCCAGTGGAATCCACCAGGATGAACCTCTTATTGAAAAGTGATATTCTGGTACCTGTAAAACCTCCAGCACCTAAAACTCAATGTGCAGAAAAGTGATGGTGGAACATTTAAATGCATCTGCTTGTAGCTTTTGGAAGTGATGGGGGGATCTGCAGTGGGGAAGAAGAACGCCAGAAAAGACAAGTCAGGTATCTGGGTCTCTGTAAGAATAATTTCCAGACACAAGCCCTCCCAGGTTCAGTGTCGGGAAATGAAAACAGCATATGCAGAATGCACGGCAGAACTGAATTTCCAATTCACTACAGACATGCTTTGGAAAACATGAAAGAGCTATTTTTGGTCCAGTGATTGATTAGGGTTGCTATGGCAATAAGAAACACTTACAGGAACAAAATGAAATGTAAGCAAACCAAAGTCTTAAAGAGAAAGGGTCAGACACATTGGGGATTTCATAGTCAGTTTCTGGGTGGTGCTGGCAGCCCTTACTGCTGTCTCTGCACCTGCAAAGGGAGAGAGATGATGGTGGCTGCAGAGAACGGGGGCCCTGGGGATGGGTCTGAGGCCCTCTAGGGCACTGTACTTCAGAAGCAAGAAGTGCAAAACTTCTGGAAGAATATGCACCGCTCACTTTGAAGACTGTCATTATTGTCATCAAAGGATACTGTATTTCCACAGCACCTAGTCTGTAGCAAAAATGTAAGCTAAAAGATATTAATCCTGCCCTATCCCACTTTACAATGTAAAATAAAAATTAAAATATTCTCTATGACACTGTATTTCTAAGACCTACTTAATGATGCCTCATTTGCTGGGCTTGTTAAAAACAGATTCCAGGCCTCTCTCCTGATGCCTTGCTTTCAGTAAGTTGGTAGATTCTGGGAGCCTACCCCACCCGAACTCAGGAGCTGTTTCCCCCTTTTCCCCAAAAAATATAGCTTTACTATTCAAGAGACAGAGGCAGGAGGATCACTTGAGCCCAGGAGTTTGAGGTTGCAGTGAGCTATGATCACACTACTGCATTCCAGCCTGGGTGACAGAGCAAGATCCCATCTCTGAAAAAGTAAAATAAAATACATAAATAAATAGCTTTACTCACATACCATATAATTCACCAATTTGCAGTATACAAGTTAATGGTGTTTAGTATATTCAGAGTTATACAACCATTATGACAATCTAATTTTAGAACATTTCCATTACCTCCCAAAGAAGCCCTGTATCCATCAGCAGTCACGTCCCCATTCCCGCCTACCTGCAACATCACATTGTACGCGACCCCTAATCTCCTCTGTCTCTAAGATTTGTCTATTCTATACATTTCCTATAAATGGAAGTGTATCATATGTGGTCTTTTGTTCCTGACTTCTTTCCCTTAGCATGTTTTCAAGGCTCATTCATGTTCTAGCATGTATGGGTACTCCATTCCTTTTTCTGGCCAAATAATAGTCCACTGTATGGACATACCACATTCGATTTCTCCATTTATCAGTTGATGAACATTTGTTTCTATTTTTTGGCTACTATGAACAATACTGCCACAGGTATTCTTGTGCAAGTTTTTGTGTGGATATATGTCTTCATTTCTTTCTTTCTTTCTTTTTTTGAAATGGAGTCTTACTCTGTTGCCCAGGCTGGAGTACAGTGGCATGATCTTGGCTCACTGCAACTTCTGCCCCCTAGGTTAAAGCAATTCTCCTGCCTCAGCCTCCAGATTAGCTGGGATTACGGGCACCTGCCACCACACTTGGCTAATTTTTGTATTTTTAGTAGAGATGGGGTTTCATCATGTTGGCCAGGCTGGTCTTGAACTCCTGACTTCATGATCCACCCCTCCTTGGCCTCCCCAAGTGCTGGGATTACAGGTGTGAGCCACCGCACCCAGACATGTTTTCATTTCTCTAGAGTGTATATCTAGTGTAGAATTGCTGATCATACTGTAACTCTATGTTTAACCTTCTGAGGAACTTCCAGACGGCTACCACATTCCAAAGTGGCTGCACCCTTGTACATTCCCATGAGCAGTGTAGGAAAGTTCCAATTTCTCCACCTCCTTGATATACTTCTTGTTGCCCAGGTTTTTTTTTTTTTTTTTTTTTTTGTT
>NW_012110918.1:3109573-3143688 GCF_000951035.1 Colobus angolensis palliatus | reverse complement strand
GGAAGCTGAGGCAGGAGAATCGCTTGAACCTGGGAGGCAGAGGTTGCAGTGAGCCGAGATCGCGCCACTGCACTCCAGCCTGGGTGACAGAGCGAGCCCCTGTATCAAAAAACAACAAACAAACAAACAAAAAACCCTGCCCAGAACTCTAGCATGAATTCTCAGATGTGAAAAAATATTACAAATAAACACATATTCATTAACTGTATTGTTGGTCCTATGAAAAAACCTGGAAACAAGTCAAAGTTCACCAGTAGAAGGCTGGGTAAGTACACTGCGATCGACTCTCAAACCATTAAAAAAGCAAAGTGTAAAACAGGATAGCACCATTTTTGTAAAAAGAAAAAGAAAGTAGACTAGTATCCACACTGAAAAACATGGAAAAACTAGTATACACATCGAAAAACATGGAAAACTAGTATCCACACTGAAAAACATGGAAAAACTAGTATACACCCTGAAAAACATGGAAACAAGTATACACACCAAAAAAACGTGGAAAAACTAGTATACACACCGAAAAACACGGAAAACGAATATGCACACCAAAAACCATGGAAAATGAATATACATGCCGAAAAACATGGAAAATTAGTATACACACCGAAAAACACGGAAAACTAGTATACACACTGAAAAACATGGCAAATTTGTATGCACACTGAAAAACATGGCAAACGAGTATACACACCGAAAAACATGGCAAACGAGTACACACACCGAAAAATATGGAAAAACTAGTATCCACACCGAAAAACATGGGAAAACATTCTCATGGAGAGTAGTGGAAATTATGAAGTTCTTTTATTTTCTGTGGTATAGATTTTTTATAATGCTTGGATGTTACAATAAATGTCTACTATTTTAGTAAGCAGAAAAAATTTAAACCCAATTTAAAAATGAGTGAATACATCAATGGCATCCCAGAGTAACTATATTATCTTAAAGGAAGTCACAAGGTTTTCCAAACATTCTTATAATTTAATCTACTCTAACTTAAAGAGGAGTATGTTACAAAGAACACTGTGATGCTTAATTTTAGGAATCAACTTAACTAGATTAAGGAATACCTAGAAGCCTAGTAAAGCCTCATTTTGGGTGTGTCTGTGAGGGTGTTTCCAGAGATTGGCATGTGAGTTGGCATGCACTAGGTGAGGAAGATCCATCCTCGATGTGGGTGGGCACCATCCAACCTGCTGAGGGGCTGGAGAGGACAAACACACAGGAAAGGCCAATGTATGGATCTATCTGCTGGAGTGGGGACACACTCCCCCCCTCCTGTTCTTGCACAGCAATTCCAGGCTCCTCAGCCTTTGGACTCCAGGACCTACACTCGCGGCTCCCCTGGTTCTAAGCCTTCTGACTTGGACTCAGCCACACTACTGGCGCCCCAGGGTCTCCAACTTGCAGGTGGGCTGTTGTGGTACTTCTCAGTCTCCCTAATCACGTGAGCCAATTTCCCTACCAAATCCCCTCTAATCCATCCATCCATCCATCCATCCATCCAACCTACCTATCTAACTATCTTTTTATCTAATCTGTTTATCTATCTATCTATCCATCTATCTGTTAATATCATCCATCCAACCTACCTATCTAATCAATCCATCTATCTATCCATCTACCTAATCGAGCTATCTAATCTACCCATCTCTCTGTTAATATCCATCCATCCATCCATCCATCCATCCATCCATCCATCCATCCATCCATCCAATCTACCTATCTTTTTATCTAATCTGTTTACCATCCATCCATCCATCCATCCATCCATCCAATCTACCTATCTTTTTATCTAATCTGTTTATCTATCTATCCATCTATCTGTTAATATCCATCCATCCAACCTACCTATCTAATCAATCCATCTATTATTATCATCTATCTATCCATCTACCTAATCTAGCTATCTAATCTATCCATCTCTCTGTTAATATCCATCCATCCATCCAATCTACCTATCTAATCTATCTTTTTATCTAATCTGTTTGTCTATCTATCCATCTATCTGTTAATATCCATCCATCCAACCTACCTATCTAATCAATCCATCTATCTATTATTATCATCTATCCATCCATCTACCTAATCTAGCTATCTAATCTATCCATCTCTCTGTTAATATCCATCCATCCATCCATCCATCCAATCTACCTATCTAATCAATCCATCTATCTATTAATATCTATCATCTATCTATCTATCCATCCATCTACCTAATCTAGCTATCTAGATTATCTATTAACATCTATCGATCACCTAGCTATTCATCCATCTATCTAATCTACGTATCTAATCTATCTATATAATCTGTCTACCTATCTATCTATCCACACACCCATCTCTCTCTCTCCCCACATCCCCCCACCACTGGTTCTGTCTCTCTGGAGAACCTTGACTAATATAAGCACCACTAAGTGGAGGGAGGAGGTGCAAATCTGTTAAGTTTGGGAACTGCTGCTTCAAGTGGTTCCTGTCTCACATACATCACACTTATTCATGGTCTTTAGAACAGGGCAGGAGCTGAGAGATGTTACCGTTCGGTAGTTTTCAAAGCATTTAAACTGGCATCAGAGTTCTTTCTTTAAATAAAATATTAGGGACAGAATGGCCACTGAGACCTGTCCATGGAATCTCCTGGACCTACAGAAGGACAGTTTGAAAACCACTCATTGAGAAGAACCCTCAGCCCAGTAACTCAGCACTTTATTCCTGTTCACCAGCCCAAATTCTTCCTTGTCTGAAAGCAGCACTTTACAAGGGGCCTAGCATCCAGGAAGTTAAATGGAAGAGTTGAGGAGCTGGCTTGGAGTTGATGAAGTATTTATAGGCTTTTAAAAGATAATTTCCTTTTAGCTTTTATCTGGAACTCAATGCATTCTTCTCTTGCCATCTTGTTCTGACAGTATGCAAAACGTGTTCCCTGCTGTCCACGAGCACGAAACTCTATACAGACCTGACTTTCTCTCTAATGGAGTTCCCCTGTGGATGACATCGATTCTCTGGTACTGTGTTCTATGTTATCACAGTAACTGCGCTGCAAGGCCACACTGGGAATTGCAACTTGAGATGGGATCATTAATACAACTAGATTTGCAAGTGTTTCCTCTCTTCACCAACAGGAGACTCACATCCAGAATGTTCCATAGTGCTAATGAGGGCAGGCATAGAGTTTAGGGCTTATTTATCTTCTAGGACTCTGGGGCTGGAGCTACTGGAAAATAAATGAGAAAAGTCTGTGTTGCTTGAAAAGTAGAAGAAAGTGGACGATAAATGTATATACAGACAGTTGATAGACACCTAGATCTTAAAATACCTTTCAGCTTCCTTTATTTATTAAATAATTTTTATCCCCCCATTTTGATAGAAATTTTACCCCATGCTTGGAAGGCAAAATATACATATCTCTTTTGTGCACAGAAGATCTTTAATACACACATCAATTTCAAAAAGGTAAATGTCTGACGTCACCCTCTACTCAGAACCTTAGTTATCATACAGGCAAAGATGCAAAGGAAATAAGGGAGATATCTGAGCTCTCTTCGCCCTTCTGGCTTCTGAGGGCTATGTATGACTTTAGATACAGATAAGGTGGGTGGTAATGGTGACAGGGTATCTGGAGAAAAAAATCGCAAAGAAGAGAGTTCCAGAAAAGTGAGAAGAGGAACTCAAGTGGAGAAAAAAAGTAGAATTTTAAAGGAAAAGGAAAGGAAGAAAAGGAATTGCAAGTAAATAATAGAAATGAGGATGAATCAGAGTGACTTCCTAAATACATGCTGCATAGGAAGAAAAATGTGGCCAAGAGGAACGGTGGGACCTGAAAGAGACGTGGAGGAGGGTGAGAGGAAGGGACTGTGTGGAAGGCAGAGCTTCGAAACACAGCCGGAAAACAGCTGCTTGTATTTCAGCCACAGCACAGAAATGCACGCAGACCTCTCTGCTGCTCCTCACCAGCCCGCACCCTACACAGAGACTTCTGTTCATTCATTATTTCATTCACTCATGGATCCTCGTCCCATCCTCTGACATGCTGAGTAATAGCAACTCACTAGGAAAGCAAGGCCAGAAGGGAGACAGAGCCGAAGACATGAATGAAAGCATGTTTTCTGAATGGGGGATGGTTTGCTATTTGCTTGCACTTCTAGGATAATCATGCAGGGAAACGAAATTCAGGCTCATACGATCTAGGGCTGGACTTGTCAAGGCAGAAATAAGCAGAGGATGCTCATGAATACTGATACCCACATACCATAATGGAAGACAAGAATGTAAAGAGACAGGGAGACCACATCAAATGAGAAGAATTGCATGTAAATAACAGAGATAGGGCCAGGTGCGGTGGTTCACACCTGTAATCCCAGCACTTTGGGAGGCTGAGGCAGGAGGATTGCTTGAGCCCAGGAGTTTGAAATTAGCCTGGGCAACATAGCGAAACCCTGTCTCTATTTTATAATTAAAAATAATAATAACAGAGATGGGAATGGATCAGTGTGACTTCCCAAATACAGGTGAGCATATGGCCAGGTAGGAAACTTTCAGATGGCAAGCCTTCTCTGTTAAAAATGGTTAAGAATCATTCCTCTTCATCAACCTGGCAAATTCTCACTTAAGAAAATAGTATCAGCCGGGCGCGGTGGCTCACGCCTGTAATTCCAGCACTTTGGGAGGCTGAGGTGGGCAGATCACGAGGTCAGGAGATCAAGACCATCCTGGCTAACACGGTGAAACCCTGTCTCTACTAAAAATACAAAAAATTAGCCAGGCATGGCGGCAGGTGCCTGTAGTCCCAGCCACTCGGGAAGCTGAGGCAGGAGAATGGCATGAACCTGGGAAGTGGAGTTTGCAGTGAGCTAAGATCACGCCACTGCACTCCAGCCTGGGCGACAGAGCAAAACTCTGTCTCAGAAAAAAAAAAGAAAAAAAAAGAAAATAGTATCAATGTTTAAAATTCTGAACTGAGAAGATGTATCAACATTTGTCTAGACAGTAAAGAAATAAACACTATTGTGTAGTTCATAGTATCTTACTGATCAAAAGATCAAAGACCTCAGGGCAATTTTGCATTCCTTTTTTTTTTTCTTTTTTTCTTTTTGAGACAGAGTCTTACACTGTCACCCAGGCTGGAATGCAATGGTGAGATCTCCACTCACTGCAACCTTCGCCTTCTGGGTTCAAACAATTCTCCTGCCTCAGCCTCAGGCGTAGCTGGGATTACAGGCACATGCCACCACGCCCAGCTAATGTCTGTATTTTTAGTAGAGACGGTGTTTCACCATGTTGGCCAGGCTTGTCTTGAACTCCTGACCTCAAGTGATACACCCGCCTCAGCCTCCCAGAGTGCTGAGATTACAGGCATGAGCCACCACTACCGGCCTTTGCATTCACTTTAATCCCTGAAATATACTATGTTAGTATACCCATAGTCATACTGTTTTATTTTTACAGAAAGAAATCTGCCCACAAAATCTTTCCAGTTGTATTCTGCAGATCTCAACAACTGAACTGAACACAACTCCACAGACATTTGTAAACGGCAGAAGGGAAATCAAATCTTTCAGTACTGCCAAGTGGAAAATAAACAACAAAGAAGAAAAGGAGAATTTCTTAGTAAAATCTTCTACCGAACATTCCCTTAAACAACTCTGTTTTCTCTGTTGATTGCCCTCCGCAAAGTCATTTCGAGTGGTGTTAAAAAAATGCAAACAATTTTAAAATGTTACGTTGTGTTACGGTCGAGCCATGTGTTCTATCACCTGCTCTCTCCCCTCGAAATGGCTGAGTTAATTTTCTCTGAAGTCCAAAGAAGAGCTTGGGAACAGCTAGAGCAAATGGAAATGGGATAATCTGAACAAACAAAACTGGCTGTTCCAAAGTTCCTGCTTCACCAGGCACTAATTGGGTTGCTGAGATGTAGAGACAAGCTCTGGTCCCACACAAGGGCAGCGGTACATCTGTGAATAGGCTGGTTTGCAACTGGCTCACTCGTACAACCAGTTCACTTTCTTTCTTTCTTTCTTCCCTTCTTTCTTTCTTTCCTTCCTTCCTTCTTTTTTTTGTTTTTTTGTTTTTTGACACGGAGTCTCGCTCTGTTGCCCAGGCTGGAGTGCAGTGGTGTGATCTCGGCTCACTGCAAGCTCCGCCTCCTGGGTACATGCCATTCTCCTACCTTAGCCTCCCGAGTAGCTGGGACTACAGGTGCCCACCACCACACCCAGCTAATTTCTTTTTTTTGTATTTTTAGTAGAGATGGGGATTCAGTGTTAGCCAGGATGGTCTCGATCTCCTGACCTCGTTATCCACCCGCCTTGGCCTCCCAAAGTGCTGGGATTACAGGCGTGAGCCACTGCGCTCGGCCACAACCATTTCATTTTCTAAATGGAAACAAATCCAAATGCACAAACCCACTGCCATCCCAACGTACTGCTGACTTTGCTGTGTGGTTGAACAGAACTGACTTCGCTTGAAAAGGAACTTATAGGTTCTGTGTCACCTGATTCTAAAAATAAAACACTTCCATTACTGTTGGGCATTCTTCAAAAAACTTTGGTATCTAAGTAATAGTCATCTGCAGGCAATGCATTAGCTCACTGAAATTTAGAAGAAAACAACATTTACCGAAATAGAATTATCCACTGGCATAGTTAGTGGGCACATAATGGCTCTGACCTGAAGAGAAGTTTCTGGAACACCTCTAAGTCTTAAAAGATTGGCCTTGCAAAATCCAAGATCCCTTGGACAAATAAGCTTGGGAAATGTTGCACGCCACAGCTCCCTTTGGAGATTCACAATGTACATTAGAATAGGAAAGGCTCTGAGAAGTCCTGTAATTATAAAATCTGTTTAGCTCTGTATAGCCCATCCCTTACTTAATTGGCTGTGCACCATCTTAAATGGTAGTTACAAATGGTTCTAGACTGCTTCCATCTAAATTCTCTAGAACTGTGAAGATTTTTTAGCTCGGTTGTTCTGGCTCTATTATGACACCGGTCTCACATAATCTTCTTTGTTTTTGGGTTTTTTTGTTTGTTTGGTTTTTGTTTTTGCGACAGGGTCTTGCTTGGTCACCCAAGCTGGAGTGCAGTGGCATGATCCCGGCTCACTGCAACCTCTACTTCCTGGGTTCAAAGTCAGCCTCCTGAGGAATTGGGATTACAGGCACATATCACCATGCACAGCTAATTTTTGTATTTTTAGTAGAGACAAGGTTTCGCCATGTTGGCCAGGCTGGTCTCAAACTCCTGACCTCAAGTGATCTGCCTATCCCGGCCTCCCGAAATGCTGGAATTACTGGCATGAACTGTCATCTTCTCTGTAACGGTCCTTTTCAGGCCTGTGCCTAATTGCTGCCTTGTTCATCAGTGCCCCAAACTGGAGGACTGTTTCTTTGGCCTGGTCCCTAAAAAAAGGATACTTCCCTTTGTCTAAAAAAAATTATGTACTGCACTAGATATCCAAGGTTAACTGTGATACATAGATAAAAGTTATTTCCTAACCTACTAACTCCTGACCCCATGGCCTCCAAGAAGGGACTCTTAGGGACTTTCACCCTCTTAGCTTACATTGTAGATGAGATAGCCAGATTTTTTTTCTTTAATTTCCTTCTAAACAAGCCCAATCCTAGAGGTCTGGTATAATAAACATAATCTTCCCTGGATTTGTCCCTGTGTTTCTAGTTATGAAATACAGTGGTTTGTACTGCCCCTTGGCTGGGACTCAGGGGAAGGTGAGGGGAAGAAAGGCTTAAGAAGGGAGACAGGGGCTGGGCGCGGTGGCTCAAGCCTGTAATCCTAGCACTTTGGGAGGCCGAGACGGGCGGATCATGAGGTCAGGAGATCGAGACCATCCTGGCTAACACGGTGAAACCCCGTCTCTACTAAAAAATACAAAAAAACTAGCCAGGCGAGGTGGCGGGCGCCTGTAGTCCCAGCTACTTGGGAGGCTGAGGCAGGAGAATGGCGTAAACCTGGGAGGCGGAGCTTGCAGTGAGCTGAGATCTGGCCACTGCACTCCAGCCTGGGTGACAGAGCGAGACTCCGTCTCAAAAAAAAAAAAAAAAAAAAGGGAGACAGGGCTTGTGAGGAATGGGGGTCACTGGTCTCTAAATACAGCATCCATCAGCTCTTCGGATTACTAGGGGAGCTTGATAAGGTCCTCCAGACTGTGAGTGCAATTCCTATCCCAGACAGTTTAGTGGCTTTCAGAAAAATATCTCAATCTCCCCATGGCCACTCCTGGGCGGATAACCTGGGTTCACCTGGGGTGACCCATGTCAGACTCTCAGCTGCAAGCAGGCTTTCCTCTCTTTCTTGGCTCTTCTAAACCAGCCCTGAGGAATCTCTCTCTCACAGTGGCTCAATACGATTTGAGGTTCTCATTAAAGAGTCATTTCAGCCTCCCTGGTCTGTTACAATTTTATTTTTCCACCTCTTTCATCTAAATAATTTAAAATGTTGCATAACATTGACGACCCACCTGCTTTTGCTTCTGTCATTCTAACTAACACAAAGGTGCATCGGTGCATCCCATTTCTCCTCTTTTGTGGATTCTTATTAAGAGAGATGCTGGTGGAGAGGGGTGGTCACGGCAGCAAAATATATATACCAACCGTATACTCTAGGTCTCTGCTATCAATTTCCTATAACTTAAGTTTTCAAATTCCTGCGAACAAGAAGAAAATCCTTTGTTCTTCATTAGTACCAAGGCTGAATTGATGCTGCTGATTTATACTCATTTAAAAGTGCAGACTGTTTTTTTTTTTTTTTTTTTTTTTTTAGCTCTAGAAAAACAAAATCAACTCCTTTGGAAGGCAGCCAGTCTCCTCAGGCATCTTTCTTTGCAGACTTTACCAACTTCCGAAGAACCTACCAGTTTGGAAGAACTGGTTGAAGGTCTGTCCTCTGTGAAACTGTCATTGTGTTGTTCTTTGTTTACTGTATAATTAAAACTTTTTTTTTTTTCCATAAGCAAGCTAAAGATGTTTTTCCGACTTCCTGGGCAAATGGCATTTCCACATAATTCTAAACACATGCAGTCACTCACGGTGATGAAAAAGCTCTTATGTCTTGATAATTGTGATAGTGCTGAAGCCCTAGATGACTCTAAATAGGTTTCCTTGCCCGGGCTTTGTCACGAATGAGGGCAGCATGAGGTCTGAGTAACAGGCTCAACAGTCAGATTTAAGACCTAGGGGATCCTAGGATAGACATCCTCGTGGTCTAGACTAATGCTTTCTGAGAAGAGACATTGGTTTGGAGGTTTTCGAGCCCTTGAGGCTGCCTCTCTGAGGAAGGGAAGGGCACTGTGATCCTAGCTGGGGCTCTGACTTTGGGGAAGTTTTGCTTTGGGGCACAGAACAGGAACTATGGAGCTTGGGAAAGACAGCAAGAAGAAGTATTTAGGATTAAAGGATCAGGGGATAAAGAGCACAATTCAAAAGCATCTAAAACAGGAAAAAAGACTAAGGCAATTGAAAGCATCTGTCATAAATCCTGGGTGCAGACTCTGGAGTCAGAGTCAAGGGTGGGTTCTGCCACCAGGGTTGTCATGGGCAGAGAGCGTGAGAACACGGCTGAATCTGAGTCAAGAGGTGGCAGCTTCAAACCGCACACTGCAGGCCCAGAGGAGTGCACTAGAGTCAGAGAGAAAAATCCGGATCCCCTGGTCACCAGGGAGATGGAAAGAAAAGCTGTCCTATATTTGGGATGGAAAATAAAAGTGAACTAGCCAGGAACAATGTGACCTCCTCACAGAGAATTAAATCTAGACCTTGACCTGACACTGAAAGTACCACGACCTGCCCTCCATATGTCCAGGTGGCCAGGATCCACCTCCATCACTTGCCCACTGGGCCTGGAAGGAGCATGCTATGAGCCGAACTGTGTCTCCCCCAAATTCCTATGTTGAATTCGTAATCCCCAACGCAATGGGGTTTGGAGGTGGGATTTTGGGACCTAATCAGGTAGGGATGAGGTCACGAGGGTGGGGTCCTCATGATAGGATTAGTGCCCTTCAAAGAAGAGACCAGAGAACTTGCTCTGTCTCTGCCATGTGAGGGCATAGCAAGAAGATGGCCACGCGCTTACCAGGAAGACAGCACTCACCAGGAACCCAGTCGGCCAGCACTTTCAGCCTCTGCAACTGTGAGAAATAAATGTCTGCTGCTTAAGCCCCCCAGTCTGTGGTGTTTCATTAGAGCAACATGAGCTAAGACAGAACAGACCTCTGCAGGGGGAGTTGTACTGTCCCTTCAGGTCCAGCCCAAATGCGACCTTCTCTGAGAAACCTCCTCATATTTCTCCCTGGCAGAATCCCTCTCTCCTTCCTACAATCCTCTGTTGGCACTTCAACTCTAACACTTATATGCAACACAGGTCTTCCTTAAAATGCTGACAGTTATGTATTCATCTGCTACCACTTAATTTTCCCCAACTCTGCCTAGCTCGTTCCATTCTACCTCCTGAGCCAATCCTAACTGAGGCAGGAAGGCTCTTGGAGTGGTTCCTCCGACCACTCCAAATCAAACGCACTTGATGTGATTTGTTGGTCTCAGACCTGTCCATTGGGCTGAACAAGCTCTGAGCTGAGCTGCCAGCAGAGATTCAGACCAGACAGCTGAATCTCTGGTCTGGCCTTAGAGCTCCTACGGCATGTCAATTGCAGGATGGGTTCCCATGTTACACACTTCCGGCCCCCTCCCTTCCCTTGGCCCATCAGTGTGCCCTGTTCTCATGACCGATTTTTGTACTTGAGTCTCTGAGACCAGTTCTTCCACACCACCGTCTCTCTCCCGTAAGGTTGCCAGATAAAATGTGAGACAACAATCTTTTGGCATAATTACGTCCCATACAACATCTGGGACATTCGTATACTAAAAATTACTTACCGTTTATCTGAAAATTCAAAGTTACCTGGACATCCTGTATTTTCACTTACTAAAGTTGGCAACCTTATCTCTCTAGCACCATGATACTGAGTAACCTGCCTGAATGCTGTGTACTTCTCTTCCCGTCTCCCACACTGGGGACTGTTCCTGAAACTCAAGGCCCCAAGGCAGAGGCCAGCACCCTTCCTTTCACATTGCAACTGCTTTATCTGGTTGGATTCCCAGAGCCATTGATTCTGCCCTCTGGTATGAATCTCTGCTGGCAGCTCAGTTCAGAGCTTATCCAGCCCAATGGACAGATCTGAGGCCAACTTGTTTCCTTGGCTAAGTCCCTTCTTGCCTCCAGAAAAGCCCAGGACTTGCTGAGGACTGCCAGGCTTTGACTGGAACGTCCAGCTATTTCCAACCAGATTGTGACCCCAAATGACAGAGATAATCTCTCAGTTATGCCATCTAGCATGATGTTTTGTACCTCCCTGATGCCTAATAAATGACTGTTGACTTTGTTTTTTAATTTTTTATTTTTGAGACAGACTCTCACTCTGTTGCCCAGGCTGGAGTGCAGTGGCGGGATCTCAGTTCACTGTAACCTCTGCCTCCTGGGTTCAAATGATTCTCCTGTCTCAGCCTCCCAAGTAGCTGGGATTACAGGTGCCTGCCACCACACCCGACTACATTTTTTTTTTTCTTTGTATTTTCAGTAGAGACAGGGTTTCACCATGTTGGACAGGCTGGTCTGGAACTCCTGACTTCAAGTGATCCACCTGCCTCAGCCTCCTGAAGTGCTAGGATTACAGGTGTGAGCCACTGCACCCAGCCCAAAGTCTCTCTCGATGATTATGCAGTTGCTAGAAGCAGTGGAACTAGGGAGTGGTGTTGGTGGTAGGGAACCATTTAATTGCCTGCTGTATACAGACAGTGTGCTAACAGCTTTCTATGTATTATATTTAGAGTTGCCAAAGTAGCCTCGGGGACAAATTTAACCTGCAACCTGGGTAAATATGACCATGCTAATTTGTTTACATACTGCCTAAGGCTGCTTTTGCAGTGACAGAGACTATATAACTCACAAAACAGAAAACATTGACAATATGACCCTCTAAAGAAAATGTTTTCCAATCCAAGGGTAGACCATTGAATCCTTCTGCTAATATCCCTAGGAAGGAGGGATTATTCTAATTTTAGAAAAGAGGAGCCGGGCGCGGTGGCTCAAGCCTGTAATCCCAGCACTTTGGGAGGCCGAGACGGGCGGATCACGAGGTCAGGAGATCGAGACCATCCTGGCTAACACAGTGAAACCCCGTCTCTACTAAAAAATACAGAAAACTAGCCGGGCGAAGTGGCGGGCGCCTGTAGTCCCAGCTACTCGGGAGGCTGAGGCAGGAGAATGGCGTAAACCCGGGAGGCGGAGCTTGCAGTGAGCTGAGATCCGGCCACTGTACTCCAGCCTGGGCAACAGAACGAGACTCTGTCTCAAAAAAAAAAAAAAGAAAAGAGGAAACAGGTTCAGAAAAGTTAAGATGCTTGTTCTAGAGCAAAGGTTCCCCTGCTTCTAAAATTTTACATTTGCATTTTGCCATAAAATTGCCTCTTTTTTCAAAGTTAGGGACATTGTGGGGGGCAATACTATATATATTCCTATTATTTCAAAAAAGAAAAGATATCTTAATATCCGAGTATGATGGAATACAATTACCAACAGCACTTTGGATGAAATAAATTCAATGTTATAAAAATCTCTGAATACTATTCCTGTTTTTTCTTCATTCTGCAGAGGACTGGTGAGAACATAGTCAAGGACCAGTGTGAATTCAAGAATTGGCAGTTGGGAGCCACTTGCTTAGGAGTTCTGGCCAGTGAGTGGCAAAACCGGAGGACAGCCAAGCCTCTCTGACGCCAAAGCCTGTGCTGGGACCATTTATCCATCTAGAATTCATGTGTCCATTCTGTCATTCGGTAACTATTCACTGAGTACCTACGATGTGTCAGGTACTATGCTCCTGCCCAGGGCATGACAAATCATTTTCTTCCATTTCTCTCACCACCTCTCTATCCTTTGGCAATCTGGATTGAAACCAAAAACTCAACTCTTAACACAGCTCAAAAAATCATAACTATTGGCCAGGTGCGGTGGCTCACGCCTGTAATCCCAACACTTTGGGAAGCCAAGGTGGGCAGATCACCTGAGGTCAGGAGTTTGAGACCAGCCTGGCCAACATGGTGAAACCCCATCTCTACCAAAAAATAAAAAAATCAGCCAGGCATGGTGGTACACACCTGTAATCCCAGCTACTTGGGAGGCTGAGGCAGGAGAATCGCTTGAACCGGGGAGGCGGAAGTTTCTGTGGAGCCAAGATCATGCATTGCACTCCAGCCTGGGTGATGGAGTGAGACTCCATCTCAAAAAAAAAAAAAAAAAAAATCATAAATTATTTTCTTGTTGTGATAGACTGACGTGTTAGTTGCTCGGGAAAATGATCTAAATGAAAACGCCACAACACAATGATACTATAGGTTCTGTCTTTTTTTCTTTCAGTCTAAGTAGTAACACTAGAGGCTCTTAGGAAAAAAAGAAATTTTATCAAGCCACAGAGCCTGCCCAACCCAAATCTCTGTTGTGCAAAATAGTTTGCACATTGCCCTCTTCACTTTCAAGCTTCTCCAACAAGGAATCAGGACACAGTCCATGAGTAAAAGCTCCACCTTCCATCGATAACTACCATCATCTCTTCAATATCACGTTGCTAGAAACTGTTCTTCTATTATAGTGAACTATCACCAACAAAGCAGTCAAGCTATTTAAAAATTACAAGCAAAGGCTGATTACATAAAGCGACTATCAAGGCACTTTAAATTAGGATTCACATTCTTGAACAAATGAGAACATTCAAATTATTGCATTATATATAACGATGTAATAGCCTACATTTAAATATTTCTGACTCTGAATTATTCCTTTCTAAAAATTATTACATTGACAAGACAAGTAATACAAGAGACATTCCAATTACTCCACTGGTCATAGATAGAATGTTTAAAAATAATTAAATGAAACTTACGGTGTATTCTGTTTCCACATGTTCATTTGAAGAAGAGAGGAAAAAAAGAGACAAAAGATGATTTAGATCATGCTTGTATGCAATATAAAACCACAGAACTAACAAATACTGATGAACTATAATTACAAAAAATGTACTAATGAAACTTCCATAAATACTGAATGTCTCCATGTTTGCACTGAAATTCTTTCATGATACTTCTGTGGCTGGGCAGATAAGAACAGTAAGACAAGATTCAATTAGCCTATAGGTTTGTGGCTAATTAAAAACCAAAGAGTTGGCATTATAAAAGCAAATGAAAGACTAATAATTCCAGTAGAGCATTTCATTAACCACAAAGGAAATCTTTTAAGTGGAAAAGCAGCTTTTGTAACCAATAAGAAGAGCTTGTTATGATGATGTTGAGGTGGGATTTCAAATGTTAGTGTGTTTGAGGGCAGAAACCAAATCTTCTGAGCTTTTTTGGCCACAGTTTCTAGGACGGTATTCAGTACAAAGAGTTTATTATCATTGCATTGCAAGTGAGAGGCAAATCAACCTTAAAGATTTTCATATTATCTAATAGCAAAGGAAGTCATCTGGAGGCAGAGAGAGAATCTTTTATACAAATTATAGTCAAAATTTGTAGTAGTAAAAACAAACAAGTTAAAATAAGCAACTTGTTTATAGACAAATCATACCTCTAAATTACTTGGGAAGTATTGAGGAAACAGGGAAATAAGAATCATAAAACCTCTGGAAACGTCTCTATAAAGATCTTCACCTTCCTTCTCCATAAGCTTTTTTTTTTTTTTTTTTTTGAGATGGAGTCTCGCTGTGTTACCCAGGCTGGCGTGCAGTGGCACAATCTTGGCTCACTGCAACCTCTGCCTCCTGGTTGTGTATTTTTAGTAGAGACGGGGTTTCACCATCTTGGCCAGGCTGGTCTCGAACCCCTGACCTCAAGTAATCCACCAGCCTCAGCCTCCCAAAGTGCTGGGATTACAGGAGTCAGCCACTGCTCCTGGCCCTCCATAAGCTATTCATTGTAACTCTAAGAAGGAAGATGGAATGGGCTTAGCTTAGACACCCTGACACCTGCCATCTCTGTGTCTGTGTTAGAAGTGCTGATGACCTGCAAGTAAGAAACCAAAAAAGGAGAGGGATACTACGGGGCTCCCACAAGGCCCTGCTTGGATCATCAACTATAAATCAGTGAAATTCAACTATGCTATGTCCTTGCATTCACTACATGTGGCATACAGTTGTACTAAGGACTTACCTGTAATTGTGTAGGGATAATAGTTCCAAGCCTTCTCTGTCACATAAAATATTTTGGGGACAACAGCTCTAGCCCAACTAGGCAGTTTGCTAAGAGGAAAGAAAGAAAAAGGACAATTAGAGTCTGTTCAGAGTCTCACCACACTATCACATTTTTCTGGATAAAATGCTGGAGAAATCAGGGGGATTCTGGGGCATCTCTTTTCTCCACAGCTGCCCTTTCCCCATCTCTTTGGTGTCTGTCATAGTTAATTGCTTCCCATGCATATTCAAGTGCTCTCAAAACGTGTAAAGACAGAAGGCTACAGCCTGGCGGGGGACTCCATCAGACTGTCAGCCTGCCCCTTTGGATTTGCAAAGACACGAGAATTCAGGGCCTGAAGGGTTCCATGTCTGGAGGGTTGGCCAGCCTGACCTTTGTCTCCTAGGAATGGTATCGTGGAATGTTTACGCCCAAACACTGGCAGGGAGAGAAAGCTAATCTTAGAGATAGACGTCAGCCTAAGCAACCCATACAAGTGACCTTTTAAAACGGACAAAAGCGACAGAGAGCAGCAACTTAGAGATAGGAAGAGGAACAAAATCTAGTTGTAGTGGGTTGAATTGTGTCTGCCCCAAAAGATACATCCACATCTTAACCTCCAGTAACTGTGAATATGACCTGATTTGAAGAAAGGCTCTTTGCAGATGTAATTAAGTTAAAGATCACAAGATGAAATCATCCTGGATTTAGGGTAAGCCCTAACTCCAATGACTGGTATCCTTATAAGAGAAAGGAGAAAGAGATTGGAGACTCAGAGACACACCGAGGGGACGGCCACACGAGGACAGAGGCAGACATGGGAGTGCGGTTGCTGCAAGTCAAAGAACTCAAGAAGCTGGGACAGAGGCACGGGACAGATTCTCTCTCAGTTTCCCCAGAAGGAAACAACACTGCTGACACCTTGATTGTGGGTTTCCGGCCCCCAGAACTGCTAGCGGATAAATTTGTGTTACTTTAATCCACCTAGTTTGCGGCAATTTGTTTCAGAAAGTTATTACAAAGCCAATAAAATGACACAGCCATTCCTCTGGAGCAGTCATTTGCAGAAAACAAATTCTCAAAAGGCACAGGTCCCAAGGTCTTTTGCAAACCAAAAACCAATGAAGTTTTGTTTTTCTTCAGAGGCAAACCTTAGAGAACAGTGCAGCCCCAGCTAATTCCTTAAATATTATATTGAAATATATAATATTTCTATTCCTTAAGACCTATCTGCATGATTTCATTTTTATCCCAGCCCAATAACCAAGGGTTTCTGTCCTTCCAGAGGTTACCATTTGCTTCTTTCCTACTCTGGGGCCTATAGCTAAGCATCTGGGCCGCTCACGTCCAGCAGTGGATCAGATCCAGGGAGACTTTGCAGACTTTCAGCTCCTTAGGGCTACATGTTGGCCATAAGAAACACCAAGAAGCGGTTCTGAATTCCAAAATGATAGAACCAGGAGGCTGGAAGGCACGTGGAGCTAATAGAATCCCAAGTCTCAAACCCCTCTTGGACGTGAAATCTAAATGACAATCAGAGCCCGTAAAATACTGCGTACCTTGCCTGTCTTTTCCAGTTGTTTCTCTTATTTCTGACAGTAACCAGGCCTGGCTTTTGAAAAGACAAAGATGGATTCTCAGTGGCTGGCCGGACCTAACCCATAGCTCCAGGCTGTTCATCAGGGTTAAAACAAATGGGAAAGCAAAGCTCCCCGGAAGTTGAGTGAGTGTCAGATGAGGGCCCCTGCTCTTAGGTGGGCCGTGAGGCGTCAGCGGAAGCAGTTTGATCATTCGTGTAACAATCCTTGCTGCTCTGATGCAGAATTTTTCACTCCTATAAAATCCTCTCTGCAGTAACTGCTCATTTCCCTTACGTTCACACTGCTCAAAAGGATGGGGTTTTTATAGCTTTCGCTGATGATGTATTCCATCCATCACCAAAGTTGGAGTGCAACTCAGGTGACGCCGACAGTGGGAAAATTGCACTGGCTCGCTTGCAGGAAATGGTCATGAGCAAAACTTCCTCTGGTTCCTTCCTGTTTGCCCCCATACCCTAGCGCAATATGCCAATGGTAGTGTGGGAAGATGTGGATTCCAGTTGCAGACAGGTGATTTTCTTGTGCTTTTAATGGACTGACACAGGGATGGAGAATCTCCCTCAAGTAAGCCAGGCATTATTTAGCTTAGACATATGTCTCTCTACAGTATTAAAGCCCATTCTCCACTGTCCTCTTGCGGGCAGGGGTTCCATCTACACTGCACCCCTCCTCAAATTCACTCCAATCCTCATGCATAGTAGTACTCTGGGGCCCAAGTACCTCCTCACCCCATAATTCATTCCCTATAGCATTTTAAAAGCCTCCCAGCAGAACCAGACTCCTGAGCCACAGTCATTTTCTGGAAGACAGGTGAAAATTATTGGCAATTTTCCATCCACGTCGAGACTTTTCCTATTTGTAAATGGTCCTTCAGGACCCCAGATTCTAGAATCTATTTTAGGTGTTTCAGCCACCAACTTATATAGGATATGCAGCATGATAATCAATGATCTTTTCCATTGAGATGACCTAAAAAACCACAATCATTTAGTCAAGATGGTTGATATTTTATGGAACTCTTCTTCCTTTTTTGGGAGACGTCTTGCTCTATCCCCCAGGCTGGAGTGCAGTGACGCAATCTTGGCTCATCGCAACCTCCGTCTCCTGGGTTGAAGCTATTCTCCTGCCTCAGCCTCCCGAGTAGCTGGGATTACAGGTATGCACCACCACGCTCAGCTAATTTTTGTATTTTTAATAGAGACAGGGTTTCACCATGTTGACCAGGCTGGTCTTGAACTCCTGACCTCAGGTGATCTGCCCGCCTCAGCCTCCTAAAGTGCTGGGATTACTGGCATGAGCCACGGCGCCCGGCCTGGACTCTTCTAATTAGTCTGGAAAGGAGGTTCCTTCTGGTATTTTCCAGGCCAGGCACGAGAGGCATTTGCAACAACTTCCATGATGCGCTATTTAAATAATTTTAAGCCCACTAACAGATCTTCTCTCAGCCCCCAATTTCCTCAGAGCACATCATTATTCGAATCATTTGTCTGAAAGTAAAATTTATTTTTCCCTGCAGCAATGATTTATCAGGGCCTGTAAAGGAAACTGGAATTAAATTAGTCCCCACTGTCACTGTCATTTTCATGATGTACACTGTCACACAGCCTACAATTCCAAGAAAAAGTCTGTCACTCAGGCTCACTCTCAAGTGTCAAACAAGAGCCTCTCTGGTAGAAAGGGAGCAAGTTTGAATCAAGTCTCCTTGGTCTATGGGCTAGGGTCAAACCTCCAATGGCCCATCTCACCAGGGCTCAGGCTTTAGAGACACTGAGGAAAAAGAGGGGCAAAATGATACCATAACCAGCGTCGTATTCCCCCAGATGCTTTGTCAATGCCTCCCAAAGACAGACTTTTCAAAAGCTTTGGTTTCTTACTTACTTACTTACTTTATTTATTTGAGACAGAGGCTTGCTCTGTCGCCCACGCTGGAGGGCAGTGGCATAATCTTGGCTCACTGCAACCTCCAGTTCCCAGGTCCAAGCGATTCTCCTGCCTCAGCCTACCATAGAGCTGGGATTACAGGTATGTGCCACCACGCCAGGCTTATTTTTGTATTTTTAGTAGAGACGAAGTTTCACCATGTTGGCCAGGCTGATCTCAAACTTCTGACCTCAAGTGAACCACCCATCTTGGCCTCCCAAAGTGCTGGGATTACAGGCGTGAGCTACCCCGCCAGCCTGGATTCTTAACTTTTAAACGTTGGTATGAAATAGAAACTATCAATGACACAGCCAAATGGACAACTCATCTGCTTTGCCTGAGACTTCCCTGGTTTTAACACTGGAAGTCCCATCCACCAGAAAACCCCTCAGTTCCAGGCAAACTGGGATGGATGGTCACCCTAGAACAGGGGTTCTCGCTAGAGGGAGATTTTGCCACCCTCCCCCCGTCCCCAGGAGACATCTGGCAATGTCTGGAAATTTTCGGTTGTCTCAACAGAGGTGGGGTGGGGTGGGCGGTGCTACTGGCATCTACTAAGCAGAGGCCCAGGATGTGGCTCAACCTCCTATGATGCACAGGACAGGCCCCAACCCTCCACAACAGCAAATAAAGATCCCACCCAAAGCATCAGCAGCAACAAGGTTTAGAACCCTGGCAGATGTCTCTCATGTCATAAATTCCCTAAGGTTCCCAAAATCACAGCTGACTTGGTAAGAAGGTCCTGGGGCAGGCGTAATCTGAACTGGTCTCGGGTTAAGGGTGTTTACCTACTTCATAAAGAGCTTTTGGAGCAGAAACCTAAATCATCCCTCCATTAGAAGCTTCTGGTACTTTACAATCCCCATGATCACAAAACTCCCCTGGTACCTAATCTCACATTGCAATGCATGCTCACTCGGGCTTTGCTCCAGGAGGTTTTGAGCATCATTAGGCCAAACGTATTTATATGGAGTCTAATTTCATTTTCTTAACAGGGGTCAGAATTACGGCGGTCTTAACTAGAAATTTTGTTTTGTTCTTTTCTTTTTTCTCTTTTGAGATAGGGTCTTGCTCTGTTGCCCAGGCTGGAGTGCAGTGGCGTGATCGTGCCTCTCTGCAGCCTCGACTTCCTGGGCTTAAGTGATCCTCGTCCCTTGGCCTCCCTGGTAGTTGGGACTGAAAACGTGCACCACCACACTCAGCTAATTTTTAAATTTTCTTGCAGAGATAGGGTCTTACTATGTTGCCCAGGCTGGTCTCAAACTCCTGGGCTCAAGCAATCCTCCCATCTCAGCCTCCTGAAATGCTGGGATTACAGGCATAAGCCAGTGCACCTAGCCTTTACCAGAACTTAAACATTCCCAGCAGAAAAGATAGTCCTGGAATTTTCTTCTAAACAGCGTGCCTAAGATCTGCCACATTCTGCAACGAGATTATGCTCAAATAACTGCAGCTTGTTTTAAATAGAACTCTGCTACCTTCATATCCTCATTTCTCACAAGATAGTCCAGGAGGAATACACTGACCTTTTGTTTCATCATTGCACTGAAACTGGCAATTGACATCTGTTTGATTCATAAACAATTGCCCCCATTCAGTTCTATGTGCAGTGATTTCTGGGGTCTTAAAATATATTCTCCAGCTGCTCTGATTCATTTAGTTACTCTTCTAAGTGATTGTTCTGGCTGGTCTTTCAGTTGTGCTCTTAATGTAATTGTTTATATGGCAGTAGGGAAGTGAGCAGTTTCCGGACCAGAGCTATCACCTGTGGGAGGCAGGGCTGCCGAGGCCTCCCTCCGCAGGGACTGGCCAGAAACCGAGTTCCTTGAACTTGGACTCACAGCCCCACCCCGACCTCCCTGCTTAAAAATACAGTTTGTGTCAGGATTCTGGGAAAAGGCGCCTGCCTCCTGCAGGTTCCTGGAAGACTCCTGCTTGGACAGCATCAGGGTCATGTGGCCAGTGTGCTGAGAAGCCCCTGGCGAGGCGACACAGGACACACCATCATCCATCAGCAGTGAGGCAGAACCAAGGTGGAAAGCCTCCTGGAAAACCTCTGTGACCCCAACCAGGCCTAAACATTCTGTTTCTATGATTTCCCACAGGAGCACAGGGGAGGGGGGCCCGGCACCATGAGAGTCCCTGGCACGTTCTTAAGTACTGAGATGGGGACAGAATAGGATAGCATGGACTGAAAGGTTGGAAGGAAGCACCTCATGTGCTCTATTATTTTCCATAAGACTTATCACCTTCTATATGTGTGTGTGTACATATATATATATATATATATATATATGAGTATGTGTATACATATATATAGTCTCCCTATATATATAATACATAATATAAATAAGTATACAGACTATATAAAATTATATATTCTAGACGATATACAGTTTTTTGGGGTTTTTTTTGTTTTTTTTTGAGACGGAGTCTTGCTTTGTCACCCAGGCGTGGCACGACTTCCACCTCCCAGATTCAAGTGATTCTCCTGCCTCAGCCTCCTGAGTAGCTGGGACTACAGGCGCGCGACACCACGCCCGGCTAATTTTTTGTATTTTTCGTAGAGACGGGGTTTCACCGTGTTAGCCAGGATGGTCTCAATCTCCTGACCTCCTGATCCACCTGCCTCGGCCTCCCAAAGTGCTGGGATTATAGGGGTGAGCCACTGCACCTGGCCAATATACTGTTCTTTATTATGGCTGTTGTGCATTGTCACTCCCAAATGGAATGCAAATCCCACCAGGGCAGGGATCTTTGTTCTGTTCACTATTGCAACCCCAGCACCTAGAACGGTGCCTGATGCCCAGCAGGTGTTTCTGTCTCTCTCTCTGCCTGTGTATGTGTGTATGTGTGTATGTGTATATATATGTATAGACAATGTATATAGTCTATATATTCATATAGTCAAGTAACTTGACCAGCTAATACTAGATAAGGAGCCATCCTTCAAACATAGCATGGGCAGCAGCTCATATATTTTGGTAAAAAAAAATAAAAATAAAAAAATAAATGGATAGACAGACCCATATTTTATGTTATTTATTTTGAGACAGAGTCCTGCTCTGTCACCCAGGCTGGAATGCAGTGATGCAACCTCAGTTCACTGCAACCTCCACCTCCTGGGTTCAAGCAGTTCTCATGCCTCAGCCTCCCGAGTAGCTGGGACTACAGGCATGCCACCACACACAGTTAATTTTTGTATTTTTAGTAGAGATAGGGTTTCACCAGCTTGGCCAGGCTGGCCTCAAACTCCTGACCTCAAGTGATCTGCCTGCCTCGGCCTCCCAAAGTGCTGGGAGACCTATCTTTTAGAAGCAGGGTCTCACTTTGTCACCCAGGCTGGAGTGCAGTGGTGCCAACATAGCTCACTGTAACCCTGAACCCTTGGGCTCAAGCAGTCCTCCTGCCTCAGCCTCCTGAGTAGCTAGGACTGGAGGAGTGTGCTACCACGCCTGCCTATATCTTAAACTTTTTGTAGAGACAGAGTCCCACTATGTTGCCCAGGCTTGTCTCGAACTCCTGGCCTCAAGGGATCCTCCTGCCTCACCCTCCCAAAGTGCTGGGATTACAGGCGTGAACCACCATGCCCGGCCTCAATATATATTTTTTGAATGACTAAATATTGTCTTTGTATATCTAGAAGTTAATAATGAACATAGAGATTCTTGGGAAAATAGCATGAACATGAGCTATTTGGTCAGAATCTATGTCTCTGACACTTTCTCTATTGCTTGTTGCCCAGGCAGTGGAATCTCTCAAAGCCACACAAGTTCTGGGCACTGAGCTTATTTTGGAGAAGATCTGGGAGAATAGAAAGCAGAAATGGGAAAGAGAGACCCAAGCCATGACCACAAGGTTAGGTAAAAGGACCAGCTGGTAGCTTTGCAAGCCCATCAGTTAAAAAAGGGTTCATGACTTATGATAGCTTTATCCTCTCCTACCCAAAGCCACCAGAGGCCAGGAGACATTGCCGTGGAAGGCAAGGGCCACATAGCGGGAAAAATGTTCTCTCCCTGAAAATCAACTCAGGCATTAGGCGGAATCACCGTTAGAAGCTGGCAACCATCCCTGACTGGCAGCTGCCAGCACAGCCTAATTAATCCAGCAGCCAGGGTGGTGAAGAACATGACACTTCATGGCTGAAAAACAAGCCTAAAAATAGCCTCCATCTTTTCTCCAGTGCCCCTCCACCCCCATCCCCATTCCCTCCCCTCCTGGGCTTCAGTGGGAAGGGATCCGAGAGATGCTAGTGATGAAGTGAAAAGAAAAGGTGACAAAAGAAAAGTCCACCTTCATATGTTTCTGGGTGACAGGTTTTATTTAGAATCACTATTCTAGAATTTGATTTGTATCATGCCCCCATTCCTTGGATGCCAGTTGTAACCAGGATTTTTGAAGATGAGCCAAGGCATACTACTTACTTGGTTAACTGAACTGGATCAAAAGCTCAAGTACAGGCCGGGGGCAATGGTTCACGCCTGTAATCCCAGCACTTTGAGAGGCCAAGGTGGGCAGATCACCTGAGGTCAGGAGTTCGAGACCAGCCTGGCCAACATGGCAAAATTCTGTCTCTACTAAATATATAAAAATTAGCCCGGCATGGTAGCAGGTGCCTGTAATCCCAGCTACTCCAGAGACTGAGGCGGGAGAATCGCTTGCACCTGGGAGGCAGAGGTTGCAGGGAGCCAAGATTGTGCCATTGCACTCCTGTCTGGGTGACAGAGCGAGACTCTCTCTAAAAATAAAAAATAAAAAAAAGCCCAAGCACAACTACCAAATGTATTATTGTATTAGTACTAATGTAAATCTACTAATGCATTAGTACTCATATACCAAATATAATAGGCAACCATCACAATATATCAACAGTATGTCAGATGCTGTAGGAGGGGGCCAGATGAAGCAACTTCACAATCTCTGGGAAATGAGAGGCATGTATTAAAAGGATGAATGGCATTTTCAAAGGACATTAGACCCAATTAAAACACTGGCAAAGGAATAGACATTTCTCCAAAGAAGATATACAAATGGCCCAGGCACACATGAAGAGACACTCAACATCATTAGCCATTAGAGAAATGCAAATGAAAACTACGACGAGATACCACTTCGCACCCACTAGGATGGCTATCATCAGAAAGACAGACAATAGCAAGCGTCAGTGATTATGTGGAGATATTGGAGCCCTATGGCATTCCTGGTGGGAATATAAAATAATGCAGCCACTTTGGGAAACAGTTTAGGTTCCTTTCTCCCATTCACTGGTAGCCCAGGGCTTCGTCTGGGAACCCAATGGGGCACTTGTGTTTGGCATTTTGGAACAAGTGATGGAAAGAAAAAAGGGACAATTCAGATCTACTCGGGACAGCTGTGGTGCTGATGGCTGGGGGCAGAATGAAGCCATCTGGCTCTACTTCAAGATGGCTGTCATTATGGGGCTGTTGATTTCTGCCCACTCTTAAGCCTCCAGATGATCCTGAGGGCTCCTAACATCTTTCCATGAAATGTCCTCTCTGCTCAAAAGACTCAGTTTCTCTTGCTGGCAACTGCGGACCTTGACTGCTAAAGCCTCACGCCTCCTTTTTGGCCTGTCTCCCACTCATCCCCCATAGACAACGTAACCACCAGCCAAAGCGGACCAGTGGTCGATAGATGGATGTTTCCGCTCTCTTTGCTTAGTGATAATAATTATTGTTGACTCTAACTCCCCTTTGAGCAACTTTCTCATTTCCACATTAACTGGAGAGTAGGCTCTGATTACACAGGCTTTGAATATTTCCAGTGCCTCTAATAATTACTTTAGGTAATCAATAAGGCAGTTTCTGAATGTGGTTTGACTTCCCATACAGATTGATGTAAGGAAGAGAATCCACTCACTATGCCGGCTCAAGTGTTCAGGTCCATAGGTCAATGATATTTCTCTGTGTACATTATTAAATGGGCACTGGGAATATCTTAGTTATGGCCACTCCAACAATCAGGACCCACTCCCCTGTGGACTTACGAAAATGCTGGAACCAAATGGCCTTGATCAGGAGGCAAGAACCATGATCAGGAGGCAAGAACCATGATCAGGAGGCAAGAACCATGACCATGGCTTATTTCTTAAGGGATTCTCTCCAATGCCTGCACAATGTGTTGTACGTCATACATTTCAGCAAATACTCGTTTAATGAATAATGATTCTTAAGCAGCCCAACCCACAAGGCAGTCACATGACTTATGCATGTAGGACTTGAGTCACCTTGAGGTGGCTCTAGGTTGTGATGATTAAATAATGGATTTGGTTTTCTTGTAGGATTATGGGGATTTATCTAATTCATATTCTGTCAATTTTTTTATTTCTCTCTTGCTAAATCATAATCTTCCTGGTTCTAAAATATGCATCCATACTCTACCAAATACACCAAGAACTTTTTAAAATTATGAAATGGTGGACCTGGTTTAGAATGGTGCAAGCGTAACTAAAAATATTTTTCTTGTGCCTCATTGGTTACATGTAGATGCTGGAAGAGAATCAGGACAATCAATGTCTGATAGATAGTTTGAGTGTAGAAAGTTAGGGTTGAAAAGGATCTTCCAGGCTATCCACCTTAACCAGCCACCCAATATGTTCAACTGCCTATTAGATGTTTGAATCTCCTTCAGGACAAACCTGAGGAACAGGGTCTTGCTCTTGCTAAAACATCTCCAGCAACAGCAAAATCCACTATAAGACATTCTGAGATGGTTTGTGTGCTTGGAAATATCTTCCTTAACCTGAGCTGAAGTCTTTCTTCTGGCATTCCTACCCACCGGTCTTGGTCCCATTGGTCCTGCTAAGTGAGGTCTTGTGGCATACATAGTTCTGATTCTTCTCCATCTAATGGCACCATGATACACCCAAGTCTAGCTTTTCCAGGTTAAGTATCCTTGATTTCTTCAGTCATTCTATCACTTGAGTTTCTAGTTCTTGAGTTACTAGATACAGTTTGTCTATATCCATTTTAAAGTGTGCCATTTAGGAACAGATAAAAATATTCCAAGTATGTTTTGACTAGTGGAAAATTGGGCAAGATTATCAAGTACATGGTTTTAGATATTTTACTTTACTTTTACTGATGCAGTTGAAGAATAATGTTTGCAGCTGTATATCTATCACATACACACTCATAAATTATTGTGTATGTATATGTGTGTGTGTGTATATATATATATATATGTATAATTGCTTCATATTGAATTGTCAACTAAAACTACTGTATTTCTTTCAAACAGGCCATTGCAAAGTTATTAGTATTTCTTCCCATACTTATATAATTTGTATTTTGGGATCCAAAGATAAGACCATACACTTGCCCCTATTTAATTTCATCTTGATAAAAAATGGCCTGTAATTCCAAACTGCTGAAGTTTTTCTGGATCCTCACTCAGTCTTTTATTTTATTTATTTTTATTTTTATTATTATTTTTTGAAACGGAGTCTGGCTCTGTCCCCCAGGCTGGAGTGCAGTGATGCAATCTTGGCTCTCTGTAACCTCAGGCCCCCAGGCTCAAGCGATTTTCACGCCTCAGTCTCCTGAGTAGCTGGGATTACAGGTGCCTGCCACCACTCCTGGCAAATTTTTGTATTTTTAGCAAGCGGGGTTTCACCATGTTGGCTAGGCTGGTCTCGAACTCCTGACTTCAAGTGATTCATCTGCCTCGGCCTCCCAAAGTGCTGGGATTACAGGTGTGAGCCATCATGCCTAGCCCTCACTCAATCTTTTAAAGTTATCACCCTTCCTGGTTGTGGGTTTCTCAAGGGTATGGAAAGGATATCTTCTAGATATTTAGCCAGATGTTGGCTTAAAAAATCCAGTAGGACCGGCTGGGTGCGGTGGCTCACGCCTGTAATTCCAGCACTTCGGAAGGCCGAGGCGGGTGGATCATGAGGTCAGGAGATCGAGACCATCCTAGTTAATATGGTGAAATCCTGTCTCTACTAAAAAATACAAAAAAATTAGCTGGGTGTAATGGCGGATGTCTGTAGTCCCAGCTACTCGGGAAGCTGAGGCAAGAGAATGGTGTGAACTCGGGAGGCGGAGCTTGCAGTGAGCTGAGATTGTGCCACTGCACTCCAGCCTGGGCAACACAGCATGACTTCATCTAAAAAAAAAAAAATCCAATAGGACCAAGTTCAGACTTCTGAGTCACATTACTAAATCACATTATTTTCTAAGTTACACATAGAATTTTCTCTCCTGGTTGCCACTATCCATCATCCGTACCTTTTGTTATTCAATCAGTCACTAATCCACCCAATTTTGACAGTAAGCAAGTTCCATTTCTCCACCTAATTACTTTTAAAATATTATGTTTAATTGTGGAGAATTTCACATACATAAAAAATCGAGAGAAAGGTAACAGACATGCATGTATCTGCCACCCAGAATTTATATTTTCGATTTTATTTTTAAATTACAGTAAAATAGACCATTTTTGGTGTACACTTCTGAATTTTAACATTACCATTCAGATTTAACAAACTAACATTTCCCTATATTTGTGATGAACTTTCTTCTTTTTTAAAAAAGGAATAGGCCGGGTGTGATGGCTCACACCTGTAATCCCAGCACTTTGGGAGGCCAAGGTGGGAGGATCACTTGAGGTAAGGAGTTTGAAACCAGCCTGGCCAACATGATGAAATGTCATCTCTACTAAAAAATACAAAAATTAGCCAGGCGTGGGAGCACACGCCTGTAATCCCAATCCCAGCTACTCAGGAGGCTGAGGCACGAGTATCTCTTGAGCCCGGGAGGTGGAGATTGCCACGAGCCAAGATCATGCCACTGCACTCCAGCCTGGGCGACACAGCAAGACTCCATCTCAAAAATATATATAAAATAAAATAAAATACATAAAATGTTGTAGATACAGGTAAAGTTTCCTCTCATGCCAATTCATTCCTCTCTCTTCCCAAAGGTAACCACAACTTGAGGGTGGTTTCTCCATGTTTTGGTGCTTTTATTACATATGTGGTTGTCTGTAAACAATATCTATAAATGTAGTAATATTATGTATATCTTTAAAATAGATATAAATGGCATCATATTATATGTGTATATATACATTTGTTTTTTGTTTCTTTTTTGAGACGGAGTCTCATTCTGTCGCCCAGGCTCGAGTGCAGGGGCGCGATCTCAACTCACTGCAACCTCTGCCTCCCAGCTTCACGCCATTCTCCTGCCTCAGTCTCCCGAATAGCTGGGACTACAGGTGCCCGCCACCACGCCTGGTCAATTTTTTATATTTTTAGTAGAGATGGGGTTTCACCATGTTGGCCAGGATGGTCTCAATCTCCTGACCTCATGATCCGTCCACCTCAGCCTCCCAAAGTGCTGAGATTACAGGCGTGAGCCACCATACCTGGCCTTGTTTTTGTTTTTTGCAGCTGATATATTGCACATTATGCTGTGCATTTGAAATTTATCAAAGTATGTCTGGTTCATTAAGTTGAACTGCTGTGGAATTTTCCATTATGTGAGTGTGCCATAATGTATTCCCGTTCGCAGATATTTGAATCGCTTCCATTTCTTTTCTATTGCATACAGCATTAGGACTAATCTCCTGGTAAATGTCTCCTTGTGTACAGTGCAAGAATTTTTCTAGGGCTCTACCTAGAAATATAATTGTTAAGTGGAATGTATATATGTTTTCAACTTTTCCGCCTGCTGTTCATTGCTCTCTAAAGAGGTGATATCAGTTTATATCTCTTACTAGCATTGGAAGCGAGTTGTTTTCATGTATCTTTGTCAACACCTGACATGATCAGATTTTTTAAATTTTTGTCCATCTGATGTGTGTAAAAGAGGATGCTATTGCTGTTTTATTTTGTATTTTCCTGTTTTCTAATAAGGTGAGAACTTTTTTCATGTATATATTACCCATTCACATTTCCTTTTTGTGAATTGCATGTTCAATTCTTTGCCCATCTTTTGATTGGATTATTTTGTCTTTTTTTTTTTTCAAAAAAGGATCTCTAACAGTTGTTGTTGTTGTTTTTTTAATTAAATACTAGTCCTTGGTCTATATGTGCATATGTGCATTTTCAAATACTTACTTCCAGGCAGGGATGGGTTTTTTTTTTTTTTTTTTTTTTTTGAGACGGAGTCTCACTCTGTCGCCCAGGCTGGAGTGCAGTGGTGCGATCTTGGCTCACTGCAAGCTCCGCCTCCCAGGTTCACGCCATTCTCCTGCCTCAGCCTCCCGAGTAGCTGGGACTACAGGCACCTGCCACCATGCCTGGCTAATTTTTTTTGTATTTTAGTAGAGACGGGGTTTCACCATGTTAGCCAGGATGGTCTCGATGTCCTGACCTCGTGATCTGCCCGTCTCGGCCTCCCAAAGTGCTGGGATTACAGGCGTGAGCCACCGTGCCCGGTCCAGGGATGGTTCTTTTAATTTTGGTGTCTTTGGCTATGCAAAGGTTTTTTTTTGTTTGTTTGTTTTTTGTTTTAACTTTTTATGAGTATGTTTTTTGCTATGCAAAGGCTCTTAATTTTAGCATTGTAATATTATGATTGCATTTATGTATGTTTCATTTAATTAGTCGTAGTCTACCATCCAAATAATACAGCTATTTGCATATATTTTCTTTGATTTTTTCACATTTAGGTTTTTAATCAATCTGGAATTTATTTATTTATTGAGACAGGGTCTTGCTCTGTTGCCCAGGCTAGAGTGCAGTGGCTTGATCTTGGCTCACTGCAACCTCCCCCTCTAGTGCTCAAACAATCTTCCCACTTCAGCCTCCTAAATAGCTGGGACCACAGGTGTGTGCCACCACATCTGGCTAATTTTTGTATTCTCTGTAGAGATGGGGTTTCACCATGTTGCCCAGTCCAGTCTTGAAATCCCAGGCTCAATTGATCCTCCCACCTTGGCCTCTCAAATTGTTGGGATTACAGGAATGAGCCACTATGCCCAGCCATGGAGTTTATTTGTGTGTGTAGTGTGAAGGAGGGCTCTAGTCATTCTTTCAATTAGAAGACTAGTCATCTCAACATCATATACTGAGGAGTTCATCTTCCCCTCAATAATTTTATGCCAGCTCTATGAAATACAAAGCACTAATAATGGCTTGGATCTGTTTTGGGGCTACTTTGTTCCATGAGTTAGTTTAACTCTGCTCTAGTACCCCACTGCCTTAATTACTTATATAATTATGTAGGTAATTAGTTAATTAGCTTTATAATGACATCTGATAGGTCAAGTTCCTCCTTCAGCTTTCCAAATTGTTCATATGAATTTTACGAATATCTCCTCCAGTTCTATTTTTTTTTTTTCTTTTTGAGATGGAGTCTTGCTCTGTCACCTAGGCTGGAGTGCAGTGGCACGATCTTGGCTCACTGCAACCTCCACCTCACAGGTTCAAGTGATTCTCCTCCCTCAACCTCCCAAGTAGCTGGCACTACAGGCGTGTGCCACCACGCTCAGCTAATTTTTTGTATTTTTAATAGAAACGGCCACCATATTAGCCAGGATGGTCTCAATCTCCTGACCTCATGATCGCCCACCTCGACCTCCCAAAGTGCTAGGATTACAGACATGAGCCACCACACCCAGCACCAGTTCCATTCTATTAAAAACAACATGTTGGCATTTTAAGTTAATTTTATTAAATTTATAGATTGATTTGAGATTTGATGCCAACTTTGTAACATTTCCCATCCATGAATATGGTATATTTCACTATTTGTCTAGGGCTTTTAAAATGACTTCCACAAATGTTTTATGTTTTTCTCCAAAAAGATTTTGCATATCTTGTAGGCTGATTACTGGGTAACTTTGTTTCTTTTTCTATTATAAATAAAAATGTTTTAAATTATATTTTCCCTATTTTTCCTGCTGTATAATAATGCTGTGGATTTTTCTATATGGATTGTACCCAACGATCTTGCTGAATTCTCATATTGATGGCAACAGCTGTAGAAAATGTCTGAAATTTCTATCAGACAATCGTATTATCTGCAAATTATCATTTTGCTTCTTCCTTTCCTCTTTATTTCTCTCTTGCTTTATTGCATTGGCTAGGACCTTTACACAATGTTGGACAGACATGGTAATAACAAGGATCCTTAATGTGTTCCTGACTTTACTCTGAATAAGTACACAGATTTATTAAATGTTAATTTCATCAATTTCAGGGGTAAATCTGATTAGGTCATGATACATTGTTATTATTATTATTTTCTGAGGTATTTTGTTCGCTAATGTTTTATATAGCATTTTCACGTCTATGTTCTCAACTGAGATTGGCCTATAAGTTTCTTTTTGGTATGGTTATTGTCCAGTGTTATCAAGGTTCACTTGGTAGGTGCTATTAGTGTTCTTTCCAACAGTCAGCCCCCATACTCCCCACTTTCTTACACACAAATCATGAAGTGGGGATACATCAGAACAGATTCTCTTTGAATAGCAAAGTTATTCCTTGAACATCCCTCTTTTTATCAAGGAGGAAAAATCTTATGTCTCATTGGCTAGAACTAGGTCACATGGCCATCTCTAGCTGTAAGGGTGGCTAATTATAGTGAGTATTTGACATTTCATTTTATTTTACCATTCAAATTTGTGTTTTCTATTTATCATGCTTTTTGTAGGCTTCTCTTTTTCGTTTCCGGGCCCTCTGTGGATTGATGAAGTTTTCTCTCAGAGGTTATGGATTATTTTACTACCCCTTCAGAGATTACCTTTATATTTTGAATATGCATACTTGTCTCAGAAAATCTAAAATTAGGCTGGGCATGGGGCTCATGCCTGTAATCGCAGCACTTGGGAGGCCAAGGCTGGTGGATCATTTGAGGTCAGGAGTTCAAGACCAGCCTGGCCAACATAGTGAAACTCTGTCTCTACTAAAAAATACAAAAATTAGTCAGGCATTGTGGTGGTGCACACTTGTAGTCCCAGCTACTCAGGAGGCGAAGGCATGAGAATCACTTAAGTTCAGGAGGTGGTGGTTGCAGTGAGCCGAGATTGCACCACTGCACTCCAGCCTGGGCGATACAGCTGGCTATCCCAAAAAAAAAAGGAAAATCTAAAATTAATCAATATTTTTTCTAATTCCTAAACAATATTAGCACCTTAAAGTGCTTTTTACTATAATTATTACCCTCCCATCTTCTGTGCTATTGTTGTCTTATTATTACTGTTTTTAAAACATCCTACATCCATTCAAAGATTTACCTAGTTGTTTATCAATTTCTTCATTCATTATTACTTCTAGAACTCCCCCTCCTTCTTCCTGGGCTCAGTTTCCTCTTTCTTACAGCACATCCTTTAGTAGTTCTTTCAATATGGGTCTCAGAGTTGGTAAACTCTCTCAGCCCTTGATTGTCAAAAATTATTTTTATGCCTGATTCTCAGTTTCAACTTTCCATTTATATGGGCCTGATACCCTAATTCCTGTTCCCCATGGGCATGACATGCCCAGTCCCTAGATGTCAGAACCCACACTCTTCCGATATCCCCCCAACGCCCTTCGTTAGCATTAGCGGGTCTGCTTTCCATTCTGGTTTCAGTTTGCCTTTTTATTTCTAGCCTCAGAGGATTTCCCTTTCTTTGTTTTGAGCTCAGCTTCTTTACATAGTTATATTTCATCCTGTGTTTGTCATGGGAGGTGGTGGAGGGTCCCCATTAATCTTTTTCCCTACTATTACTGGAAGTCCACATCTATTTATAACAACTTTCCCTCTTACTAATGTTTATTACTCTTCTTTTAAATAAATACGAAATAAATATGATACGACAAAACAGACACGACAGGGACAGCTGGATGCTTCTTATTTTGTTTCAGCAAAACTTATAAAGTTCCTGAAATTCTTCCTGATTTTCATATATAAGGAACATTCTCCAGGTAATAACTTGAGAGAATGCAATTGTATGCCAAGAAATGGAATTTTCCATAGGTTTCTATTTTCCTGCATCTCCCTCACTTCTCTTTGCCCTGCAGAGGTGATCCCCAAGGAGAAACCTGCTCAGGATTTGATTTACACCCTCCACACTAAGAACGCCAAAGCAGCATATTGAGAAACCTGTCTCTATAAAGAAACCATGCCCAGGCCAGACCCAGAGCTCAGTTGCCCCTGCAAATCAACAGCTGGCTGGACACTGAACTGGTTCCAAAGCCTGGGAATTCACAGCTACTAATAGATGAATGGGATCAATCTCATTTGCATTTCATCGTGACTCAGGAATTCCCTGGTACTGCATCTCTGGGCAAATTAAAACATCAGTTTAATCAGCTCATGCCCTTCACTGTCAGGACATGGGTCTGGGAGACTTCCATCCACCCTAGTGACAGGAACCAAAGTCTCCCATCAAGAAGGAATAGTCCAATTCAAGCTGCTAGGGAGTGGGGCCAAGGCGACAATGGGAATCTAAATATGGTTCCTCTCAGAGACGTCTGACCATGTCCGAGGCCCTGAGAATGGACAGTCACTGGTGTCAGTGAATAAACTGGGGCACTGCCCAGCTAGGGGCATTGGAAATACTTTCTGGATAATCACATATGGGCCAATCGAAGAGGCCATAGGTAGGGGTACAAGTATTCATGAAATGGCTGACGTATAAGACTTGTTTGCTGGAACAGACAGTTAATTTCAACAAAATATATTTCTTTTTTTTTCTTTTTCTTTTTTTTTGAGATAAGGTCTCACTGTGTCGCCCAAGCTGGAGTACAGTGGCATGATCTTGGCTCACTGCAGCCCTTAACCTCCCAGGCTCAAGTGATCCTCCCACCTCAGCCTTCCAAGTAGTATAGATGCACACCACCAAGCCCAGCTAATTTTTGCATTTTTAGTAGAGATGGGGTTTTGCCATGTTACCCAGGCTGGTTTCAAACACCTGCCCTAAAGTGATCTACCCAACTTCAGCCTCCCAAAGTGCTGGGATTACAGGTGTGAGCCACCACGCTTGGCCAATAATATATTTCATTTCAATGTATTCATATTATTTCATAATATATTTCATATTTCTAACCACAAATATTTTGAGCCAGAAAAGAACTGAAAGGAAGAAATAGGCTGGAGAGGAGTATAGGATGGGGAGAAGATCAGACAAACCCTAATAATCCATTATGCCATTCCTGGTAAGAAAATAGCAAGAAAGGCTGGATGCTGTGATTCACACCTGTAATCCCAGCACTTTGGGAGGCTGAGGCAGGGAGATCACTTGCGGTCAGGAGTTCAAGATCAGCCTGACCAACGCGGTGGAAGCCCGTCTCTACTAAAAATACAAAAATTAGCTGGGATTGCTGGTAGGTACCTGTAATCCCAGCTACTTGGGAGGCTGAGGCAGGAGTATCACTTGAACCCAGGAGGCAGAGGTTGCAGTGAGCAGAGATCATGCCACTG
>NW_012110918.1:3085626-3105853 GCF_000951035.1 Colobus angolensis palliatus | reverse complement strand
TTTTGTATTTTTTGTAGAGACGGGGACTTGCCATGTTGCCTAGGCTGGTCTTGAACTCCTGGGCTCAAGCAATTTGCCCGTTTCAGCCTCCCAAAGTGCTGGGATCACAGGCGTGAGCCACTGCGCCCAGCCTGAAATCAATTTTTGAAATTAATTTTAGGATCAGAAGCTTGACCTCTCTTCCCTTAGTCCAGTACTGCTTTGACTTTCGCTCATAAAGGCTAACACTTTTTCAAGGAGGAAGACAGTAAGAAAAAGTTTACAGATTGCAGATTTGTGGGCTATACCTGTGAGATCAACATGCCACCTTATACAGATGGGCACACACTACCCAGGGGGTGGAGATTTCACTGACAGTTGCTTTGTACTTGGGGCTCAAAAAATAAATGCTTACATGCAATGGGATACTATTCAGCCATAGAACAGAACAAAGTACTGAAACTGCTTAATGTTATTAAAGGCTGAATCGTGTCCCCCCCAAAATACATACTGTGAAGTCCTGACCCCTAGTAACCCAGAATTTGGAGATAGGGTCTTTACAGAGGTAATCATGTTAAAATGAGGTCATTAGGGTGGGCCCTTATCCAAAATGCCTGGTGTCCTTATAATAAAGGGAAATTTGGACATGGACACAGGCAGGCATAGAGGAAGATGATGTGGAGAGAAAAACGGCCATCTATAAAGCCAAGGGTTGACGTCCAAACCAGATCCTTTCCTCACAGCCTCCAGAAGGAACCACGCCTGCTGACACCTTGATTTCAAACTTCTAGCCTCCAGAATTGTGAGACAGTAAATTCCTTTTTGTTTGTTTGTTTGTTTTGAAACAGGGTATCACTCTGTCACCCAGACTGGAATGCAGTGGTGCGATCTTGGCTCACCGCAACCTCTGCTTACAAGGCTCAAGTGATTCTCCTGCCTCAGCCTCCCAAGCAGCTGGGACTACAGGCATGTGCCACCACCACCCGACTGATTTTTATAGTTTTAGTAGAGACGGGGTTTCACCATGTTGGCCAGGCTGGTCTTGAACTCTTGACCTCAAATGATCCACCCACCTCGGCCTCCCGAAGTGCTGGGATCACAGGCATGAGCCCCCACTCCTGGCCCCAAATTTCTGTTGTCGAAGCCACCCAGTGAGTGGCACTTTGTTACAGCAGCCCTAGTACGCTCACGCAACAGGTACAAGGATTCCTTCCCGGGCGATGAAGGTGTTTTTGGAGAGAGGTGGTTTTGCACAACATTGTGAGCGTACCAGATGCCACCGATGGTTCCCTTTAACCTGGCTGATTTTATGTTATGTGAATTCCACCTCAATTTAAACAAAAGCACTGTTTCTGCTTCAGAAGCAGATACCCCTAAACCAAAGTACTGCCCAGGACCTCGGTGAGGGGCTTGGCAGACGAGTTATTTCCACCACTGGACCATCTTCAGGCGCTCCAACCCACTCACGTATGAAAAACATATGGGATCAAGGTCAGTGCATGACATAGAAAAGCCATTAGCCAGAGACGCCAGTCAGCCCTGGCTGGCTCAGCTCGAGCGCTTCCTGCTCGGTGGAGATGGGAATGGCTGAGGCAGCTGATTCACCGGCAGCCGATGGAGGGCCGGGTGGCCGGCCTCATTGATCATTCCAGTAGCTGCTGAATGAGCCGGCGCAGGGCAGACACTGGCATTAGCTCACCGAGATGGCGTCAGTCTGGGGGTGACCTGCAGACACTGGGGGTGGTGGGATGCTCGAGCCCAGACACCGAGGTGGTCAAGGACTCTGCAGCCGTCACTTCTTCCCCTCCTAAGGAAATCAGGCCCACTTTGCTGGTCGTGGCCATGGGAACTGGACCATTCCAGGAGCAGTGGTTTTGTTGTTGTTTTTAAATCTCATATTGACTCGCAGACACAAGCAGCACTTCGTCATTTGGGGGAGGGAGAAGAGACAGAAAGTCCTTAAACCACCTGTTTCAAAATCTCCAGAGACACTCCTAAAACTGCTGAATCTCAGGTTGTTCCAGACCTTCTCCATTCAGACTCTGGGGAGAAGAGAGTGGGAATCTTTCTGAAATGCGTGTAAATGCTGAGAACCGCTGCAGCAGAAGGTGGCAAAGGCAGCCATCAGCACTTGCTCAGCAATACACGTTCTGTCTTTAGGACGCCTGTTTCTTTTTTCCTCCTTTATACTCATTTCTTACAAAGCTCCATCCCTAACTTAGTGAAAATACCATATCCCTGACCACCAGCTCCAAACAAGCTTGTATGCTGCATAAAGGCCACAACATCCAAAGACATAGAAAGATTCTAAAGCCTTGAAAGCCTAAGAATTGACCATAGAATTGATGATGATGATGATGATATAGCATCACTTTATTCATTGCCCATTAGTGCAAGGTACTGATTAAGTGCTTTATATTTCTTTTGCCTTTCTTTTAAAAGAGACAGGGTCTGGCTGGGCGCCGCGACTCATGCCTGTAATTCCAGCACTCTGGAAGGCCGAGGCAGGCGGATCACCTGAGGTCAGGAGTTCAAGACCAGCCTGGTTAACATGGCAAAACCCTGTCTCTACTAAAAATACAAAAATTAGCCGGGTGTGGTGGCGCACGCCTGTAATCCCAGTTAATCAGGAGGCAGAGGCAGGAGAATCACTCGAACCCAGGAGGTGGAGGTTGCAGTGAGCCGAGATCACGCCACTGCACTCCAGCCTGGGCGACAGAGGGAGACTTTGTCTTAAAAAAAACAACAACAAAAAAAACCAAAAACAAAACCAAACACACACACACACACACACACACACACACGTAAGTAAAATAAATAAAAAATTTTAAAAAGTAAAAGCAGCGGGGTCTTACCCTGTCACCCAGGCTAGAGTTCAGTGGCTCACCTCAGCCTCGACTTCCTGGGCTCAAGCGATCCTCCTGTCTCAGCCCCTCGAGTGGCTGGGACTACAGAAGTATGCCACCACACCAGTTGATTTTTATTTTTTAACTTTTGTACAGACATGGTCTCATTATGCTAGTCTCCAACTCCTGGCTTTAAGCAATTTTCCCACTTTGGCCTCCTAAAGTGCCGGGATTACAGGCGTGAGCCACTGCACCCAGCCTATATTCTGGTTTTTTTTTTTTTTTTTTTTTTTTTTTGAGACAGTCTCGCTCTGTCGCCCAGGTCGGAGTGCAGTGGCGTGATCTCAGCTCACCGCAAGCTCTGCCTCCCGGCTTCACGCCATTTTCCTGCCTCAGCCTCCCAAGTAGCTGGGACTACAGGCGCCCACCACCACGCCCGGATAATTTTTTGTATTTTCAGTAAAGATGGGGTTTCCCCATGTTAGCCAGGATGGTCTCCATCTCCTGACCTTGTGATCCACCCGCCTCGGCCTCCCAAAGTGCTGGGATTACAGGCGTGAGGCACCGCGCCTGGCCGGGCAGATTCTGTTTTCAAAAGCAATGAGATTGGTGGTCGTAGACTGTGGATGTAGTTACTTTCCAAGTGACCTTTTCATCCCAGACACCCACAGCCTCCACTGTCACACCAGGGGGTCAGGTGGGAGGGGGCTCCTGGGCAGAATGCAGGCTGCCATGACTCACCTGTTGAGATACACCCGTTTCTCGGTGAACTGCCCATTGCCATGGTGAGGGTCCTCAAAAGGCTCATTCTGGACGACCTCCACCCCTTCTCCCCGGTCACTCTGTTCATGGCTGTGCTTGCTGATCATGTACAGCTGTCCAATTTTGTACTACAAAACAGAGTCAGAGACAGAAAGGTCAGCCCCACAGCATGCCCCTGACATCCCCCTCCAACCACAGCTTGGCGAGCCACTAATAACATCAGCACCTTCTGCTGAGAAGAGAAAGCAGCCACATGGGCCTCATGTTACTTTTCCTTGGGAGCTAGGGAGAGAACCAGTTGTGAGTAGAACGTCGAGACGGAGTGTTCCCGTGAATATTTTCCATCACCTTGGCAAATGCTCGGCGGGGTGGCTGGCAGTCTGTAAGCTTTGGCAGCCGACCAAACCTTGGGAAGGGGGACACTGGAGTCTCCCTTTGCATTCTACAGGGTTAAATGGAGCTAGAGTCCTGCTTGGCTTGGCCCAAGACAGCCAAGGGTGTGTGATTTCTGCCCTTGCTTTCTGCCTAATTAGCGGCATTGCTGAACATGGAGCATTAGATATCATCTATTTCTTCTATCCTCCCTCTCTCAAAATGCTCAATTCTCCCGGAAGCCTCTGTCTCCTAGAACAGCGGTTCTCAAAGGTGGCTGGATATTAGAATCACCTGGAAGCTTTTCAAAGCTCCAGAGGCCCAGGCCCCACCATGAGTGCAGCCAAGGTTCGGAATCCGAGCCCCCGAAGGCCGCTCCTTGCCGAGGACCACCTACAGTACCTTTAGCTCCTTTTCAGCCAATTCCATGAAAAGTGTGGAGCCTTCCAGTCCAAGGCCCCAAAACTCACCTGTCTTACCCTAAAATGCTCATGTGGAGCAGCATACTATATGGACATTTTCTGTCCTTTTTTCCTGTATGAGCTATTCTATCTGCCTTCCTGCCTCTCTGAAAACCCTAGGGCCAGCAGGAATTTCTTCCCCCAGTGGACTTTCAAAGTGGCAAAATGAATTTGATGGAAAAGAGAGAGCGGGGGTGGGGAGAGAGGAAGGAGGAAACTAAACAACTTTTGCATGCGGCACAACCCTGCTCAGAGTCAGGACGCAGGACGATGCGATCCTGCTGCCGTCCCTACTAGAGACAGACAATGGGTCATGACCACCGATGCCTCTGGGATGGGGGAGTGGGGCCTGAGTCTGCAACAAACTAATGAGGACTCGGGGTTATTCCCTAAGAATCTGCAGGGATGCGGGTCCCCTGTTTGTCTGTATAAGAGACAGAAATAGATTTTAAATTAAGGGGGCCGATGAAATGTACAAGTCAACAGTGCAGTTAGTTTCACAGCTGAGAAGACACCTGTGCCCGAAGGTCTCTCTCTCATTCTCAGGCAGGAGCAGGGACGGGAGTGTGAAGATGCTCTGAAAGGCTCTGGTCTGCAGCCAGCCCTAGGGACTGAGCCCAGTAACCATGACAATGGAAGCAAGCTTCTGTCTGGGTCTTCTCAAAGGCCTGTGTCTCCTATCTGTGCCACGCCCCTCTCCAGAATGGTCACATGAAAATACTCTTAATGTGAACGTATGTGTGCACGGGTCTGTGTGTGTGCACCTGTGCTTGCAGGAAGTGGGGAGTGCTGGGGATAAGACCAGGAAAAGGAAAAATAAAATTTAAAGATGAAATCACCTTTTCTGGTTTGAGATAGGGTCTCACTCTGTCACATGGGCTGGAGTGCTGTGGTGTGATCTCAGATCATTGCAACCTCCACCTCCCAGGCTCAAGCAATCCTCCCACTTCAGCCTCTCGAGCAGCTGGGACTACAGGTGCGTGCCACCATGCCCAGCTAATTTTTGTATTTTTAGTACAGACGGGGTTTCACCATGTTGGCCAGGCTGGTCTCGAACTCCTGACTTCGTAATCCACCCGCCTCGGCCTCCCAAAGTGCTGGGATTACAGGCATGAGCCACCGCGCACGGCCACCTATATTCATTTCTAATCTCTCAATGATTTGGCCAAGTGGGTATTGACAGACGAGGAAGGTGAGTCACAGAGAGGCTGAAGACTCTCTCCATGTTACGGAGTTTCTAGATGTCAGAATTGGGATTCTGACCCCCCAGAGGCCTGTACTCATTCTAGTCCACACAACTTCAGCCCTTATTTCTTTACCAAGTTAAATGCTTTCAAAATCTAGGCCTCATTATAATTTAAAAAGTGGAGAGGGAAGTGGCAGAAAGCTACTGCCTCTGACCTTTGCTATTGCAGAAGATGAGTAACAAAAATCTGATTGAAAGATCGAAGTTGTTGAGTATGTGCACATGTAAGGAATGGTGGAGCAATTATGCTCTAACTTCGTAAAATCTATTGTTATAATGCCAGAGTTTGGGTAATCATCATTACAGGCAATCATGACTAGAGACAGTTCCATGCTGCAGACTGAACCTCTGTGAGTTATCGTCACAACAGCGACTCCAAATAATTACCTCCATAGTCAAAAACATCATGGGATCCAGATCTTTCCCCACACACTGCACTGTATACTTGATAGAGCTGCAAAATTTGAGGCAAGGCAGAGTTGCATAATGTGCTGAAGAAGCCCAGCAGTTTCATTAGTTTGAACTTTTGCAAACTCTTATACATATATTTTATTTATTTATTTATTTATTTGAGACAGAGTCACCCAGGTGGAGTGCAGTGGCGCGATCTTGGCTCACTGCAACCTCTGCCTCCCAGGTTCAAGCAATTCTCCTGCCTCAGCCTCCCAAGTAGCTGGGATTACAGGCACACGCCACCATGCCTGGCTAATTTTTGTATTATTATTGTTTTTTTTTTTAGTAGAAATAGGGTTTCACCAGGTTGGCCAGGCCGATCTTGAACTCCTGACCTCAGGTGATCCTCCTGCCTCAGCCTCCCAAAGTGCTGGGATTACGGGCATGAGCCACCGCACCCAGCCAAGTCATTTAATCTTGAACCTTGATTTTTAAAAAAGGCAACCCCAAGCCAAAACTTCTGAGTACAGTAAGGGATTATCAAATGAGTGCTAACAATACCTTCAACATCAACCATGCCTGAAGAAATACTGGATCCAAAGTTTTAGGGTCAGCAGAGCTCTAAGTCATGACTGATTTTCACTTCGCCCTTCCCCAGCTGCCGTGTCTCAGAGTTTCTGCAAAACCAGCCTCCCATAACCCCCTACCCTAAAGCACCAAGTGGGTGCCATCTTCCTGCCAACCCATCTCTATGCCCTCCCTTCCTGTCCTCTTTCTTTCCCTCCATTAGTCCCAATACCATTTCCAAACATCACAAGGTGAACAGCAGGAACCATGGCTTTGCAATGTAGATTCCCAAACTGGGTGGTGTTACTCCCTGCCTGGGGACCTCAAGGCCCCAGGTCAGGAAACAGAATTTATTATTTACTTTGGCCTTTACCATCAAAATTAGCAGATGCCACATCACCTAACAAGCACAGAGAAACACCTGTCCCTCTGATTTAATGTGAAATCACATATTTACCCAGCTGTGAAATGTGTGTGATTCCTGCCTCACACTGGCTATGTGGATAGATGGAAAAGCAGAGAGTGATATCATTTGGCTTTCTTGGGAGTTTCCTGCATTCTTCACATCACCATTAATGCTTTTGTTGAAGCCTTTCTTCCAGCTTTCTCCGCTGTCAATACATGGATCTTAAAGCACAGGGAAGCAATTGCTTCAGGACGCACAAACTGTCCACTGCAGAGAGTGCCTGAAGGATAAACTACGCAGGACTCCGGCCCATCATTACTTCACACCAAGTGGTGTCAAAATTCTAATTACACACAGGAAAGGAGATCCAGTGAGTCCAGATTTTGACAACCTCGTCTCAGAAAGCTAGAGGTGAGAGCTGTCTGTTTTTCTGGTAATCCCACAGCACAGCTAAGGCCCTAGGACAAATGTTCTAATCTAATGGTTGGCAAAGTATGCAGGCTGGTGCCTGCTTTGTAAATAAAGTTTTATTGGAACACAGCAATGCTCATTCATTCTACGGCTGCTTTCACTTACAATGGCAGAGTTGAATACTTTGAGATACTATGTAATCCCCAGGGCTGAAAATATTTATTCTCTGGCCCTTTACAGAAAAAATTTGCAGACCCTTGTTCTATTCCATGGCTGGGTCCAGTCTGGGCCACTCTCAGCAGTTCATCTAGATCTGCTCTGCCCAGGACCAAAGCTATTTGCTATGTGTGGCTACTGAACCTCTGAAGCGTGGCCCATGGAATAGAGGGACCAAATTTTAAATTTTCTTTCATTTTAATTAATTTAAATTTAAGACTGGTGCTTGATTCCGTTATTAGAAAACCTTCATATATGTTTGAAACACTTTGGGTATGTGAATCTACTCTTTCAACTGGGAATTTTATGAATTCTAAATAAAGATCAAGTACTGCCAATGAAAATTTAGCATCTGTCTTGGGAGTGCTGTTTAAGTCTAAAATGCACACTAGATTTGGAAGACTTACTACAAAAAAAAAGCGAAATAGTTCATTAATAATTTTTATGTTGATTGAAATATTTTTTACATACTGGGTTAACTAATATATATATTTAAAATTAACTTCACTTGCTTTTTTTTTTCCTTTTCTTTCTTTTTTATTTTTTTAGAGACAGGGTCTCACTCTGTCATCCAGGCTGGAGTGCAGTGGTATGACCATAGCTCATTGCAGCCTTGACCCCCAGTGCTCAAGCAATCCTTCCACCTCAGCCTTTTGAGTCCACTGGGACTACAGGCAAGCACCACCACGTCCAGCTAAGTTTTGTATTTTTTCTGTAGAGATGGTATCTTGCATGTTGCTCAGGCTGGCCTCAAATTCCTAGCCTCAAGCCATCCTCCCACCACAGCCTCACCAAGTTTTGGCATTATAGGTGTGAGCTACTGTGAACCAGCCTATGTGTTTCTTTCTACACACTTTTTTAAATGTGGCCATTAGAAAATTTAGGCCGGGCGCAGTGGCTCACGCCTATAATCCCAGCACTTTGGGAGGCTGAGGCAGGTGGATCATGAGATTAGGGGTTCAAGACCAGCCTGACTAAGATGGTGAAACCCTCATCTCTACTAAAAATACAAAAGTTAGCCAGATGTGGTGCTGGGTGCCTGTAATCCCAGCTACATGGGAGGCTGAGGCAGGAGAATTGCTTAAACCCGGGAGGCAGAGTTCACAGTGAGCTGACATCGTGCCACTTTACTCCAGCCTGCATGACAAAGTGAGACTCTGTCTCAAAAAAAAAGAAAATTTAAAATTACATGTATGCTTTTCATCTGTGGCTCACATTTTCCTAATGGAAATTCCAGGCTAGACCCTAATTTAGACCAACTTGGATTCAGGGTGGAGCAATGATGCCCCACCAAGGCTTCACCAAGACTCTGGAGGCTGGCTGGTCAGACCTCGGAGGGAGGTCAAGAGTTTCCATGTGGCCGGCCGTGGTGGCTCACACCTGTAATCCCAGCACTTTGGGAGGCTGCGGGGGGCGGATCACGAGGTCAAGAGATTGAGACCATCCTGGCCAACATGGTGAATCCCCATCTCTACTAAAAATACAAAATTAGCTGGGTGTGGTGGCGCGTGCCTGTAGTCCCAGCTACTCGGGAGGCTGAGGCAGGAGAATCGCTTGAACCCAGGAGGCGGAGGTTGCAGTGAGCGGAGATCACGTCATTGTGCTCCAGCCTGGTGACAAAGTGAGACTCTGTCTCAATAAAAAAATAAAATAAAAAAAGAGAGCGTTTCCACGTATTTCCAAGCTGGTGAGGTGGAGCACTAGTAATTAGGGTTGCATTTGGAGAGGCCCTCCCTCCCTGAGGACTGGCTATTACCTGGGCCTCCAGAGAGGTGATAATTGTTCACAGTGGGCTGTGATGGAAAGCAATGGGGTTTTAAAAATGAAAACGTGAAGCCAGCGTCCTGATTCTACCTTTGACTAGCTTTGTAACCTTAGACGACTTACTTCTCTGAGCCACAGTTTATTATCATTAAAACGAAACTAATAGAATACCTCACAAGACATGGTGAGAATCAAGTGAGAAAAAAAAAACTTAAAAATTAAAATGCTTCGTAAATTGTATAATAAAACTGTACACCAACTGCCCTCGCCACTGCTCCTTCTACTTGGCCACATGTCTGACTGTGACTTGCAGATCTGTTTCATTCATATCCCTGTTATGCTGCGGGTTCCAGAAAGTATAAGAGAATGAAGCAACTGCCATATACTTGTATAATGCCAAAACCAAAGGAAACTTGACCATCTGCTCAAAACTATCTTTTCCTTCTGTAAAAATTTCATTAGATGGCAGTCAGATTGACTACTTCCCATAAGTATTATAAAAAGCTTGAGAATTTCCACTTAGATGAGGCAGCTAGAACTGTCAAGTTCGAAGAGACATAAAGTGGAATGGTAGCTGCCAGGGGCTGGAAAGAGTGGGTAATGGAGTGTTTAGGGCACAGTATTTCAGTTTAGGATGATTAAAAAAAAAAGCTTCTGGAGGTAAATGGTGATGACGGTTTTGCAACAATGTGAATGTACTGAATGTCACTGAAATATACACTTAAAATTGGTTACAGTGGGCCAGACATGGTAGTCTATGCCTGTAATCCCAGTGCTTTAGGAGGCTGAGGTGGGAGGATAGCTTGAGCCCAGGAGTTCCAGGTTGCAATGCAGTGAGCTATGATCATGCCACTGTGCTCCAGCCTGGGCAACAAAGTGAGACCCCATTTAAAAAAAAAAAAGATTAAAATGGTAAATTTTATGATATGTATATTTGATCACAATGAAAAAGGCTCAGAACTTGTCATTTTTCAGTGAGTATGGCTCATGCCTCAAGGTAACCATCTAACAATTACTTTATGATTATGAAAAAAATATTAAAGTTTATTATGAAATAATTTTTAAAATTATTTCTATTTGATGAACCTTTGGTTTGGAAGCTTCATGAAAGGTATTGAGCCTAGAAGACTAGGAGAAAGATAAAAAGACTCCCCGGAGAAACAATGTTCCCTGAGATTCCCTGATTCCTGCCATGCCAGGGGAGTTCTTTGCTTGCTGTGCCCTGAGCCTAGATGTCTTTGTTTTTTTGGTGGTGGGGGACGGAGTTTCACTCTGTCGCCCAGGCTGGAATGCAGTGGTGTGATCTCGGCTCACTGCAATCTCCACCTCCTGGGTTCAAGCAATTCCCCTGCCTCAGCCTCCTGAGTAGCTGGGATTACAGCATGTGCCACCACACCCAGCTAATTTTTGTATTTTTAGTGGAGACAGGGTTTCACCACGTTGGCCCAGCTGGTCTTGAACTCCTGACCTCAGTGATGCACCTGCCTCAGCCTTCCAAAGTGCTGGGATTACAGGCATGAATCACCACACCCAGCCCGAGAGGTCTTTAATATACGACCATTCTGGAGGATTCCCGTCGGTGATGCTCCCATGGAACAAGGTACTGACTACGTGGGCCATGCTGCAGACAAAGACCCGGCAGAAAGGAAGGAGTAATTAACTGAACCCAAATGCGTTCTGATCCGGTCTCAATGAGAACACATTCCTCAATAAGCATGAATGTCACATGAACATCACATTCACCGTCTACCCTCTCCAGTTGCTCCTTATCCCAAAGTTCTGCCCGAGAGTAACTCTACAGCGAGACCAATTCCAATTCCTTTTTCCTTTGGGAAAGCAGCATGTATTTTTACCTCCAACAGCTGGATCTGATTTGGGTTCTGCCCAAGCTGAGAACATGACTGGCTAAGCCCTCAGTCTTCCAGGCCCTGTGATTCAGTGTGTGGATTTCTCCATGTAGACAGGAAGGTTAAAAAAGAAAAAAAAAAAAGGTGTAAAGTTCTTGGGTGTTTTGTCAGATGTCTCTCAGGCAGGTCAATAAACCATGAAAACCAATATCCGATCCCACAAAGAAAACACAAACCAGCAGCTCATATTTCAGGATATCAGTGCATCATCACATATTTCTCTTCTCTCTTGAGTTTTTATAAGCAGCCCTCGGAGGTGTCTTGTTGACGTAATACCTGTGTCATTATGCCAGGGTATGGGAATGAAAAAGCTGATAAAAAGATTTAAGAAGAAGCTGGGTTATCAACAACTTAATTCAAAAAAATCCCCCTTTTGTGACAAACTAATATAAACTGTGTTGGACGCTGATGCTTAACCCATCCTAAGTTCTGGACTGAACTGAATAGAAATAGAGCAACTGAACTCCAAGGGAAGGGCTCAGGCTATGCTTCGTGCTGGTGCCAGCACAACCTCTATCCCTGCGGTTGCTGTAAGACTGTGCAAATCGTCTCAAGGGCACTCGACCATGGAGGAGAATAATCTACTTGACTGAGTCCAGGAGAGTAACAATAGTCTTCATAGTCTATGCAAGTAAGAGTGCATGTATATTTTGCTGCTTCTTCCAACACTGACTCGCTTTTAGGGGTGATGTTTGAGCCCCGAGAATTCACTCGACTCATAAATTGAAAAGCCAAGATGGTAACATGCAGCACTTATAGGCTACTTGATAAGCACTGGCTAAGGCAGTGGGTGTCATGTCCTTGTAGTTATAAATGACAAGCTGAGCAAATTAGCCATTAGTGGGAGCCCATGAAGAATGATTAAGAGACCAAAGGCAGGAACTGCCAGAACCACAAGGGCAGTTGGTTCTAGAAGCAGAACATGGGATTTCTTCACACATTGGCTGTGGAGATGGTATCAGTTCTTAACGGTCCTGTGCACTCCGTTTCATCATTCAACATGCATTTCACATGTATGCCAAGCCCTGCAGATGCTGGATGCAGAGCTGCAAACAAGATACGCTTGGTGTCTGGCGAAGAGGGGGCATTTCTTGAGCGTTTCTGCCTTGAAGCCAGAAGACTGAAGGAAACTGATGCATTCATCAGAGCTCTCTAACAGTTTGCCAGGAAATGTGAAACCGATCGCAACTCAAGTTAATGGAGAGGTTTGCTGACAAGTCTGACCTTTAGTGAGCAATCAAGGCTCTTGTGTTTACTACAGAACATAAACCCACAGTCAATCACAAGACCAAAAAGGGGGAAAATCAAGATAGAGCTTTCCCAGGAAACATATCCTGCGCCATCTGCTTGTGACCCCTTTGTCATCTCTGTAACCTTAGCCCCATAAACAGAGGTCTTCCCGGCAGAAAGGTCTATCCACTACCAAGGTAGCAAGGCCTTTCCAGAATGAAAAGAACCGTTGTTTGTGAAGCCTAATGCACCTGTCAGTCAACCCTTTATGAAATCCTTAATGAAAATGGCTGGTAGCATCAAGGGAAGCCACAGTACCACTTAAAAGCAGAAATCTTTCAGGAATGACAGCAATTAGTTTCGCCGTCTTTGAGACCTTCTGAGAACAGAGGGTGAAGGAAATGCAAAGAGAAGCACTTGCTGCTTCAGGTACAATTGAACAACGGGAGTTCTTAATGTTTTGAAAGAGTTATTCAAGGCACTTCATGCCTAGACAAACAAGATCTCAGTGATATCTGAGGGTCACCGGACTCCTCTGCTTACTTAGATGCTAGCTGGCTTGGCAAGTGGTTTTGGGGTTCTGGTAACTACCTAGCAAGACTGGGAGACAGTTATAACCAAATTATATATGTGGATTGAGACTTGGAAAGTTCCAGCATCTTTGCTCACCCCACTTAGAAGCCCCAGGTTCCACAGGCATGGATGGTATTTGTAGCCAGAGAGGGTGTGTGGCTGGTGGCAGGGAGGCCACAGTTGGCCTGAGAGTGTTTCTTCCTTGGTAAAAAGAAGCAGGTAACAGATTGAGGAAAGCAAATGGGTGTCAACTCCTGCTCTCCTGAGGTAGTCAGTGAAGACAGGGAAAACAGTAAGTGTGATACAGTTCCGGGAAATGCTACATTTAAAAAACTCTGTCTTCTGGCTGGGCACCCCAGTGCCTCACACCTCTAATCCCAGCACTTTGGGAGGTCAAGGCAAGAGGATTACTTGAGGTCAGGAGTTCAAGAACAGCCTGACCAACATGGTGAAACCCTGTCTCTACAAAAAATACAAAAATTAGCAAGGTGTGGTGGCACACGCCTGTAGTCCCAGCTACTTGGGAGGCTGAAAGAGGAGAATCGCTTGAACCCAGGGGGCGGAAGTTGCAGTGAGCCGAAATAGCGTTGGTGCACTCCAGCCTGGGGGGACAGAGCAAGACATCATCTCAAAAAAAAAAAAAAAAAAGAATGCTGCTGTGAACATCAGTATACAAGTATCTGAGTCTCTGCTTTTCATTATTTTGAGTACAGACCTAGAAGTGGAATTGCTCAATCATTTGGTAATTCTATGTTCAACTTTTTGAGTAACCACCAAACTGTTTTCCACAGTTTTACGTCCCTACCAGTAATGCAGGAGGGTTCTGATTTCTCCACATCTCCACCAACACTTGTTTTACATTTAAAAATACTTTTAGGGAAAGGGTCTTGCTCTGTCACCCAGGCTACAGCGCAGTGGTGTGAAATAGCTCACTGCAGCCTCAAACTCCTGGGCTCAAGCGATCCTCCCACTTCCGCATCTGGAATAGCCGGGACTACAGGCACACAGCACTATGCCTGGCTAATTTAAAAAATTGTAGAGATGGGTCTTGCTATGTTGCCCAGGCTAGTCTCAACTGATCCTCCTGCCTCACCTCCCAAAGTATTGGGATTACAGGTATGAGCCACCATGGCTGGCCCATCATTTTCCTTTTTTTTTTTTTTTGATAACAGCCATCCTAACAGGTGTGACATGATTACAGGATGTTTTAAAGTCAACTCTAGGTTCTCTCTTAGACCACTTATTCTTGCAAAGTCCATTTTAGGTGGTGCTTGAGTATTTCACATCCTTCTTCCAAATAAGTACTGAGACAGCCCGGGTAGGGATTTCAACCCCATTATTTAATTAAACCAGAAGAGTCAATCAGTAGGGTCCCGATTAAACCCTGATAAGCTAAGATGGTTAATTTTTAGGGGGCTGGAAGGCATCCCCTTGAAATATTCTGGTTGCAAACATAAGATAAGTTTAATTCAGTAAGTCTCTTTGACGTCAAAAAGGTCCAAACACCTTTACAAACAGTTAAATCACTCTTTGTAAGGGCACCACAAAGAGGTAGCTATGAATTATTACCTTAGGGAACCCAGGAGTGGTGGTAGGCATGACCTGAAAAAGCACTTCTATTTCTGTTATAGAAGCTGCTTTCAGTATTATTTTGATGGCCTGTCCAGGAATGTAGTAAATTACAGAATCGCAACACAGAAGGCAACTGAGTCCCACAGAGCTTACTTACAAATTGCATGTACATAATTTATATCCAACAATTTGGGGTGAAAAAGCCATTCTTGATCATTTGCATTTTTCATGTTTTGCTTGCAGATCAAGTCACTTTTTATTCTATTTTAGGTGACAACTACTGTTGAAAAAGTAATCTTAAAGATGACTTTAAGCTCTATAGTTGAACATATAGGTGTTTCCCATACTTTTTAAAAAATATATGCAATTTGGTGGCTGTTAGTATATTCACAAGGTTGTGAAATCATCACTGCTATCCAATTCCACATTTTCATCATCTCCAAAAGAAACTCCATACCCGCGAACAGTCATCCCCCATTCTGTTCTCCTCCCAGCCCCAGCAACCACTAAGTTACCTTCTGTTTCTATGGATGTGGCCATTCTGAATATTCATATCAATGGAATCATAAAATACATAGCCTTTTGTCACTGACTCCCTTCATTTAACATGTTTTTAAGATTCACTCATGTTTAGCATGAATCAGTACTTCCTTTTCATTACTAAACAATATTCCATTTTATGGATATACCACCTTTTGTTTATCCATTCATCAGTTGATGGAAATTTGGGTGGTTTCCACCTTGTGGCTATTATGAATAATGCTGTTATGAGCATCTGTGTGTGAGTCTTTTGAGGACGTATGTTTTCATTTGTCTTGGATGTGGAATTACTGGGTCCCACGGTAACAACATGTTTAACCTTTTGAGGAACTGTCAGACTTTCCTCCATAGCAGCTGCAGCATCTCATACTTTCTTTTGATAGTTTCAAGTTATGTACAGCAATAAGAGAGCCAAATAAGTGACTTCAAGAGTAAGCTAAAGGACAGGTGTGGTTGTCCAAGTCACTGTTTTATGCACTTGGGCACATCATCCATTGAACAACGATCACAGGCGGCTCTCCAGCCACGTGGCATCTTGTCATTATTCTTTGAGGACAACAAAGAGCTGAGCTTCACATTACATACAACTAGTGTGAGAAGCTAAGACCTCATGTCCAAATGTGCTAATTACACAGCATTGATGGAAAGGGTGCAAGGGGTTAGGAACAGAGCAGCATGGGGTACTGTTGTTAGGGGGGTGTGCCACATGGAAAATTAGGCTTGATCTGTGCATGAATAGAAACTAGCATGGCTGGGCGTGGTGGCTCATGCCTGTAATCTCAGCACTTTGGGAGGCTGAGGCAGATGGATCACCCGAGGTCAGGAGTTCGAGACCAGCCTGGCCAACATGGCGAAAAGCCTGTCTCTACTAAAAATACAAAAACTAGTCAGGCGTGGTGGTGGGCACCTGTAAACCCAGCTACTTGGGAGGCTGAGGCGGGAGAATCGCTTGAACCTGGCAGGCGGTTGCAGTGAAAATGGGGCCACTGCACTCCAGCCTGGGTGACTAAGCTAGATTCCATCTCAAAAAAGAAACTAGCATGGCAAGAAGGAACGGGGAGGTCACTGCCCGCAAGCAAGCTCTGAAAATCTACTTGCTCACAGCAAAACTTCACTACCTCACCAGGACCCCTGCAGATGTATGACAGAAGTAATCTTAAAAGCTGCCACCCAGAGCCCTGGCTTCTATAGGTTCAGCACAGTTCTAAACTATTTATACTATTTAATCCTCAACAATGCAATCAGGAAGGTAGTGTTTTTAATCCCTATTTGACAAATGAAGAAACTGATGCACAGAAGTTAAGTCACTTGCCCAATGTCACCCAGGTAGTAAGTAGTAGAGCTGGGACTTGAACCCAGCCCATCTAGCCCCAGCATGCACTCAGGCATTAATCTCCTCAGCCACTTGCTTGACATGCAGATAAAAAAGGCTAGGTGATGAAAACGTCACAGCAAGTAAAGTGACTGCTCACTCCTGCATGCTGCTGACAGTTTCAGGTTGATGGTAAGAAGAGTTCTTTTTTACCAAAGAGATGAGAGACAGCAGAGCCAAGGAGAGCAAAAAGAGGAGAGGTCACAGGGGAAGTAATCCTGGGGACGAAATCAGAAGCCAAGAGCCTGAGATCCTCGGTCCTGCTCCTAGAAGATCTTCCTCCTACATAAATTCCTGCACACAACCATGAAAAGAAGCACAGCCGCCCATCAAAGTCCTTGAGACTTGAAAGTAAAAATTACAATTAATTAGTCCACCTAATTTGGACTCACAAAATGCGTGGGTGGGAGAGATTCCTGCAGCTGACAGCTGATGTGACAGTTATTTCATGAAAAGGAAAGCAGAACGTCCCTGCCTTTGGATTTGAATGTTTCCAAATGTGATTCCAAGCCCTCGCCTGAAACAATACTCAGGACAAGTGCTGAATATAGATATTCTGTGGGAGAAAAATCCCTTCCGCTTGCCCAGTCAACCTCAAGTGTAGGAAAATAAGCTGAAATATCCACTTCTTTTCACCCTTCTTCAGAGCTTGTCCAATAAAGGCTCCACGCCCAGCCCACACTCTCTTACCAGTTGGAAATTAGATTCCTAATGGCATTTGGGGAGGCAAGAATCGCATATTCAAAGTGTTCATTAAGCCATTCCAGTTATCTGAATCTAAGTGTTTTGTGATCCACTAAAGTGATGTATACTACTCCTTTTGCTCACTCTACCAGGAGAGATGTACAATCTAAGTTCCTGTCTATATCCTAATGATATACATTAAGGACTGTCCATTAAGGGAGACCACAAACTCCTCTGTGGGAAGAGAATGAGGGAGAGGCTCTAGAAATGAATCAGCACGTCTTCTTCCCTGTTCTCCTTCTCTTGGGCACGCCTTCCTCCCCATTCCCAGAGGAAGACGTTTCCAGAACTGCTGACAACCCTTAGAGGAAGAAGGCCTTTCTTCCCTTTCTCCTCTTGGGCAGATGGTATTTGCATACTGACATATTGTAAATCTAGTCACCCAGGTAACAGGGCTCCAGTTAGCAACAGCGGAATGAAGGTCAGCCTGGTTCCTTCTAAAATTAGAAATCAGACAAATCTGATTTTTAACCATTCAAGGTAGGATGCCCGGTTAGATGGCAAATTCAATTATCAAAATGAATTTTCAGTTGGGAGACCGAGCACTAGTTAATAAAGGCAAAGTGGTGCATTTCAACACGATCGTATCATAGGTTTTCATGTGTTGAAGTTTTAGCTCCATGATTTTATTTCTGTAAATAATCCTAACTTTGACTCCAGTGTCTGTTGGCAGAGTCATCTTTGACTGGGGCATCTTCCTTGACTTTTTTTTTTCCTTTTTTAATTGAGACAGAGTCTTGCCCTCTCACACAGGCTGGAGTGCAGTGGCTCAATCTCAGCTCACCGCAACCTCCACCTCCCAGGTTCAAGTGATTCTCGTGCCTCAGCCACTAGAGTAGCTGGGACTACAGGCACGTGCCACCATGCCGGGCTAATTTTTGTATTTTTTAGTAGAGACAGGGTTTTACCATGTGGCCAGGCTGGTCTTAAACTCCGGATCTCAGGTGATACACCTGCCTTAGTCTCCCAAAGTGCTGGGATTACAGGCATAAGCTACGGCACCTGGCTTCCCTTGACTTTCACAGTTGATCAGTTATCAACAACTGTGAATTTGGCCAGGCACGATGGCTCACGCCTGTAACAGCACTTTGGGAGGCCGAGGCAGGTGGATCGCCTGAGGTCAGGAGTTCAAGACTAGCCTGGCCAACATGGTGAAACCCCGTCTCTACTAAAAAATACAAAAATTAGCTGGGTGGGTGGTGGGCGCCAGTAATCCCAGCTACCCGGGAGGTTGAGGCAGGAAGAACTGCTTGAACCCGGGAGTAGAGGTTGCAGTGAGCTGAGATTGAGCCACTGCACTCCAGCCTGGAAGACAAAGCGAGACTCCGTCTCAAGACAAAAACAAAAACAAAAAACCTGTGAATTCTACACCAAATATTCCAAGGATTTAAGGTCTTCCACAGTTGGTGTCCCCTCTTCCCCACATAATCTCTCCCTCACAGCCAACTGCCCGGCAGTGAACAAGTTCCATATCTTCTACCCTCTTCTATCTGACCTACACAGATCCCCCCACTACCTGGGATTTTTTTTTTTCTCTTCTTTGCTTTCCCTGATCATGGAGGCGGGGGGTCTTGGGTAGGCTTCGAGGAGCACAGGAATTGTGCACAATCCCCTTCGACCATCCATTTCTCAAAAGGCCCATGTTCCAAAGAGGTCAAGAGCCACTATCTAATTACAAATGGTATCTACACCAGCATTTCCCGTAACGATTTTAAAGAATGATAGAGCCATAGGATGCTAAGCAGTGGGAGGAAAAGAGCTTCACAGTCAAACGAATGTGGGTGACATTAGGTCAAATAGAATTCCACAAGTTTTTCCTGAAAGCCTTCTCAGTCTTTGCTGTACTGATACGCACGTGACCACTCACTGATTTCACGGGAAAGCCCCCTTCCAGCAGTCTCTTCTTCCTGTGCCCTTAGTGACTCCTAGAACGCATTAAGGGCAAGGTGAGCTTTACTCCCACTTGGCAACTACCAAGTCATGAACTGCTTTGTGATAATTCTTCTGTGACTGTTTTTAGCTATTTATTTTTTACTATATATATAGTATATATATGTATACATAGTATATACAGTATACATACACACAGAGTAAAAATAGAGTATATGTATATATACATATATGTATATACATATATACACACACACATACATATATATGTAGGTATAGATATAGATAAAGAGTATTCCTGTGTTGCTCAGGCTGGAGTGCAGTGGCGGGATCTCAGCTCACTTTTGCCTCCTGGGTTCAAGCTATTCTCCTGCCTCAGCCTCCCAAATCGCTGGGATTACAGTAGCCCACAACCATGCCTGGCTAATTTTTGTATTTTTAGTAGAGACGGGGTTTCGCCGTGTTGACCAGGCTGGTCTCTAATTCCTGACCTCAGGTGATCCACCTGCCTCAGCTTCCCTAAGTGCTGGGATTATAGGCATGAGCCACTATGCTTGGCCTTACTATATATTTTTAATAATTATTAGAAGTGATTTCTATATGATTGTGTGCATCCCATTATGTTGTGCTTATTTTATATCTGTCTCCCCTACTAGATTGGAAGCCACTTGAGTGTGGGGTACACAACTTGACTTTATCTTTTCAGATACTGCCAAGCTGGCTGGAGCTTAGATAACTCCAGATATATGAATAAGTGATCGAGCTTATCTCCCCAACTAAGATATGAACTACATTTTAAATACGTTTTGTATTCTCATAGCACCTAGAACGCAGCTTTTCTTATGGTAAAAAAGTCAATAAAATTCTTAAAAATCAAATGCATTGGGCCGGGCGCAGTGGCTCACGCCTGTAATCCCAGCACTTTGGGAGGCCAAGGCGGGCGGATCACGAGGTCAGGAGATTGAGACCATCCTGA
>NW_012110918.1:3071404-3085576 GCF_000951035.1 Colobus angolensis palliatus | reverse complement strand
GGAGGCTGAGGTGGGCGGATCACGAGGTCAGAAGATCGAGACCATCCTGGGTAACATGGTAAAACCCCATCTCTACTAAAAATACAAAAATTAGCTGGGTGTGGTAGCGGCCGCCTGTAGCCCCAGTTACTCAAGAGGCTGAGGCAGGAGAATGGCATGAACCCAAGAGGCGGAGCTTGCAGTGAGCGGACATCACGCCACTGCACTCCAGCCTGGGCAACAGAGCAAGACTCTGTCTCAAAAAAAAAAAAAAAAATTAAACACATTGGAAAATATTTGTTGAACACCAAAGATGTGAGGATGGATAATATAGTCCTTGTGATCAAGGAGCTTAGATTCTAGTAAAAGAAATCGATATATAAACAAAAAATGATAATAAAACATAAATACTCTAAAAGCAAGTTCAGGGTGCCTGAGAACAGAGAATAGAGCCTAACAGTTCTGATCTTCCAAGTCCAGCTTTATTTTTTTGAGACAGAGTCTCACTCTGCCACCCAGGCTAGAGTGCAGTGGCATGATCTCGGCTCACTGCAACCTCCGTCTCCCAGGTTTCAAGCGATTCTCCTCCCTCAGCCTCCTGAGTAGCTGGGATTACAGGTGCCCATCACCATGCCTGGCTAATTTTTTGTACGTTAGTAGAGATGGGGTTTCACCCTGCTGGTCAGGTTGGTCTTTAACTCCTGACTTCAAATGATCCGTCCACCTCGGCCTCCCAAAGTACTGGGATTATAGGTGTGAGCCACTGCACCTGACCCCCAAGTCTGGTTTTCATATGAGAAAACTGGGACCTAAAGAGGTGAAGTAAATTGTCCAAGGTCAGACTAGTGGAGTAGCTGGGAGTCAACGTGGGTCTTTCTCCCCCAAAGTTCTGAGCTGGCCATCACTCTCTAGCCTTGGGGCAGGGAGGGGCAGGTCTGAAGGGAAGGAATCGATTTTCCACCCTGGCAGGCAGAGAACAGCAATGCGAAATTCAAGTGCATCATCAGCAGAAGCCTAGGCAGAAATTTAGAGAAGAAATACGAATGGCCAATTAACATATGAAAACGTTCAGACTCAAGTAATCAGTATCACCCTAGAGTTTTGCATTGGGAGGACCTGCAAAACGAATTTTTAAAATGTAAACTAAAACATTTCCCATCTATCAGAGTATTAAAAACTTAAAAAGCTAGCCAGGCTGGGTGCAATGGCTCATGCCTGTAATCCCAGCACTTTGGGAGGCTGAGGTGGGTGGATCACTTGAGGTCAGGAGTTCGAGACCAGCCTGGACAACATGCTGAAACCCCGTTCCTACTAAAAATACAAAAATTAGCTGGGCGTGGTGGTGAGTGCCTGTAATCCCAGCTACTCAGGAGGCTGAGGCAGGAAAATCACTTGAACCTGGGAGGCAGAGGTTGCAGTGAGCTGAGATGGCATTACTGCACTCCAGCCTTAGTGATAGAGCAAGACTCTGTCTCAAAAAGAAAAAAAACAAGCTAGCCAGTATTGATGAGGTGAAGGGAACCAACCTGGGTCCACAATGTGGTGGAAGAGCAAAATGGTTAAGTCCTTTAGGAAGATGATTTGGCAACATCTATTAAAATTAAAGATGTTCTCACAATTCGACCTAGCTACTCTACCTAGGAATTTATCCTAGAGAAACCCTTTTGCAATTGTGCAAAGATATATATGCTTAAGATTATTCACGTCTACATTATATGCAATAACAAAGCTGGAAAAACTCCAATTGTCCATCAATAGGACCCGTTAGATAAATCATGGTACATCCAAATAATGAAATACAATACAGCTATTAAATCATGAAATAGAGCTCTCCTTGCCAAGATGGAAAGACGCCCCAGATGCATAATTACATGGGGGAAAAAAGTAAGCTGCAAAACAGTAGGCATAGCAGGAGTTCTGCTAAAATGCAAACATGTGTACTCACATGAATAGAAAAAGAAAGATCTAAAAAATATATGTTGTCCATTGTTGATGGCAATTACCTAAGAGATAATTGTGGGAAAGCTACTTCTATGAGGTTTGAAGTTTTCATAAGGAACATGCACTTTTTAAGCAGAAGAAATAATAAGCTGGCTTGGAAAAGAGGACCTAATGCTGAAATTTCAAGGCAGGATTCCAATCCCTGAGTAGCAGGGAAGATAGAATGAGGATAGGACCCGGAAGCCTTTACCCACAAGGGTGGCAGCACAGGTTGCTAACTGCACAAGGCCGCCCTCTTGAGTAGTGCAGGGCTTGAGGTATTAGAGAGGCTTCTGAAGAAAGAACTCAGAAAGGCAACCGAAACAAAAGCCAGCCCAGGGGTCTAACGAGGGGCAGGAATGCTGTTAGGAATGGGGGTCTTGGAGAGAAGGAAAGGGGTCCACACATCAACTCTGGATGCAGGGATTAGTGACAAGGCAGGTTCGGGGTGTCCTGAAAGTGGGCCACACGGTGGCTAAAGAAGCCCAAGGGGGCTCTGATTCTCAGATCCGCAGACAGGGTGAAAGCCATTGAAGCCACTGTGTGGGCTGCGTCTCTTAAGCACCTCCTGCCTTAGACCCAGATTAGTCTAGGACCTGGGGCAGAGGAAGGCAGGACAAATGTGTTGTCCAAGGCTGTCTATTTCACTTTCCCTTTACTCACCCAATTCCCTGTGCTCAGCTTCAAGTGTTTCAGCACTTAGAGATCTGAGATACTGACTGGAAGCCTCCCAATAGGAGGAACCTCCTATCTTTCCAAAATAAATTTCCAAACCTCTGCATAAAGGCAGCAGATTGTGTACTTAAGACTCATTGAAGTCAATTGGTCTCCAATTTGAGCGGGCTGTGTTCTAGACATTTCTTTTCAGGCTCAAGTGTTTCAGAGCTCCAAATACATTCATAGAAATGACGTCATTAGGCTTGCTCAGAGAAGACGAATTGACCCAAAATTCCCCCAAATAAAAACTCAGTCACCATTTCTAATAATATTTCTCTGAGTTAATACATTCAGGAAGTTGATTCTTCCTCCCCACCCCTAAGTATGTGGGAATGTTCCCCAAAGTGTGTTTTTCTAACACAGAAAGGATGTGATATACGTTATACTTGAAAGCCTTTTTTTCTTTCGATCAGAGGGAACCACAGTCAAATAAGTCTGAGGAAAAACTGAGTCAAACCCAGTTGAACAGGTTTTATTTATTTATTTATTTATTTATTTTTATTTTTTTTTTGAGACGGAGTCTCGCTCTGTCGCCCGGGCTGGAGTGCAGTGGCCGGATCTCAGCTCACTGCAAGCTCCGCCTCCCGGGTTTACGCCATTCTCCTGCCTCAGCCTCCCAAGTGGCTGGGATTACAGGCGCCCGCCACCTTGCCCGGCTAGTTTTTTGTATTTTTTTTAGTAGAGACGGGGTTTCACCGTGTTCGCCAGGATGGTCTCGATCTCCTGACCTCGTGATCCACCCGTCTCGGCCTCCCAAAGTGCTGGGATTACAGGCTTGAGCCACCGCGCCCGGCCTATTTATTTATTTTTAATTTAATTTTATTTTGAGACGGAGTCTCGCTCTGTCGCCCAGGCTGGAGTGCAGTGGCCGGATCTCAGCTCACTGCAAGCTCCGCCTCCCGGGTTCACGCCATTCTCCTGCCTCAGCCTCCCAAGTGGCTGGGATTACAGGCGCCCGCCACCTTGCCCGGCTAGTTTTTTGTATTTTTTTTAGTAGAGACGGGGTTTCACCGTGTTCGCCAGGATGGTCTCGATCTCCTGACCTCGTGATCCACCCGTCTCGGCCTCCCAAAGTGCTGGGATTACAGGCTTGAGCCACCGCGCCCGGCCGTTTTATTTATTTATTTATTTATTTATTTTTATTTTTTTTTTGAGACGGAGTCTCGCTCTGTCGCCCAGGCTGGAGTGCAGTGGCCGGATCTCAGCTCACTGCAAGCTCCGCCTCCCGGGTTTACGCCATTCTCCTGCCTCAGCCTCCAAGTAGCTGGGACTACAGGCGCCCGCCACCTCGCCCGGCTAGTTTTTTTGTATTTTTTAGTAGAAACGGGGTTTCACCGTGTTAGCCAGGATGGTCTCGATCTCCTGACCTCGTGATCCGCCCGTCTCGGCCTCCCAAATTACAGGCTTGAGCCACCGCGCCCGGCCTATTCTCTACTTTCTTAATAAACTTGCTTTCACTTTGTGGACTCGCCCTGAATTCTTTCTTGGCTGAGGTCCAAGAAACCTCTCTTGGGGTCTGGATCAGGGCCCCTTTCTGGTAACAGCTTTACAAATTTCATGAGGACATTCCATTTTCTGGCTGCATAACTGGTAGGATGGGAGAACAGAGATTATGCTTGGGAATTAGATGTAGAAGGAAGAGGAGCAGACTTTGGAAAAAATAACTTCCTGTGAGGTTGAGGATTCCGGGGACAACTAGATGGCCTGGACATGTTTAAACATATCCTGGTTTGGAGCCCAGGAAAGAGACGCAGGTTGCAGCTCAGGGTTGGAAGACTACAGCATTCGGATGATCAGTGAAGCTACGGACTGATGGGCACTCAACAGTACCTAGGAGTACCAACAATGAAGGGGTAGGGGAAGGAAGAAAAACCCAGGAAGGTCACTGAGAAGGACCAGTCAGAGAAAGAAGAAACCAGGAGCACACCTCCTAAATGCTCTTCTGCCCCTGGTCTCCCAGCCTTCAATAACACAGTTCTACTCTTTTTTTTTTTTTGAGACCAAGTCTCACTCTGTCACCCAGGCTGGAGTGCAGTGGTGCAATCCCAGCTCACTGAAACCTCCATCTCCCAGTTCAAGTGATTCTCTCGCCTCAGTCCCCCAAGTAGCTGGGATTATAGGTGCGTGCCACCACACCCGGCTAATTTTTGTATTTTTAGTAGAGACAGGGTTTCACCGTGTTGACCAGGCTGGTCTTGAACGCCTGACCTCAAGGGATCCACCCACCTCTACCGCCCAAAGTGCTAGGATTACAGGCATGAGCCACCACGCCCAGCCAGCCAGATCTAAATCTCACTGCAAATCTAAAACGTTTAATGATTTTCTCCAATGTACACAGCAACATATGAACTCCTCTCCAAAGTTTTTGCAGCTCTTGGACTCGGCCTTGACTCATCCCCACCCTAGTCTCAGCATCATCCACCCTGGTTACTGACTGCACGCCTGCTCTGTTCTGCACACGTTCTCAGCGTGGCTCCTCTGCTCAGTGACTCAGTCATTCTTTCTACGTATTCATCTATGAATATTTTACTGTCCCGTCAAGGCCCTGCTTCTATCCCACCTTTTCCAAGAGGTCACAGTGACTCGCTGAAGTGGGATGACGGTGTCTATTCCTGGCAATCCTAAAGAGTAGGTCAATGTCATTACAAGACACCACCACCACCACCACACTATCAACCGATTATAACATCGATTTGTTTTCAGTCTAGAATAATTAGAATAAGGAAACCTTTTTTAAAAGACTAATCCAGAAATAAACTATGTTAACATTTGGGTACAGATTCTTCCTAGTTTTGAATTCTGGTTTTGAATTTATTTTTAGATACGATGAAAATTATACTGAATATATTACGTTGAAATGTGCTTTTTCTAACTGAATATATTATCAGCATTTCCCATATCTTTAAATATTCTTCAAAAATTATCAATGGTTGCATAAAATCTCTCCTAGTATAGGTGTAATTTAATCGATTTCCAATTATTGAATGAGAATTTAAGAAATTTTCTTGTTTACCCATAGTACATTGCATATAGTAAGTATTCAAAAGATGTTTTCATTGAGGTTTTATTATAATAAAATAAAAATAGGCAAATCCTGTCCTGAATTTACATGATCATTCAGATAGCAAATACATTATTTAAATAGGAAAAAAATTGCTTTCAGCTTGTGTAATATAAATTTGTAAATTTTTGTCAAAAGTTAATTACACCTGAAAAAACTACTGCTTTCCCCACCCCATCAGGGCCATTCCTTCTTCCAAAGACGGAAATTCATGATTAGGGCAGTGATTTGAAAAACAAAGAAAACTAAACTAAACTAAAAACAGTATCTTAAATCTACAGAGGGATTGTATATCCAGGAACATTAGCATCATCTAATTTCAAAATGTGTGTAAAATCTTACTTCACCTTTTCTTCATTTCCTTTTCTTCAGCAGTTTCTCTTCACATTAAAATATATTGAAATTTTTTCAGTAGGTAAAAGCCAGTTACAAATATGATTTATATGTCTGCCCATAGTGACTTTTCAGCAGCCCTAGGTGATATCTCGCCACTCCAAGCATGATGATTTGAGGGAGGAGGGAGAGAAAAGGGAAAGGGACTGAGTGGGACTAAGGCTTGCCCAGTGCCCAGGAAGGCAGGAAAGGGTGACGTGACAATGGAGGGTCAACAACTGGACAAAGGGCACGTCTAACAAGGCTTGATAGCAGGCTCCAGCGCAATCCAGGTAAAGAGGAGGAGGCCAGGTTTGCTCCCCAAAATACGAAGAAACACCATCAAAAGAATTGTGAGGGAAAAGAGAGTTACTCCAAAATTTTACATATGGCCAAGCTGTCATTTGTGTGCAAGTGTAACATGTGCAAAGGCTAGGAAACACTCCCTACAGGTGTTCTCAAAAATGACTTGGGCCAGGCGCAGTGGCTCACACCTGTAATCCCCACACTTTGGGAAGCCGAGGTGGGCGGATCACAAGGTCAGGAGATCAAGACCAGCCTGGCTAACACGGTGAAATCCTGTGTCTACCAAAAAAACACAAAAAGTTAGCTGGGCGTGGTGGCACGTACCTGTAGTCCCAGCTACTTGGGGGGCTGAGGCAGGAGAATTGCCTAAACTTGGGAGGCAGAGGCTGCAGTGAGCCGAGATCGTGCCATTGCACCCCAGCCTGGGCGGCAGACCAAGACTCCATCTCAAAAACAAAACAGAACAAAACAAAACTTGAAGATCTACGCTAAATGGCTAAGAAGTGCATCAAAATTAATAGCTCAACATAGGGCAAATCCAGTTATAAAAGATCTAGTACTGTGCATTAAACCAGCAAAATAGTTATATCTAAATAATCATTATAAATATGATATATTTACTAAAAATAAAAATGTTAAATATATCATGTGAAAAAAGGTTAATAGGCAGGGCGCGTTTCCTCATGCCTGTAATCCCAGCACTTTGGGAGGCCCAGGCGGATGGAACATGAGGTCAGGAGTTCAAGACCAGCCTGGCCAACATGGTGAAACCCCATCTCTACTAAAAATACAAAAAAAATAGCTGGGCATGGAGGTGCGCACCTGTAATCCCAGCTGCTCGGGAGGCTGAGGTGGGAGAATTGCTTGAATTTGGGAGGCAGAGGTAGCAGTGAGCCAAAATCGTGCCACTACACTCCAGCCTGGGTGACAGAGTAAGACTCCATCTCAAAAAAAAAAAAAAGAGGATTAATAACATTCTGAGATTCACATGCAATTGTAGATGGAGGTAAGTAGGCATGTATAAACATAAAGGAGGAAGGTAAGGGAGTCAAAAGTATTGCCCCAAATACAGATTAGCTTGACCTTAGTAATCAGAAAATGCAAAAGAACGCTTTTGCAATACCTAAAAGTAACTACAAGAATAATGAACAAGATGTGAATGTTTCAAATCACTAGAGAAGATGTAGTACATATACCAAACAGCAGAAGTTAAAGGAAAAGTGAAATATAAAATATTTAAAAATAGCCGGGTGTGGTGTCTCATGCCTGTAATCCCAGGACTTTGGGAGGCTGAGGTGGGCGGATCACGAGGTCAGAAGATCGAGACCATCCTGGGTAACATGGTAAAACCCCATCTCTACTAAAAATACAAAAATTAGCTGGGTGTGGTAGCGGCCGCCTGTAGCCCCAGTTACTCAAGAGGCTGAGGCAGGAGAATGGCTTGAACCCAGGAGGTGGAGCTTGCAGTGAGCCGAGATCAAAGCCACTGCACTCCAGCCTGGGTGACAGAACGAGACTCCGTCTCTAAAATAAATAAATAAATATAAAAAATAAAATGACTGACATAAGATATTATTAGTTATAATAATAAATATAAAAAGTTACACTTCCATATTACAAGGGAATAACTTACATATTGAGTTGAAAAAAATAAAGCCCAGTGACATTTTGCTTACAAGAGCCAGAACCAAAAAAAAAAAAAAAAAAGGACAGAAATGGTCCTAATAAAAGGATAATCAAAGATTTAGCAGAGAAAACCAAACAAAAAGAATTGATGTTAATTGACAACACTGGAGGCTATATTTTCTTCTCAAGTGATCATGGAACACTTATAAAAAGAGACTACAATCAAAATCTAAAAAATTCCAAGAAGAATGTATACAAGGCTCACTGTCACCCCTTATCTCCCACACCCCACCAAAAACAACAATAACAAAAACCTAAAAGGATTAGAAGTCTAAATCAAAATGCCAATACTTCAGAATTTAAAAGAACTTTCGTATTTAAGCTTTTGGTCATAGTGGAAATCAAAACTACAGTCACAAACAAAAATAGAAAAGAAAAACAGGCTGGGCGCGGTGGCTCAAGCCTGTAACCCCAGCACTTTGGGAGGCCGAGACGGGCGGATCACGAGGTCAGGAGTTCGAGACCATCCTGGCTCACACGGTGAAACCCCGTCTCTACTAAAAATACAAAAATTAGCTGGCCATGGTATTGGGCACCTGTAATCCCAGCTACTCAGGAGGCTGAGGCAGGAGAATCGCTTGAACCCAGGAGGCAGAGGTTGCAGAGGAGCCAAGATCGCGCCACTATACTCCAGCCTAGACGACAGAGCGAGACTCCATCTCAAAAATAAAATAAAATAAAATAAAATCATCTTATCTCACACAAACTTCTTCAAGTACCCAAAACTAGACCAGTTCTCCCTGTCAGATCCTCTCAATAACATCTTATACTTCCTTCATGGGAAAGGATCAAGGTAAGGCCAGGAATGACAAACCCTTCTACCCCACGGCAGACGTCACTCGCTGACAACAGCCCCAGTGCCGCCCGCAATCCTCTTCCATTCAGTGTTCCAAGAGGCCACTATAGATTGACCAAGGCAATGGTTTTGTTACTTGGGCCAACCTGTTCCTTAAATCTTCAATATCCTAAATTTTCCAATCTCCTTAAGTAGCTTGCCTTGTTACTCTCCAAAACCACTCGCATACATCTAAACCAAATCTGTGTTACAATTTAAATCCATTTCCTGGAAATGACTGTGCTTTGCTGAATATCTAGAGAGCTGAGAACAGCCTAGTGGCCTAAAAAAAAAAAAAAGTACAAGTATATCTTAAAACACTGATTATGATTTTATGAAAGCAGAGAAGAGCACTAAGGAATAATTCATAAGCTTATGGTTCAACTGTGGTAATAGGATTGTTTACTTCATCACACAAACTTTCATCTCATTACTTTGCTGTTAGTCCACACGATGTTTTCAGGGTGCGGAACACCACGGCACATCTAATGTGCTTCAACTACAACATGAATGGTTAATGCCTCCCAAACAAATTTATGATGTACCAAAAGTTGTCTTAAGACTCTCTGCACAATAACTCATTTAATCCTCATTAATTTAATATTTATTAATAGGTCAGTGTAATTACGATCATCTCCCTTGTACAGATGAGGAAACTGAGGCACCGACCAAGCAGAAGACCAAAATGACGAGAATTTCAGACATGCTAGAATTCAGAAAGCTTACTTTCCCCCTAATTTTTTTTTTTTTTTTTTTTTGAGACAGAGTTTTGCTCTTGTTGCCCAGGCTGGAGTGCAATGGCACAGTCTTGGTTCACTGCAACCTCCACCTCCCAGGTTCAAGCAATTCTCCTGCCTCAGCCTCCTGAGTAGCTGGGATTACAGGCTCCCACCACCACGCCCCAGCTCAATTTTGTATTTTTGGGGTTTCACCATGTTGGCCAGGCTGGTCTTGAACTCCTGACCTCAGGCAATCTGCCCTCCTTGGCCTCCCGAAGTGCTGGGATTATAGGTGTGAGCCACCACACCCGGCCACCTCCTAAACTTTTAAAGTGGAAGTTACAAGAGGGTAACTTCCAAAGGGTAACATCCAAAAGGTTGCAAAATAAGGGGATAGAACAAAAAAGAGGAAGAAAGAAATGTAATAAAATGTTGAGACAAGGCAGCGAAGGAGACAGGACAGGCTGGTAGATTGGAGCCAGATGACGATGGCTGAGAAGTAAGGAGATGTCATATAACCAGGAGTGCATCTACAGCACTAAGCGATGAAAGTGTATTTTTGGGGTCTACATGAAAGAGAAAGTAAGTAGGAATTCCAGGAAAACAAAAAAGCAATAGTCGATGGTAAATAAGAAAAGAGAATTCACTTGAACCCTGATGCATGAAATGCTATCCTTTAGGTGGTCTGTGGGTGTTGATCCTATAGAGAAAGTAATAACACTAGCAACCAGACCTGCAGTGAGCAGTTTACACAGCGACAATAAAGGTTGTTTACTGGTGTCCAACACTGAGAAATAAGCAAGACATTAACGAAGATTAGAAAATGGAATAAATGGAATGTAACAGTTAAGAATCTTTCCTTTGGCCAGGTGCGGTGGCTCACGTCTTTAATCCCAGCACTTTGGGAGGCGGAGATGGGAGGACTGCTTGAGCCCAGGAGTTGGAGACCAGCCTGGGCAATACAGTGACACCCCTATATCTGCTTAAAAAAAAAAAAAATTGTCAAGTGTGGTGGTGTGTGGTCCCAACTACTCGGGAGGCTGAGGTGGGAGGATCACTGGAGCCCAGGAGTTTGAGGCTTCATCGAGCCATGAGCCATGATCTGTGATTGTGCCACTGTACTCCAGCCTGGCTGACAGAGTGAGACCTTCCCTCAATTAAAAAAAAAAAAAAAAGAATCTTAAAAAAAATGGAGATATAATTCAAGCCATAAAATTTGTCCTTTTAAAGTGTAGTATACAGTGGTTTTTAGTATATTCACGAGGTTGTTACAACCATTATCACTATCTAATTTCAGAACATTTTCTTTACCCTAAAAAGAAACCTGGTACTCATAAGAAGTTAATGCCTATTCCTTAAGGCCCCCGGCAACCACTAACCAACTTTTCTGTGCCTATCCTGGATATTTCATGTAAATGGAATCATGTAATATATGGCTTGTTGTGTCTGGCTTCTTTCACTTGGCATGATGTTTTCAAGGTCCATCCATGTTGTAGCATGTATCAGAATTTCACATCTTTTTATTACCAGATAATATCCCATTTATGGATATACCGTATTTGTTTATCCAGAATCTGGACAGTGTAAAAGGGAGAAAAATGAAAGGGTACGGCCTTAGTATTTTATTTAGAAAGGAAAGAGAATAATGCCTAAAATTGACAAAACAATAAACAGAGGCAGAAATGCAATTAACTAGAGGTAGCTAAAAGAACTAAAACTAATTGTTTAAAATGATTAACCATCAGAAGAAGCTACAGAGCTGAGAAGCAGTACAAGCAAATTAAATCCTCTGCAGCCTACTTACATATTCATGGAGAGAAGATGGATAATTCTAAAACTGATACATTGAGAAAGAGCATACAGTATATGCATTTATTTAAAACGATGGAGGCTCACCAATGGAAGAACGAAGAACAGATGTACAGTCATGCATTGCTTAACGACGGGGATATGTTCTGAGAAATGTGTGAAATGATTCTGTCGTGCAAACATCATAGAATGTTCTTACACAAACCTAGATGGTGTAGCCTACCACGCACCTATGTTGCTTCTAGGCTACAAACCTGAAGAGCATGCTACTGTACTGAATGCTGTAGGCAACTGTAACATAATTGTAAGTATTTGTGTATCTAAACATAGAAAAGGTACAGTAAAAATACAGCATTATAATCTCATAAGACCACCATCATATATGCCATCTTTCCTTGACTGAAATATTGTTATACGGTACATGACTGTAATTGCCTCTGGGCAGTAGGAAGTAGGGAGGTGGCAGGCCAGCTATTCAGGCCAAGGTCTTTACTCTTTTTTCTAAGATTCTTTAGGCTGACCAGGCACAGTGGCTCATGCCTATAATCCCAGCACTTTGGGAGGCCAAGGAGGGTGGATTGCTTGAGCCCAGGAGTTCAAGACCAGCTTGGACAACATGGTGAGACCCCTGTCTCTACAGAAAAATATAAAAATTATCCGGGCATGGTGGCACTTACCTGTAGTCCCAGCTACTCAGGAGGCTAAGGTGGGAGAATCACTTGAGACCAGGAGGTGAAGGTTGCAGTGAGCTGAGATTATACCATTGCACTCCAGCATGGGCAACAGAGCAAGATTCTGCTTCTCAAAATAAATAAAAATGGGCACAAGGACTTGAATAGACATTTCTTCAAAGAAGATACATGGGCTGGGCACGTGGCTCACGCCTGTAATCCCAACACTTTGAGAAGCTGAGGCGGGCGGATCACTTGAGGTCAGGAGTTCGAGACCAGCCTGACCAACATGGCAAAACTCTGTCTCTATTAAAAATACAAAAAAATTAGCCAGGTGTAGTTGGCTGGCTACTTGGGAGGCTGAGGCAAGAGAATCGCTTGAACCCGGGAGGCAGAGGTTGCAATGAGCTGTGATCGTGCTACTGCACTCCAGCCTGGGCGACAGAGTGAGACTGCATCTCAAACACACACACACACACACACACAGAAGATACACAAGTGACTAGGGAGTACATGAGTATGTGAAATGATGTTCAACATCACTAGTCAACAAGGACATGCAAATCAAAACCACAATGGGATATCACCGCACATCCGTTAGGAAGGTCACTATCAAAATAACAGAAAATAACAAGTATTGGCAAGGCCGTAGAGAAACTGGAATCATTGTGTACCATTGATGAGCTTGTCAAGTAGCACAGCTGCTATGGAGAATACTATGAAGCTTCCTCACGAAATTAAAGCTAGAACTACCACATGATCGAGCAATACCACTACAGGTTATGTACCCAAAAGAGTTGAAAACAAGACCTCAAAGAGATATTTGCACACCCAAGTTCACTGCAGCATTATTCACAAGAGCCAAGGGTTGGAGACAACCTAAATGTTCATGAGCAGGTGAATGCATACAGCAAACATGGTATATACATACAAGGGAGTATTATTCAGTCTTTAAAAACAAGGAAATTGGTTGGGCGTGGTGGCTCACGCCTGTAATCCCAGCACTTTGGGAGGCTGAAGCAGGTGGATTGGCTGGGGTGAGGAGCTTGAGACAAATCTGGCCAACGTGGTGAAATCCCATCTCTACTAAAAATACAAAAAACAAAAATAGCCAGGCGTGGTGGTGTGCACCTGTAATCCCAGCTACTCGGGAGGCTGAGGCAGGGGAATTGCTTGAACCAGGGAGGTGGAGGTTGTGGTGAGCTGAGATCACGCCAGTGCACTCCAGCCTGGATGACAGGGCGAGATTCTGCCTCAAAAAAAAAAAAAAAACCAAAGAAAAGAAAATCCTGCTTCATGGATAAGAATGAAGGCTCTATGCTAAGTAATGTTATAAGTAAGTAAGCCAATCCCAAAAAGGCAACTACAGCATAATTTCACTAATATGAAATATCTAAAGTAAGCAAACAAAGTAGGATGGTGGTTGCCAGGGGCTGGGGAGAGGGGAAAAGAGAGTTGTTGTTTAATGAGTATAGAGTATAGAGTTTCAGTCCTGCAGGATGAAAAAGTTCTAGAGACCTGTTGTACAACAGTGTGCATAAAGTTAACAATACTGTCCTGTACAACTTAAAAATTACAGAGAGGGCTGGGCGCGGTGGCTCACGCCTGTAATCCCAGCACTTTGGGTGGCCAAGGAAGGCAGATCACTTGAAGTCAGGAGATCAAGAACAGCCTGGCCAACATGGTGAAGACCTGTCTCCATAAAAACACAAAATTTAGGCCGGGCGTGGTGGCTCACGCCTGTAATCCCAGCACTTTGGGAGGCCAAGGCGGGTGGATCACAAGGTCAGGAGATCGTGACCATCCTGACTAACGTGGTGAAACCCCGTCTCTGCTAAAAAAAATGCAAAAAAAGTAGCCGGGCGTGGTGGAGGGCGCCTGTAATCCCAACTACTCGGGAGGCTGAGGCAGGAGAATGGCATGAACCCAGGAGGCAGAGCTTGCAGTGAGTGGAGATCGAGCCACAGCACTCCAGCGTGGGCGACTGAGCAAGACTCTGTCGCAAAAAAAAAAAAAAAAAAATTTAGCCAGACGTGG
>NW_012110918.1:3053751-3071354 GCF_000951035.1 Colobus angolensis palliatus | reverse complement strand
AAAAAAATTTAGCCAGACGTGGTGGCACACACCTGTAGTCCCAGCTACTCGGGAGGTTGAAGCAGGAGAATCGGTTGAACCTGTGAGGCAGAGGTTGCTGTGAGCCAAGATTGCACCATTGCACTCCAGCCTGGGCAACACAGGAAGGCTCCAGATTAAAAAAAAAAAAAGGCTAAGGTGGGGGTTTTGTCCATAGTATTAAATAAGCCAGAGTTGCCAGATTTAAGAAATAAAAATATAGGATACCCAGTTAAATCTGAATTTCAGATGAGCGATGAATAATTTTTTAGTACAAGTATGTCCTGCTTGACATCTTAAACTCAGGTTTAACTGGGTATCCTATAGCTTATCTAGCAACTCTGAATATCCAATAAATATGGTGGAGGAGAAGGAAATAGGAACAACAGAAAAAACAGACACTCAAATTAGGTGATAAAACCACCAGGTATTCCTTATTAAGCTCACAAAGCTACCTCTGCTGAGGAACCCTGTCCCCTGCGGGTCATATCTGCTATTAGATAGTTCAAGAGGACCAATCAAGAAGACTCAGGTGACCAGGCACACAGCCAAGGTTCCACTCCCCGACCCGCCACCACCATTACTATACCCACTGTCCACCACCCACCCACAACCAAGAAACACAGAAGGTGGGGCTGCTTCCAGGCTCTCATCCCCTTTAAGCTGGTATGAAGGCAAAACATCAGCAAAAAACATATAGTCCACTTGTCTGCACAGTGAATCTGGGTGAATCTTCAGACTTCTCTGGAAAAGATCCCATTCACAGTAGCAACCAAAACCATAATATATCCAGGAATATATTTAACCAAAAATATACGCAAGACCTATACTGAAGAATATTAAATATAAAGACCTGAGATAAATGAAGAAATGAAGAGAGGAATTATATCTTACATAGGGTCAGATTCTAAAGTCTCCATGAGGGAAAAGAGAGGAGAATATTTTTTATACTCTTAGGATGTGGAAGGCATTTCCAAGCAAGACATGAAATCCAGGAGCCACAAAACACGGAGTTTTACTCTTATTGCCCAGGCTAGAGTGCAACGTTGCAATCTCGGCTCACTGCAACCTCCGCCTCCCAGATTCAAGCAATTCTCCTGCCTCATCCTCCTGAGTAGCTGGGATTAGAGGCACATACCAACATGCCTGGCTAATTTTTGTATTTTTAGTAAAGACGAGGTTCCGCCATGTTGGCCAGGCTGGTCTTGAACTCCAGACCTCAGATGATCTGCCTGCCTAAGCCTCCCAAAGTGCTGGGATTACAGGCCTGAGCCACCACGCCAAGCCAATATTAAAGATTAATATTGCTGATATATAAAGAGTTCCTAAATTAGCTAAAAAGATAACCCAAAAGGAAATAAGCAAGAGATATGAGGGAGCCAGTTTCTGAAGATGATATACACATGGATAATTAACATAAGATAGAGGCCAAGTGCAGTGGCCCACGCCTGTAATCCTAGCACTTTGGGAGGCTGAGGTGGGTGGATCACTTGAACTCAGGAGTTTAAGACCAGCCTGGCCAACATGGTGAAAACCCCAAACCCCGGCTCTCCCAAAAATACAAAAAATTAGCCAGGTGTGGTGGCGCATGCCTGTGGTCCCAGCTACTCAGGAGGCTGAGGTGGGAGAATCACTTGAGCCTGGAAGATGAAGGTTGTAATGAGCCAAGATTATACCACTGCACTCCAGCCTGGGCGACAGAGTGAGACCCTGCCTCAAAATAAAAATAAAAATAAAAAAATATAAGATAGGATGCCCAAGTTCACCAGGAACCAGGGAAATGCAAATTAAATCAACCCTAAGATTTTTTTAGCCAATGGATTAGCAAAAATTAAAAAGAGAGATAAGCCAGGCATGGTGGCTCATGCCTTTAATCCCGGCAACTCAGGAGGCCAAGACAGGAGGATCGGTTGAACCCAGGGGTTTAAGGCCAGGCTGGGCAACATAGCAGAACCCTGTCTCTAAAAATAAATACATAAAGGCTTCTAGAAAGGTGAGATGGCAGTGTGTATCAGAATTGAGAATGTAGCTATTTTGGAACAGCAATCCCACTTTAGGAATCCAACTTAGGAAAATACACAAGCACACAAAGACCTAAACAGGCTGGGCATGGTGGCTCATGCCTGTAATCCCAGCACTTTGGGAGGCCAAGGCAGGCAGACTGCTTGAGTGCAGGAGTTTGAGACCAGCCTGGAAAACATGGCGAAACCATGTCTCTACAAAAAATACAAAAATTAGCTGGGCATGGTGGCGCACACCTGTGGTCCCACCTACTTAGGAGGATGAGATGGGAGGTTCACTTGAGCCTAGGAGGTCAAGGCTGCAGTGAGCCATGATGACATCACTGCGCTCCAGCTTGGGCAACAGAGTGAGACCCTGTCTCAAAAAAAAACACAAACAAACAAGTTTATGGAGACACAGGTTTATCTTGTAATACAAAAAAAAAAAAAAAGGCAACTTCCTAAATGTCCATCATTAAGAGAATAAATTTTTATTTATCAATGTAATGCGCTACTGCTCCACAGAATATAGTACCTAAAAATGTGCCTGCACAGGGTGACTTCCATTATAAATTAAGCTTTAATCTCAGCTACTCGGGAGGCTGAGGCTGGGGAATTGGAGGTTGCAGTGAGCCAAGATCACGCCATTGCACTCCAGCCTGGGCAACAGAATGAGACTCCGTTTCAAAAAAAAAAAAAAGGCAGGTTTATAATAATATGCCTTGTATGACTACTTATGTAAAAACAAAAACCATAGAGAAGTTTTATTCTCATGTTTATTTATTTAAAGTCAGGCTCTTACTGCGTTGCCCAGGCTGGAGTGTAGTGGCTATTCACAGGAACAATCATAACTAAAAACAGCCTTGAACTCCCGGGTTCAAACGATCCTCCCACCTCAGTCTCCCGAGTAGCTGGGACCACAGGCACAGACCACCATGCCTGGTTTTCTCACATTTATAAATGCACAGTATAGGGTTTGAAAGGATAAAATAGCACTTTTTTTCTTTTCTTTTCTTTTTTTTTTTAACTGTGGTAGGCTCTGCAGAGAAGGGCAGAATTGGGAGGGCTGAAAGAAGGCTTCTTACTCTAAATATGTTTGGAATATTTATGTATTACATTTGAATTTTTAAAACCCACTTTTCCATTTTTGAAATGATGACCCTCAACCTTCTCATTTCTATTCTAAGTAGAAATAATTCTGCTAACCCTTCTGTGATCACACTAGTTCTTTTCAATCACCATGTATGAGTCTGGGGTTGAAAATCACTGAAGCGCTCCCACGGAGTGAACCCATTCTTTCCAGGATTAATCATACCTCCTGCTCTCAGGAGGGTGAGACCAGAGTGAACAGTGAGTGCTTTCCATATTTCTCAAGAGTGGAACTGTGGTAATTCCATAGTAAACATGGAGAGGCTGGGACTCAAGACTGGGGTAATTGTCAGTATCAGCGCACTCAACATAGCACAGCTTTTACTAAGACAAGCAATAACCTTTAGATGACTCAACTCAAAGGGAGCCATGCACGGGCCTTAAATGCCTCTTGAAACTAGTTAAAAAGCTGCATATTGGATAATGTAGTTAGAAGACTAAAACTATTTTTCACATAATTTACATGAGGAAATAACTGCCTGCGAGAATTTGTAGTTAAAGTAAAGAATAGGAAGAAACGGGCCGGGTGCGGTGGCTCAAGCCTGTAATCCCAGCACTTTGGGAGGCCGAGACGGGCGGATCACGAGGTCAGGAGATCGAGACCATCCTGGCTAATACGGTGAAACCCCGTCTCTACTAAAAAATACAAAAAACTAGCCGGGCGAGGTGGCGGGCGCCTGTAGTCCCAGCTACTTGGGAGGCTGAGGCAGGAGAATGGCGTGAACCTGGGAGGCGGAGCTTGCAGTGAACTGAGATCCGGCCACTGCACTCCAGCCTGGGCGACAGAGCAAGACTCCGTCTCAAAAAAAAAAAAAAAAAAAGAATAGGAAGAAATGAAGGTAACAGGGAAAGCGGCATGTCTCCATCACGGAAGCATTTGTTAGAGGGGTCATATTTTAGAAACTTGTTCTTTTTTTCCCATCTTAAGTTGTGTTCCCCAGCATTTTTTCCTCTAAGGACAAGTACTATGCTTGGTAGTATTCCAAAAGCACTCTCTATAACTCTAACAACATTTTCTTCTCAGAATCCAATTCCTGGCAACACCAAAAACTCATTTGTATTTTGGAATTTCCAAAATTATAAGCATAAAGAGTAAAAAATAAATTTAAAAAGGTCAAATACAGATGAACTTTCCTATATCCAATGACATTTCTACCTTTTAAATGCCAATTAATGGATTAACGCCTTTAGTTTAAAAAACAAAACCTTCTCTATTCATGTCAGCATGACAACATCATAGAGTTAGCTAAATGGCCTCTTCCCTTAAGGTGCTTTGTATGTTATGACCATAGCTGTATTGGTCAGGATTGGCCAGTTATGCTTGGTAACAAAGAACCTCAACATCTCTACAGCTCATGGAATACTATACAGCCACAAAAAGGAATTGAGATCATGTCCTGTGCAAGAACCTGGATGGAGTTGTAGGCCATTATCCTTAGCAAACTAATGCAGGAACAGAAAACCAAATACTCCGTGTTTTTACTTATAAGTGGGAGCTAAATGATGAGAACACACAGACACAAAGAGGGGAACAACAGACATTGGGGGCCTACGTGATGGTGGAAAGTGGGAGGAAGGAGAGGATCAGAAAAAATATCTGCTGGATACTAGGCCTAGTACTTGGGTGATGAAATAATCTGTACAACAAACCCCTGTGACATGAGTTTACCTGTATAACAAACCTGCACACGTACTCCTGAACCTAAAATAAAAGTTTTTTTTAAAAAAGATCTCCATGGCTCAATATTGCCAAAGTTTACTTCTTTTTGTTGTTGTTGCTGTTTTTTTTTGTTTGTTTGAGATGAAGTCTCCCTCTGTCACCCAGGCTGAAGTTCAGTGATGCAATCATAGCTCACTGCAGCCTTGACCTCCTGGGCTCAAATGATCCTCCTGCCTCAGCTTCCCCGAGCAGCTGGGACCATGGGCATGTACCACCACGTCTGACTAATTTTTGTATGTTTTGTAGAGACGGGGTTTTGCCATATTGCCCAGGTTGGTCTTGAACTCCTGGGTTCAAACAATCTGCCCACCTCAGCCTCCCAAATTCCTGGGATTACAGGTGTGAGCCACCGCCCCCGGCCTACTTCTTGCTCCTCCAAGTCAACGGCAGCACCCTGGACCTTTTGGCACTCCAGGAACTGTACTATCAGAGCAGTCACCATCGCTGAATGTGCTGGCCACCACCAGCAAGCAAAACCACTGGGGATTTAGTTCACTGATAAATCTATAAAAGTTATATCTGAATATCTGTTGCCACTGAAAGAGGTTACAGGGCTGGACGCAGTGGCTCATGGCTGTAATCCCAGCACTTTGGGACGCCGAGGCGGGTGGATCACGAGTGCAGGAGTTCAAGACCAGCCTGGCCAAAACAGTGAAACCCCATCTCTACTAAAAATACAAAACTTAGCCGGGTGTGGTGGCGGGTGCCTGGAATCACAGCTACTCGGGAGGCTGAGGCAGAGAATTGCTTGAATCCGGGAGGCGGAGGTTGCAGTGAGCCAAGATCGTGCCACTGCACTCCAGTCTGGGTAACAGAGCAAGAGTACGTCTCAAAAAAAAAAAAAAAAAAAGAAAAGAAAAAGGGAAGGAAGGAAGGGAGGGAGTTACACATATTGTTAGCGGAAAAAAGCAATTGATAAGAAATGTGTACCATAAGATCTCATTTTAGTACCATATGTATCATATAATAAGCTCCCACTGGAAGGTCAGCTCTGCAAGGACAGGGGATGGTTTGTCTGTTTTATTCATGCTCTATCCCAGGGGACTGGCACATAACAGGCATTCAATACACACTCGTTGACTGCAGAAATAAAATGTTTGTATGGGAAGAAAGGTTTGTATATGCAATGTATATATGCAAATATATTCAACAGTGGTTAACTGTGGGTGTCAGGTTTGTGGTTATTTTCTCAATAACCTGTTGCTGTGGACCTGAATTTTTCTCATTCTGCAAGGAAGACAAATTGCTTTTGTATTGGGAAAAAGAAGGCTTATCAGTCACAATGATAGCTAGGTTGCTACCACCCCACCCATCTCAGGTCTGGAGGGAAAACAGTCCTCCGAGGTACCATCACCACATTTTCCTACCCTTTCCACTATTTCGAAGGTCAAAGCCACCCTCCCCCATTTCCAGAAAGATCTTGAGGCATCAGGCAAATCCAAAGCCGCACAGCTTCTTTAGACAGCTGGGGACCCTGGGTTTTAATCTAGTCTTATCTGCTGTACCAGCACTATTTCCACTCACTTATCAAAGCAGAATATTTAGAAATGCTGAATATCATTTGGTTGCATCCTAAGTTATGGAGCATAGAGCTTAAAAGCTGGGAAGGAAAATTAAAACTGGAGCTCCTAAAAGACTGCAAATTTATTTCTGAGTCTCGAGATGGAAGATACGACAGCTGTGCCATTCATCATTCCAGTGATGGGTTAAGAATATTTAAAATTCACAGTCAGTAGCCCAGCCTCTCTGATTCCCAGAAACTGATGTGCTTTCACGCCTGCCCAGCCCTGTAATGGGCTCTTCTGAGACATGGAATATTCCTGATAGTGATCTAAGGAAGGAACTTGCTCCAAGAAAACCCTGCGTTCAACATTTGGACCTTATAAAATAGGCACGTTAAAGAATGGTTACTGAATCCACCACTGGATTCTCCATTTCACACACAGATTCCAAATAGGATGAGGTGTTTAAAAAATTAATTGGAAGACTGGCAAGAGCTACTGAAGCTGAACACACAGATAGCCTATGACCCAGGAATTCAGCTCCTGAGAATGTAACTCACAAAACTGCCCCCGTATATTCACCAGAAAGGCATGAAACAGAATTTGTAACAGTACTGTTTGTAGTAGCCCCAAACTCAAATGCCCCTGATAGAAGAAGAATAAATAAATCGTGGCATATTTACACCACGGAGCACTACAACTATGCAGCAGTGAGAATCATCAAACACACAACAGGAAAAACACATCTCACAGAGTGTGGAGGGGAAGAAATCTGACACAGAAGATGATGCACATGTTCAAAGGGCATGCAACCTGTCCCTGGTATTAGAAATCAGGGCAGTGGCTGTCCTGGGGTGGCATGAAAACAGGAACGAGGCTTGAGGGTGAGCTTCCAGGGTTTTGGTACCATTCTGCTTCTTCATCTAGGTGTGATGATTTTATTCGTTTTCTTATCAAATCACCACAAACTTGGTGGCTTCACACAACAGAGTTTATTCTCTCACAGTTCTGGAAGCCAGAAAAAAGAAATCAAGGTGTCAGCATGGCCAGGTTCCCTCCAAAGGCATGAGGGGACCATCCATTTGTTGCCTCTTTTGGTTTCTGGTGGCTCAGCTCTTCCTTGCAGCTACAACGCTCTAATCCCTGCCTTCTGCTTCACATGTTTGCTTCCTGTGTGTCTGTGTCTTCTCCTCTTCTGTCTCTTGTAAGGACACTTGCCATTGGAGTTAGGGTCCACTTAGGTAATCCAGAATGATCTCATCTCAAGATCCTTGATTGAATTATGTCTGTAAAGGTCTCCTTCCAAATAAGATCATATTCACAGGCTCTGGGGGATATTTAAGGGACCATCCTTCAACTCCTTCAACTCACTACAGTGACTTGGGTGTAAGATTTTACCCAGGGATGCATGCATGAACTTTTCTGACTGTATGTCTTATATCCATAAGGATTTTTTAAAAGTAGTTCACAACTTCTCAGAAATATATTTGTTATTCACCATAAGGTATCTTGCACGCAATCTTTTCAAAAAAAAAAAAAGGAAGACCACACATAATTGCTGGCATTTCATTGGCAAAATGCCAGCAGAGTTTTTGGCTTCTTCCAACACCCCACCTCATTTCTGATCTTACTAAAATGTGCAGAAACCTCACAGCAACTTATCCTTTTGGGGGTTTTTTTGTTTGTTGGTTTCGTCATTGTTTTGAGACAGGGTCTCACTCTGTCACCCAGGCTGGAGTGCAGTAGTGTGATCACAGCTCACTGCAGTCTTGAATTCCTGGGCTCAGGCCATCTCCCACCTCAACCTCCCAAGTAGCTGGGACTACAGTCATGCCATGCCCGGGTAATTTTATCTTTTCGCAGAAACGAAGTCTCACTATATTGCTGGAACTGGTCTTAGACGCCTGGCCTGAAGTGATTCTCCTGCCCGGGGTGTATGTTTTTATTATCTGATTTCCCACCACTAACAAAAGTGGTGAGATCCCTTAACAAATTACAAGCCAGAGACCGTCAGTGTGCGTGTGCTCTGCGCCACATCAGCTCAGAAAACCAGGCTATAATTTTAGACAGATGTTCATGAACTTGGGGAGGATTCCTGATGTACATACAGACTTGGTGCCTCCAACCCTGGACAGCAGGGAAGCAGCAGTGCTCTGCACCCAGATGACCCAGAAAGTATTTCTTAATGAACGGCCCGGCGTTGTGACTCATGCTGGCTCCCACATCTGGCAGATCTGGGTTACATCACACACGGTCCTCAGTGTCCTGTGGGTTCCTGGGAACGCGCTGCCCAGAGTCAAGTGCACCAGATGCAGCAGCCGGCTGCGTTCACACGCCTCTCTGCGTCATCCCGATGGCCACACGCTATGGGGCTGGCTCCAGCTCCCGGCTCCAGAGGCTGAGCCGACTGTGAGGAAGTCACCTCCCTCTCACTTTCCCATGGGCTTAAGAAGAAGTCACCATGGAAGTAAACCCTCGTGCCCAGGGTAGGACTGCATTCTTTGTTTCTTTACACTAATAGCCCCTGGCATCACAATTCCACTGCATTAGCTGTGTTAATCTAGAAAGGAAAACAAAACAAAACCAAACCTAAGCCATTCACATTCCTTGAATAGAATCAGAGGAGGAGAGAAGTAAGTATAAAGTTTGAAAGAATCCCAAGAAGAAATGTTGATATAAACAGCTCTTGGCATCAGGTGGATGGTGTCAGGGAAGTTACTATTTTCGTGGGGACAGAGGCTCTGACGTTCAGCTCCACTGGACCCAGAGTCCTGTGCTATGTTCTCTCATGACTGACAAAGCCCCCAACTCATGTCTCCCTGGGCACAACACTCCTGCTTTCTTATTCACTACGGATCCTTTGAGATTTTTATTTTGTATCCTTTTATTTACTGATCAGAGCTGCCCTGAAGGTTGCTTCTGGGACACCAGCCATTCCCAGCAGTCCCCTGCCTACGGGGAGGCTCTTCATCCCCAGGCTCATTATTGTTAGAACAGGATAGGTTCACACCCGGGGGCTCTCTCTCCAAGCCTCCTCACTCCCCATCAGTTCCACCTGTTCATTCAGAGGCGTGGCATGTCAGAGCTAGAAGGGACAATTTTTTAAAATCATTAATTTCATTCTTTTATCTGGTTTGCCAATCTATGTCCTAATTTTAAAACCAAGATTAAGAAAAAAAAAAACAAAAAACACCAACAACAAACTGAGATCCTGACAAGTTAAATAATTCATCATCCCTGGTTAGATAATAACACACACACACAAGAGTATGACCCAGGTCTCCTCATTCTTAGCTCCAAAATTACATAATGCATCCTCATTCCTCATTCTTAGCTCCAAAATTACATAATGCATCCTTGTTAATTAAAACACACACACACACACACACACACACACACACACACACACACACACAGAAAAGCCTGTTTCCAAATCTTTAAACCTTGGGCTGAGATAACAAATCTGCAGACATGCTCCAAAGAAATAACCTGGCTGGTTGTGGTGGCTCACACCCGCAATCCCAGCACTTTGGGAGGCCGAGGGAGATGGATCACTTGAGGTTCAAGACCAGCCTGGCCAACATGGTGAAACCTCGTCTTTACTAAAAATACAAAAATTAGCCGGGTGTGGTGGTGCGTACCTGTAGTACCAGCTACTCGGGAGGCTAAGGTGGGAAGATTGCTAGAACCTGGCAGGAAGAGGTTTCAGCGAGTCAAGATCCTACCACTGCACTCCATCCTGGGACAGAGCAAGACTCCATCTCAAATAAAAAAAGAAAAAGAAAAAAGAAACAACCAAAAAGACAACAGACAGCATGAAAGGGATTGAGAAAAGGTTCGGGTTCAGTAATTTACTTGGGTGCTACGGAACCCTGACTGCATATTAGACTCACCTGGAAGCTTTCAGAAGTCCCCATGCTGAGGCCAGGACTCAAACCAATGAAATCAGAATCTCTAGAGGTGGGGTCTGGACATCAGTAAGCCACAAAGTGAATCCCATGGGCAGCTAACATGAAGCATCATTGATTTACCAGACTTCAGGCTACCATAACTGTATAGTGACCACAATCTTTGTCATCCAAGGAAGAAAAGGAGAAGGGAGGAGTCATTTATAGGCCATGATCTTCAGTTCATTCTGAGATCCTCTCTGTGCTTCTGGGGGGTTCCTCAGATGTAGGGTCAAACTGAGAAGGTCTACACTGCTGATCGCACCCTGGAACAGTGTCACCTTTCCCTACCACACCTGTGGGGACAAAGGCCTATGGGCTGTACCTGGAGGCAAAAGGAGACGGTGCAAACAATCCAGCCCCGTACTCCTAGAGTGGCTCTCCCAAGTTCTCAAGATACTTTTCTTTTTTAACAAAGGAGTCTGTTACCATATGACCCGGCAATTCCAATTCTGGGAATGTACCCCAAAGAACAGAAAGCAGAGGCTCAAACAGGTATTTATATAACCGTGTTCATGGCAGTACTATTCACAATAGCCAAAAGGTGGAAACAACCCAAGTGTCCATCCACGGAGGGATGGATGAACAAAATGTGGTATATCCATACAATGGAATATTATTCACTCCTGAAAAGGAAGGAAATTCTGACACACACTACCACATAGATGCACCTTGAGGATATTACGCTAAGTGAAATAAGCCAGATAGATACACAAGGACAAACACAGTGTGATTCTACTTATGTGAGTACCTAGAGTAGTCAAATTCAGAGACAGAAAGCGGCTCTGAAATTCAGAGATGGGTGGCTGCCAGGGGCTGCCAGGAGGGGAGCAGGCAGTTACCACGGAACAGGCACAGAGTTTCAAGACACAAAGTGTTCTGCAGATGGATAGTGGTGATGCTGGCACAACAATAGGAATGCACTTAATAACACAGAACTGTACATTTAAAAATGGTTAAGATGGTAAATTTTGTTGTATGTCTTTTATCTCCATTTGGAAAAGTAAACAAAAGAGAGAGCCCACGTGTGGGCCTCTCCTCGTTCGCTCAGGCATTGATGAAGGTGATTAAGGACAGAATCTCAAAGGTGAATGTGTCATCTGTAAAACACAGCACACACCAGGCCCCTGGGCTCTGTTCTGGCTGACTCCACGAGTTACAGAGCCTTGCAACTCCCCTGGGGCACAGTGAGGGCTGTCTGGCAGGCCTCTGGGTTCACATTATATAACAACCGAGCTGCCAGCTTCCAAGCAACACGAGGTGAATTCCGAAGCGCTCCACGCCTGGTATGAGCCAAGTGTTGATTAATTCCCAAATAACTTTATCGTGGGGACTTTGTCTAATTCCCAAATGCAGTGATGCCGCTTATTTGTCAGTTGAGAAATCTCTGGGTTTTTCTGTGATGGGTTGACTCAACGTATTTTTAAAGAGGAACTTACCTTTCATCTTTTCTTTCCTTTTTGCTTAGTATTCTAAGGGCAAAGAAAAACTTTAGTAAGGAGAAAATCCCACCAGCAACAGCTCTTTTGAGCTGCTCAGTAATCCAAACCTTTCAAGTAAGCTTTCTCCTTTACTGACACTTCTGTGACAGACAGCGAAGAAAAAATCGTAGCTTCTCTCTGATCAGCGGTCCTAACCCTTTTCTTCAATCAGCAGTCCGTGATGATCCCATACAGGGGATAAGATGTGAAGACATCTCCTGGGAGAAATTACTTAGGCCCTGGAGGCTGATCCCAAAACCCAAGTGTGTGAACTCTGGCTGTGCATCTAAATAAACACATCCTGCTCCCCCACCATCAGACCAGTGGCCCCCAGAACAGGACTTACACTTGGCCTAGAAAGCCTGTCCTGATGATTCACCAAGAAGCCCAAAGTTTGACAGCTGGAAAAATTTAAACTTTCCCCTTTCTTAAAGTTTACAAATTAACAGTCCCTGAGAAGTCAATCATTCAACAGAAATCGGATTAAGCACCTTTCACTCGGGCATCCTACTGAGCTCAGATGGATGCAGAGAAACACTCGCTTGTTTCTTTGAGATAAAATTTTGCAAAATAAATTTCTGTAAATCCGAGCAATAACAAAACGGAGACCGGGCGTGATGGCTCATGCCTGTAATTCCAGCACTTTGGGAAGCCGAGGTGGGTGGATCGTTTGAGGCCAGGAGTTCTCGACCAGCCTGGCCAACATGGTGAAACCCGATCTCTACCAAAAATACAAAAATTACCCAGGCGTGGTGGTGAGTGCCTATAATCCCAGCTACTTAGGAGGCTGTGGCAGGAGAATTGCTTGAACCTGGGGTGCGGAGGTTGCAGTGAGCCGAGATCGTGCCACTGCACTTCCGCCTGGGTGACAAAGTGAGAACCTGTCAAAAATAAACAAAAACGGGAAGTGGTTGGGGTGGTCTAACATAAAAATGGTGTGATTTGTTTGTAATGAACTTCTAACCAGTACTCGTATTTTATGTTGTTGGTTTTCTTTTTCATGTAGCTACATAAGGATGAATTCCACAGTACACTTTAAGACAGAGTCTTGCTCTGTTGCCCAGGCTGGAGTGCAGTGGCGCAATCTCAGCTCACTGCAACCTCAGCCTCCCAGGTTCAAGTGATTCTCCTGCCTCAGCCTCCCAAGTAGCTGGGGTTACAGACATGCGCTACCACGCCCAGCTAATTTTTGTATTTTCAGTAGAGACGGGGTTTCACCATGTCTGGCTCCACAATACTCTTTAATGTAGAACATGCCACTCTGGGGACTCCAGGAGATGCCCTGAAAGGCAGGAGAGGAGAGAGGAGGAGGTTTCCTGGGTGCTCCTAACTGCCTGTTCTCACCGCTCCAAATACATAGACACTTTTCGGTCAACCAAAATCCGCATTATGTGTCTAGATTCAAAATGTCACCTCTCTGCCTCCCTGCCACCCTCACATCTGTCTCATTTGCTTGTCCCTGGATAAAAAGGAGAAGACCTCCTTGATTTTAACTATCACTCATGCTTTGTGATCTCTACAAGGCTGTCTGTAGTCCATGGAATTCTGGAACCATAGAACATATGGACAGCAGTATCCCAGCTGTACTTTGCTACCATCTCAGATCAATGCCGTCTTCTCATTAGGATTTGTGGGCAGACGCAAGCTTAGCAAAGGTACATACAGGCTTGCCATAGGAGGAAGAAGAGGTGTATTTTTCTGCATTACTCATTAAAGGCAGGCTAAGCATCAGATGTAATATAATAGCCTATTCCTTCCTTTGCCCATAGCAAGATTTCAACTCATGAAAACACCACCATCAATATATATTGAGTGTTCATTATATATATAGCTCAAGACTAAGATAATATACTCTATTTCAAAACACTGCCAAAACTCCGAGAACATTTTTTGGCACATTTAAACAGCAGAATGACCATAAATTATGTAAAGGGAGAATTTTCTGAGTACATGTCAGGAAAAAATAAAATAAAAACCTCTAGCTGAAGAATTTAGTGCTTAATAACTCTCACGCTAAAGTTTCAGTTTAATCAATTGTGACTTTTGATATTTTATTTAATGCATCTAAGGAGCATCACCAAAAGAAATTTTAATATTATTGCTTCTAAATTCAATTAGAATGCTTACATTTTTACGTTAGAGTAACATTTGCAGGGCCATTCTTTAATACACAAGTTATTAAATCCCACAGTCCCTTAATCCACATTGCAGACTAATCTAATGCATTTAAGCCGCCCCCAGAAGATAGCCTTCAGCTTGTGGCTCATACAGTGTGATAGCTTTTGCTCTTTTTTTTGACCGAAGAAGTCATTTTTTTTCCTCTTGACATCTTAAGAGTCATCCTTAATAATATTTTTCTGTAGTTCCAATGTCTCTTAACTCCTGATATTACAGACTAAATTGGCAAGTCAGTTGTTCTTCCATATAAATATCTAACTAATTGGCTGAGTGCGGCGGCTGACACCAGTAATCCCAGCACTTTGGGAGGCTGAGGTAGGTCCTTGGCCAACATGGTGAGACCCCATCTCTACTAAAAATACAAAAATTAGCCAGGGGTGGTGGTGAGTGCCTGTAATCCCAGCTACTCAGGAGGCTGAGGTAGGAGAATCGCCTGAATCCGGGAGGCAGAGGTTGCAGTGAGCCGAGATCACACAACTGCCTGAGTGATAGAGCGAGACTCCGTCAAAAAAAAAAAAAACAAAACAAAAAAACACCTAACTAATGATGACTCTCAGTACACAATTCTAGCTCATGGCCTAGCAGATACCCTAGTGCAAAATTCACAAATCCAGAATGAAAATATTAGCATCTATGCCTTCCAGCATGCTCCACGCTTTTCCCACTGCGCTCATGGTAAATGCTCCCCACGGCATCACCACCAGGAACCAGACACATGCACACATATGTATATGAAGACAGTAGAGCCCAGTGGTTAAGAGTGAGGACCCTGTGGCTACACTGCCCAGGTTCAAATCCTGGCTCTACCTCTCCTTACCAACCTCAGGGAAGTCACTTGACCTTTCTGAGTTTTCCATTTCCCTATTTGTAAGATGGAAATGCTAGTTGTAACCAACTTTCTTGGCACAATGATCAAGAGTCAAAATAAATCAATATTTTAAATGGTTTTGGAAGTTTTCTTTTTTCTCTTTTTTTTTTTTTTTTTTTTTAGATGGAGTCTTGCTCTGTCACCCAGGCTGGAGCGCAGTGGTGTGATCTCAGCTCACTGCAACCTCCACTTCCCAGGTTCAAGCAATTCCCCTACCTCAGTCTCCCAAGTAGCTGGGATTACAGGCACATGCCATCACGCCTGGCTAATTTTTGTATTTTTAGTAGAGTCTGGGTTTCGCCATGTTGACCAGGCTGGTCTCGAACTCCTGAACTCAAGTGATCTGCCCACCTCGGCCTCCCAAAGTGTTGAGATTACAGGTGTGAGCCACTGCTCCCGATTGAAGCTTTCACGAAAATCTTTACTCTGATTTCTTAGCGGATTGGATAAATATTTTCATGGGTCCAGACCAACTGGCAAAGTTAAAAGTCAGCAAGTTCTAAGTTAGGGCTCCACTGCCTTAAATAGTTTTCAGAACAAGGTCAGATGTAAATTAACAACGACAGAAGCCCTGAGAGAATTATACAAGCTTATGTGGTGACTGAGCTAGAGATGAATGATTTGATGTGAAGTCAAGATGGTTCCAATTTGGAATAACAAAACCTTTCAACAGAGGCTTATGATTTTAATCTGGAAAAAGTTGGCTATAAATGATCTCAAGCTTAACAGAAATCTAATCAGGCAAAGTTAGAGAGTAGGAATCAATGATGACTCTGGGAGCTGGGTCTTATGCACATCTCACAGGCAAGAAAATGGAATGAAGAAAAGGGTTAACAGGCCGGGCGCGGTGGCTCGCCCCTATGATCCCAGTACTTTGGGAGGCCAAGGCAGGCGGATCACTTGAGGTCAGGAGTTCGAGACCAGCCTGACCAACATGGAGAAACCCTGTCTCTACTAAAAATACAAAATAAGCCAGGTGTGGTGGTGCATGCCTGTAATCCCAGCTACTTGGGAGGCAGAGGCAGAAGAATCGCTTGAACCTGGGAGGTGGAGGTTGTGGTGAGCCGAGATCGCACCACTGCAATCCAGCCTGGGCAACAAGAGCAAAACTCCGTCTCAAAAAAAAAGAAAAGAAAAGGTTTAACAGGAGTGAAGGGAGAATGGTTATTGCATGACAACCAACAGTGCTGGCTGCGTTATGAAACTTCCTCCTCTTCAGGCGTAAACAAAGCTGCATTTTGAAAATTAAGAACTGTATGTTTTTCAGGTAGAAAAACTTAAGTGTGGAGTTACCAAGTCCCCTCAAGAGCTTGAAGACTACCAATCCAAGTTATTGGTACTTCAGCAGAAGCTTCCCACACTGCTCTCAGATAGGAGGGTGAATGATGCATAGATGGGCAGATGGATTTACAGTGTTTGAAATCAATAAACCTACAGGCCATCAAACATTTTCCAAAACACTGCAACGATTAAACCAGAATCATACCCCAGAGTGGCAATGCATCTTCATGTTGATCAAACAAGGGTAAGAAATGTATTCCAAAAAATGGTATTGCTTTTCAGTGCTTTGACCACTTTACAATAAGCAGGAAATATTTTATTTTTGTTGTCACCATGAAAATCCAACTCTCAGAACTCTGAGGCGAGGTAAACCAATAAAAACAAGTTAACAATTCTTTATCTGGATACCAGGATTACTTGTACTTTTGGAAGAAGTAAAACTATTTGTGCTTTGTGACATTTTAGGGTGGCATGATCTCCCTTTACAACACAGAGAGGTTTTGGCTGTGAAACTTCCTTATAACATTGGCTGTAAGTTCAAATTCTGCCCCAAATGAGTTTCTTATTAACATGAATCGAGAAATGTCCCTCATGATCTCTGCAGCTGTTCTGCAAACAAAGCATCCAGAAAGACCCTGGGGTCTAAAGATGGCTCTGTCACTCCCAGTTCATCCCAGGCTAAATTCATCACTCCTGCAGATCAGGAGCTGTGAAAGAGTGTCTACCAGAAGTTCCCTTTGATGGTAGGAAGCCAGGCGGGTGACTACCACTGGCATAATAGAAAGAGCGAGACCTACTGTGGTACAGGGCAGTAGGGCAGAGGACTGAGTCAGACCCATGGTTCCTAGTTTTGTCACAAATGAAGCAGGTGACCCCAGAAACTAGCTTGACCTCTTTGCATTGCAGTTCCTCATCTGTCAAAGCAGGCAACTGGATCACCCAATTTCTTAAAGTTCTTCGCAGATGTAGACATCATTATTTCTAGAATAAGTACAATTTGAAAAACAGCAGTTTTCAAATCTGGGCCTTATTTGCAATAATTCTTGCCTTATGGGGCTTCCAAAACCAGGTTTTCCCGAAAAGATCACCAAAGCACCAAATGGTTCCTATGGTCTCCCTTCAAACATTTTGTTGCATCTCATGGCATAGAAGGGAAATACCAAATGTGAATTCCAACACATCTTAAGGGACTACATTCAGGGTAGGTTAAAGAAGAGATCAAAATCTACCGCTTGACTTTGCGAGGCTTTGTGCATAAAACAACATATTTTTTGAGGGATTCTACTAACCTAAACTCCAGAGCTGAAGAATCTGACTCAAGGCAAAAGATTTGTAAACTTTGATCTTCTTGTGAAGGAGGTAATGTATTATATGATTACCATTAATCTATTAAAGACAGAAACACTCGGCCGGGCGCGGTGGCTCAAGCCTGTAATCCCAGCACTTTGGGAGGCCGAGA
>NW_012110918.1:3043425-3049273 GCF_000951035.1 Colobus angolensis palliatus | reverse complement strand
GGATGGTCTTGATCTCCTGACCTCGTGATCCGCCCGTCTCGGCCTCCCAAAGTGCTGGGATTACAGGCTTGAGCCACCGCGCCCGGCCTGAGATTCTGCATTTCTAACAAGCTCCAGGTGATGCTGATCCGGCTGGTTCATGGACCACACCCCGAGGAGAAGCGCTTCAACCCCAGGCAGCAGGTTAGAATTACAGCCCAGGACCCAGCCCTGGCCGGGCCCAGTTAAATCCATATATCTGGTCAGGCACAGTGGCTCACACCTGTAATCCCAGAACTTTGGGAGGCGGAGGTGGGAGTATTGCTTGAGCCCAGGAATTCAAGACCAGCCTGGGCAACATAGTGAGACCCCATCTCTAAAAATAAATAAATAAATAAATAAAAATTTAAAAAATGAATCTGTATATCTGAGACTGAAGTCAGCCACTAAGATTTTTTTGTTTCCCAGGTGATTCTTACATGCATCCAGAATTGAGAACCCACTGGCTGAACTAATTCCAGCTCGTGCTACCAAGCAGACATATGGACCTAAGAAATTTAGTCTCTAGGTTAGGTGTGGTGGCTTACGCTTTTAATCCTAGCACTTTGGGAGGCCAAGGCGAGTGAATTACCTGAGGTCAGGAGTTCAAGACCAGCCTGGCCAACATGGGGAAATCCCATCTCCACTAAAAATACAAAAATTTGCCAGGCATGGTGGTGCATGCCTGTAATCCAAGCTACTCAGGAGGCTGAGGCAGAGGAATCGCTTGAACCCGGGGGTGGCGGGGGTATGGGGCGGAGGCTGCAGTGAGCCGAGATCGTGCCACTGCACTCCAGCCTGGGTGACAGAGTGAGACTCCATCTCAAAAAAAAGAAATTTAGTCTCTAGGAATCTGTTTCGTCATCAGAAATGTGGTATAAATGGATTGGTATCAAGACAAATTTCGTCTTTGAAAGCACTTTGAACCAGGATAGAATATAATAGTTGTTTTGCATGATATTGTCTTAGCTTCTTTGATTAGAGTGAGGAGTTAATACTCTCCCTCAATATTAAATTCCACAAATAAGGATGCATGCTAGCTCTGTGGGAGACACTGGGTCTTTTTAGGTTACAGACCGCTCTGTTGCTCTGTTAACTTCCCACAGCCCAATTCCTTAACTGACAGTGGACTGAGAAACGGATTGGACGTCCCGGTGGCATCCTAGCCAGAACCTTGAAAAATTCTCCTAAAATTATTTCAACTATGGATTCTTGGCACCGTCTGATTACTGATGCACAATCTACAAAGCAAACACGCATTCCCTCCCCTTCCAGTCCTCCCTAATCCTGCCAATCCTACCCTCCCAGGTGGTAACAAGGTTCTCTGCTGCCAACTTTCAAGTTTCTGTGCAATAAACAAAGCCCCCTCGCAGCAAAGGGCATCAGTTCTGCCAGCCACCAACAGATGGCATCAGCGGCTGTACAAGGTCGTCGCAGCCTCTGCCTTGGCCTTGTTCCTTCATCTGTCAGGTTCGCTATGTTTGAAACGGCAGTGTCTTGTTAAAAACGTATGGAAGGTGAAAGAAAATTAGGCCCCAGTGCAAGCGTCTTTGGGCAGTCAAATGAGAGTTGTAAAGGAACAAGAGTCCCAAACACCCCAGGCTGTTTTATGAAACTTGAGCAACAACCAATGTTGTACCCAGCTAGGTAGGCGTCACGCTGGATTTAGAACAAATGGGCTTTCAGAAATTAACCTATGAGAAGAGCTGCCGTGTCCCCAACTGTCACAACAACCAAGTTGCTTCCCACGGCCCACACAGAAACCGCACAGAGAGCAAAACACCCCTCCACCACGAGGAAGGCTAGAACCACAGCAACTCTTTTTAGAACCAAAGACCCTCTGCGAACCAGAACTCCATTTCCTCTTGATTCATCTGGGCTGTGTGCTAAAAGGACCATCCGCTATTCGCACGAAAACAGGGCCCTCCCTTATCCACAGCGTCAACACTGAGTGTACACACTAAAGCAGCTGAGCTCTTTCTGCAGAAAATTAATAGGCGAATGCCATCATCTTAGTCTTTCAAAGTAATGATCAAGAATCCCATGGGCTGGATGCAGTGGCTCATGCCTATAATCCCAACACTTTGGGAGGCTGAGGTAGGAGGACTGCTTGAGCCCAAGAGTTTGAGACCAGCCTGAGCAAATAGTGAGATCCCCTCTCTCAAAAAAAAAAAAAAAAAAAAAAAAATCAGCTGGGCATGGTGGTGTGTACCTGCAGTCTTAGCTTCTCAGGAGGCTGAGGTGGGAGGATTGTTTGAGCCTGGGAGGTCAAGGCTACAGTGAGCTGTGGATCACACCACTGCACTCCAGCCTGGGCAACAGAACGAGACTCCGTCTCAAGGGAAAAAAAAAAAAAAAAAGACAGAAACACTCCTATCTGAGGTTGGTTTGCCTTCCAAATAAGCCTAGAAATACCCTACTCAAGATAATCATACTAAAAAGCTTTAAAACCATATTGTAAAAAAATTATTTAAAAGACAATTTTTACGTTATCAAGTTGAGTTTCCTTTACGTTGTAGCTCTTCCAAAATATTTTATGTTAAAGATCATATGCGTTTCACAAAGAATTACAATAAATGACAGCTAACGGAAGACCAATTAGAGTCTTAAATTACTGTTAAGTCAGTCAGTAGGAAAATATGATTCAGTTCCTCTGGGTTGTAAAGGGAGGTCATGATACCCTAAAATGTCACAAAACACAAATAGTTTTACTTCTTCCAAAAGTACAAGTAATCCTGGTAGCTCAGCGAAGCAGAATTGCAAGCCTTTCAATATATCTAAGCCTTATTCCATGACCCTAGCCAATTTGCTCCTCTGCACTGATCTGAACACTCTCTGGCCTTTTGTATATACTACTTCGAATGGTGACTGGTCCAGTTTCTCAATCAGACTGTAAATCCTTGGAAGGCAGCGTCCAAATTTTATACCTTTCCTTTTTTTTTTTTTTAAATTCTTCAAATTGCTTCAGAGTACACATCTTCTGTATGATTAATTCCAAAAGGAAATGCCCTCTGAAGACATCTAATCAAAACTCAACTTCCTTTTCAAATTTATTTTTATTTTTATTTTGAGGGTAATAAATTTAGCAGCAGCCAGGCATGGTAGCCCATGCCTGCAATCCCACTTTGGGAGGCCAAGTTGGGGGAATCACTTGAGCCCAGGAGTTCAAGACCCACCTGGGCAACAAAGCAAGACCTCTTCTCTAAAAAAATTTAAAAATAAATCAATAAATAAATTTAGCAGAGACTGAAAGTTGTCCCAGCAAAATTCCTTTTCTCCTTTCTCCATAGCACTGCGCTATTGCTGGTCACATAAATGCCTGTAAGGATTATGTTCCCAGCCTGCTGGCAGTGGGGTATGGCCATGTGCCTATGTCCCTGCTAAGGGCTGGGAGTAGGAGTGATATGGGCCACTTCTGGACCAGGGCCTTGAGACGGCAAGTCGTGCCTCTTCCATACCCATGTTTCCTTCTCATGACAGCAGCCAGACTTGGCTCTTTAGAAGATAACAAGGCAGGCCAAGTCTCACTCTGTCGCCCAGGCTGGAGGTGCAATGTGCACGATCTTGGCTCACTGCAACCTCCGCCTCCTGGGTTCAAGCGATTCTCCCGCCTTAGCCTCCCGGGTAGCTGGGAATACAGGCGTGCACCACTGTACCCAGCTAATTTTTGTATTTTTTGTAGAGATGGGGTTTTGCCATGTTGGCCAGGCTGGTCTCGAACTCCTGATGTCAGGTGATCCACCCACCTCAGCCTCCCAAATTGCTGGGATTACAGGCATGGGCCACCGTACCCGGCCTGAGATTTATTTCTTTAAGTCACAATATTGTTGGATCTCTTGTTACAGCAGCTTAACCTTCTACCCATTTGTGCTTAGTTCCAAGAAGAGGTATGGCATTCTATGAGAAAGAAAGTCATATTAACTGAGATTCATAACATAAGCAGATTTACAGTGAAAATGATGGCAACATACGTGAGACAGAAGAAAAGTCATGCTGGATCCTGCTACCCCTAAATAACCACTATTAACATTTTGGGGTAATTCTTTGTAGACTTTTCCCTATGCCTACAAAAAAAAAACAAAAACAAAAAACACATACATATATTTTCCTACAGAAATAAGCCATATCAGTTTATAGACTCTCTCACTTAATATCGTCTTTCATTTAATATGTTGACATTTTTCCAGATCAAAAACACATATATATCATTGTAGTAGCGATATAATATTTCATTGCTTGGATCTACCAGAATTTATCTAACCAGTCTTTCATTGTTGGACGTTTAAGTTGTCTCCTTGCAAAAACTCTGTCATAAACAGCACTGCAGAGAACATTCTTATATACAAACCTTTACATATCTGTCAAATTATTTTTCTTCTAGGTCTCTATTCTTAACATATCCTTGCAAACAAAGATGTTCCCTCTTTCTGGGCACCTGTATTAAGTCATTCTGTCTGAGAGATATTTACAAGGCTACATTCATTAATTATATTTTTGGATGAATTCCCATTCATGTTTCATCATCGTTAGACAACCTGGAAATCAAATAAGGTTCCAGCTCTCCAAGTCAGCAACAGGATGGGTCAATGACTCCCTAAGCAGTGGTATCAGGCAGACTCCCTCTTAGACAATACCGTCCTGGTTATTAACGTGCACAAAAGGGGAAGCAGTAGTGAAACTTGTTGCCTGCTGACAAACCTTGATCTACATCTGTGTTGCCAATTACTTGTTCAACAAACCTGTTACTTTTTTGGAAATAATAAATAATTCAGGGGAAGTCATTTTGAATCCGCTGACATCTGTTGCTTGTACGACTCTGAATTATTCATCAGTGAGCATAAACAGTATTAATTAAAGAAAAGTACTGAGGCAGACCATTGAAATAGAAATGAACATTGCAGAAGAAAATGCCTTTACTCAGAACACATTTCACATGTCATTGACAAATATCTCAAAGAACATGCCAGTCCTTAGAGCCTAAAGGAACTGTACGTTTAGAAATCAGACAGCAGAATATCATGATGAGCCTTATTTTTATGTTTCCAATTTTATTTTTTTCTTCCCTTCAGAAAAAAAAATCATAATCTTTGAGTTGGTCTGTTTCAAGCATTCTACTCATTTGTCCTTTGTTCCGAGAAGCCGTATGGCATTCTGTGAGAAAGAAAGTCTTATTAATTGAGATTCAAAAGAATCACAAGAATAAGTGTCAGGAATCAAGTCGTCAAATGCTCATTTGTAAACTGAGATTTAGACATATTAATGGCAGATTCCCGCCCAAATTAAAGATAGCTCCATCTAGCTAATGATTTCTTTCCATGACAACTTTGGCACTTCCTTTTGACAAAGCACTGTCTCGTGTTAAAGCAGAAAAGGGAAAAACCTATGGCCTGACTGCCTGTTCCTCATGGGCACCTGCTGGCTCATCATCTAATTCTTCCCCTTGTCTGTCTCTACTGGAGTGTGTGTGGCAGGGGGAAAGTGTGAACATCACGAAAGTGTGTTAAAGAGTTAACAAAGCATGGTTGGTAAACAAAGGCCTCAAAAAGGCAGGAAGGCAGTGGCTCATACCTGTCTGCTCAGGTACTAGAAAACACGGACCTCTCAGGAAAGGTAGGCTTGGGGAGCTGCTCATTAAATATAGGGGGGGTGATTTGGATCGGGAGATTTTCAGAGAAATCTGTTTCTTTGTGAGGCTCTGGTGAATTGCTCAGTAATGACTGCTTGACACAGAGGTAACCTGGCCTGCCCTCTCCACTCTGTGCTGGTACCAACTGCTGGGGTTGCTGTGGGCAACAGAGGAGAACAGAGAGGCTGGAGAAGGAAGAAAAAA
>NW_012110918.1:3041255-3043375 GCF_000951035.1 Colobus angolensis palliatus | reverse complement strand
TATATATTTAAAACACAAGATTGAAGAAAGTCGCAGGCCCAGTTTGGGGTTCTTTCAAAACCTCTGAATTCAGAGGAATGAGCACTGGCAAAGTCTTCTTGCTAGTGGCAACTAATGAATGGCTTCTGTGCATATAATTAGCACTCCAGTCTCCCCAGGTCAGATCCTCAGAGACCTCCCAAGGCTTGCAGAAAAAGAGCCACAGAGACCCTTTCTCAGTGACATCCTTTCAAGGGATTTCACCAATGGGGACAAGCCTCCCTTGTTTTTTCAAAGTTTGGTCTGTTGTTGTTTTTCTTTGGGGGAGGAAGGTTGGAAGAGATACAGGAGGTGGCAGAAGGGAGCTTGGAAAAGAGGAGAAATAAAAGGGGAGCCAGCTCTGCCTGTCTCAGAATGGTCTTTCATCAAAGGGGGTTTGTTGTTGAAAACAGCAGAGAAGGGATGAACAAGCAGCCAAGGCTCTCGGTTTCCCGAAAAGAGGTTGAACAGGGACTGCTGTGTCTCTTTTAGGCGCTACCCAAAATGAAAGTACAGATTTAGAAAAGATCAGACTGGCTCTCATATAGCACTGGATTTTAAGAAATGAACTAAAAAAGATCTCTTTTCAAAAGACAACGGATGGCCTTTGTTGGTGAAGAGTGCTGCCCAGATAGGAGCTCCTCAACTGAAACTCAAGTCAGCAGGGATAAAGCCTGTTTCTAACACCAAAGGCTGCCCAGAGGCCCACATAGCCTTCATTTCATTCCAATATTCCAAATCCAACATTGACTGAGTACCTTCTATTTCAGAAAGGAAAAAAGAGAAAAAGGCACTGCCTCCCAGTTTTCCAATACGAGCAGAGTCTCTGAGCTAGAGGTAGTGTGAGAGAACCGCAGGGGCCAAACTAAACAAGTTGAACCTCTCACCCTCAGGGAAGCCAGCAGTGACATGCCATCACTCTCAACAGGAAGGACCCAGAGGCAGCCCACAGGCCTGATTTGGTGACTACATTATGACACACCGAGAAATTAAGGGCTGTGGAACACTCATCTGGCCACGAGCAAGATTTTTTCTGGGGTGGGGGCAGTTCTGGACTCTCTATGGCTTCAACCTGGAGGCACATGGAACCCTCAGGGTAGAGGGAAGCCCAGGGCCCTCGATGGAGGCCACTCAACCTAGGCCTTGAGTGCTGTCTGAATGGTAAAAATCAAACAGGCCTGGTGTGGTGGCTCATGCCTGTAATCTGTAATCCCAGTATTTTGGGGGGCCGAGGTGGGAGGATCACTTGAGGCCAGGAGTTCAAGATCAGCCTGGGCAACATAGCAAGACCCTGTCTCTACAAAAAAAAAAAATTTTAATGAGATGGGCAAGCTGGGCATGGTGGTTCACGCCTGTAATCCCAGCACTTTGGGAGGCCGAGGTGGGTGGATCACCTGAGGTCAGGAGTTAGAGACCAGTTTAACCAACATAGTGAAACCCCATCTCTAATAAAAATACAAAACTAGCTGGTGTAGTGGTGCATGCCTACAATCCCAGCTACTTGGGAGGTTGAGGCAGGAGAATTGCTTGAACCCGGGAGGCAGAGGTTACAATGAGTGAAGATCGTGCCATTGCACTCTAGCCTGGGCAAATAAGAGCAAAACTGTGTCTCAAAAAAAAAAAAAAAAAAAAAATGAGCTGGGTCTGTTGGCACACACCTATAGTCTCAGGTACTTGGAAGGCTGAGACAGGAGGGTCCCTTGAACCCAGGAGGTAGACGCTGCTGTGAGCTGTGATCATGCCACTGCACTCCAGCCCTAGGTGACAGAGACCCTGTCTCATAAATAAATAAATAAGACATCCTCCAGACACCAGTGGATAGCGCTTTATGTCTGATCTCAAAAGTAACACTCAGAGTTTCCAAACTTCGCCATGCACAGGAATCATCTGAGAACCTTTTGCAATGCAGGTTCTGATTCAGAGGGTCTCGGGTTCTGCATTTTTTTTTTTTTTTGAGACAGAGTCTCACTCTGTCGCCCAGGCTAGGGTACAGTGGCCGGATCTCAGCTCACTGCAAGCTCCGCCTCCCGGGTTTACGCCATTCTCCTGCCTCAGCCTCCTGAGTAGCCAGGACTACAGGCGCCCGCCACCTCGCCCGGCTA
>NW_012110918.1:3035625-3041115 GCF_000951035.1 Colobus angolensis palliatus | reverse complement strand
GGATGGTCTTGATCTCCTGACCTCGTGATCCGCCCGTCTCGGCCTCCCAAAGTGCTGGGATTACAGGCTTGAGCCACCGCGCCCGGCCTGAGATTCTGCATTTCTAACAAGCTCCAGGTGATGCTGATCCGGCTGGTTCATGGACCACACCCCGAGGAGAAGCGCTTCAACCCCAGGCAGCAGGTTAGAATTACAGCCCAGGACCCAGCCCTGGCCGGGCCCAGTTAAATCCATATATCTGGTCAGGCACAGTGGCTCACACCTGTAATCCCAGAACTTTGGGAGGCGGAGGTGGGAGTATTGCTTGAGCCCAGGAATTCAAGACCAGCCTGGGCAACATAGTGAGACCCCATCTCTAAAAATAAATAAATAAATAAATAAAAATTTAAAAAATGAATCTGTATATCTGAGACTGAAGTCAGCCACTAAGATTTTTTTGTTTCCCAGGTGATTCTTACATGCATCCAGAATTGAGAACCCACTGGCTGAACTAATTCCAGCTCGTGCTACCAAGCAGACATATGGACCTAAGAAATTTAGTCTCTAGGTTAGGTGTGGTGGCTTACGCTTTTAATCCTAGCACTTTGGGAGGCCAAGGCGAGTGAATTACCTGAGGTCAGGAGTTCAAGACCAGCCTGGCCAACATGGGGAAATCCCATCTCCACTAAAAATACAAAAATTTGCCAGGCATGGTGGTGCATGCCTGTAATCCAAGCTACTCAGGAGGCTGAGGCAGAGGAATCGCTTGAACCCGGGGGTGGCGGGGGTATGGGGCGGAGGCTGCAGTGAGCCGAGATCGTGCCACTGCACTCCAGCCTGGGTGACAGAGTGAGACTCCATCTCAAAAAAAAGAAATTTAGTCTCTAGGAATCTGTTTCGTCATCAGAAATGTGGTATAAATGGATTGGTATCAAGACAAATTTCGTCTTTGAAAGCACTTTGAACCAGGATAGAATATAATAGTTGTTTTGCATGATATTGTCTTAGCTTCTTTGATTAGAGTGAGGAGTTAATACTCTCCCTCAATATTAAATTCCACAAATAAGGATGCATGCTAGCTCTGTGGGAGACACTGGGTCTTTTTAGGTTACAGACCGCTCTGTTGCTCTGTTAACTTCCCACAGCCCAATTCCTTAACTGACAGTGGACTGAGAAACGGATTGGACGTCCCGGTGGCATCCTAGCCAGAACCTTGAAAAATTCTCCTAAAATTATTTCAACTATGGATTCTTGGCACCGTCTGATTACTGATGCACAATCTACAAAGCAAACACGCATTCCCTCCCCTTCCAGTCCTCCCTAATCCTGCCAATCCTACCCTCCCAGGTGGTAACAAGGTTCTCTGCTGCCAACTTTCAAGTTTCTGTGCAATAAACAAAGCCCCCTCGCAGCAAAGGGCATCAGTTCTGCCAGCCACCAACAGATGGCATCAGCGGCTGTACAAGGTCGTCGCAGCCTCTGCCTTGGCCTTGTTCCTTCATCTGTCAGGTTCGCTATGTTTGAAACGGCAGTGTCTTGTTAAAAACGTATGGAAGGTGAAAGAAAATTAGGCCCCAGTGCAAGCGTCTTTGGGCAGTCAAATGAGAGTTGTAAAGGAACAAGAGTCCCAAACACCCCAGGCTGTTTTATGAAACTTGAGCAACAACCAATGTTGTACCCAGCTAGGTAGGCGTCACGCTGGATTTAGAACAAATGGGCTTTCAGAAATTAACCTATGAGAAGAGCTGCCGTGTCCCCAACTGTCACAACAACCAAGTTGCTTCCCACGGCCCACACAGAAACCGCACAGAGAGCAAAACACCCCTCCACCACGAGGAAGGCTAGAACCACAGCAACTCTTTTTAGAACCAAAGACCCTCTGCGAACCAGAACTCCATTTCCTCTTGATTCATCTGGGCTGTGTGCTAAAAGGACCATCCGCTATTCGCACGAAAACAGGGCCCTCCCTTATCCACAGCGTCAACACTGAGTGTACACACTAAAGCAGCTGAGCTCTTTCTGCAGAAAATTAATAGGCGAATGCCATCATCTTAGTCTTTCAAAGTAATGATCAAGAATCCCATGGGCTGGATGCAGTGGCTCATGCCTATAATCCCAACACTTTGGGAGGCTGAGGTAGGAGGACTGCTTGAGCCCAAGAGTTTGAGACCAGCCTGAGCAAATAGTGAGATCCCCTCTCTCAAAAAAAAAAAAAAAAAAAAAAAAATCAGCTGGGCATGGTGGTGTGTACCTGCAGTCTTAGCTTCTCAGGAGGCTGAGGTGGGAGGATTGTTTGAGCCTGGGAGGTCAAGGCTACAGTGAGCTGTGGATCACACCACTGCACTCCAGCCTTGGCAACAGAAGGAGACAAAGAAAAAAAGAAAAGAAAAAGAAAAAGAAGAAGAATCCTGCGGATTGCCAGAATTGTGTGTGTTAATTTTAGATCCGTGGTTCTCAGCATGGGGTGATTTTGCTCCCCAGGGGACATGTGACACTGCCTGGAGGCATTTGGGTGGTCACTGCTGGGGGAACGGGAGAGGGCACTAAAGCATCTAGAGGGTAGAGGCCATGGAAGCTGCGACACAGCCTGAAATGCACAAGACAGCTCCCACAACAATGAATTATCTGCTCCAAATGTCGGCAGGGCCAAGGTTGAGAAACGTTATTCTAGAGGCCAGGAATTTTGGCCAGGACAATTAAAATTCCAGAACTCAACTTCCCATTGTCGTCACAGAAAACATCTTGACGGAGAAGACAAAAACTAATTAGTGGGAACTCCTTCAACTTCTCCCTCCTGACATGGAAATCGACCCTCCCAAACTTTCTTCTTACCCGTTTGTGAGAACAGGGTGTCCCTCATTTTTGCCAAGGCCCCACCTCTGGATCTCCTTCTCACTGACCTTCCTGGGAACTTCGCCCATCCACCGCCCACTCCTCCTCAGCATCTATGCTCCTCCTTTCCACACCTCCCGCTACCTGGCTCACAGTTAAGCTGACTTAAAATAGGCTGTTTTCCCATCTTAAAAACATCTCTCACCCAGAGAATAAAATAAATACTTGTGAGTCCATACTGATATAAATAAATGACAGGATAAATAAATACATGGAGAAGAAACAAATCTCCCTTACAGAAGAATTCCACGTAATAAAGGCAGAAGGCATGGGAGAATAGAAAATCACCAGGAGAACATCACAGTAATAACAGCTGCAGGCAGGGTCCACTGAGGAATGTTAAGTTCATGGGCAAACTTTAAGGGGAAACAGGATACCTGCATAGGCTCAACGCATCCCTCCAAAAACATTTATTAGCCAGGTGAGGCGGCATGCACCTGTAATGCCTGCTACTCTGGAGGGTGAGGTATGAGTATTACGTGAGCTCAGGAGTTCAAGGCCAGCCTGGGAAACATAACAAAACCCCATCTCTAAAAAATATTAAAAAGCAGGTCAGGGCTGGGCGAGGTGGCTCATGCCTGTAATCCCAGCACTTTGGGAGGCCGAGGCGGGCAGATCAGGAAGTCAAGAGATCGAGACCATCCTGGCTAACATGGTGAAACTCCATCTCTACTAAAAATACAAAAAAATTTAGCTGGACATGGTGGCAGGCGCCTGTAGTCCCAGCTACTCAGGAGGCTGAGGCAGGAGAATGGCCAAAACCCAGGAGGCGGAGCTTGCAGTGAGCCGAGATCACGCCACTGCACTCCAGCCTGGGCGACAGAGAGAGACTCCATCTCAAAACAAATAAATAAATACATAAATACATTAATTATGGTTCTGGTTTTAATATATGTCCAAATTCTTTGATACCCCTCCCTCTAGGAGGCGGGGCCTAATCTCCCTCCCCTGAGTGTCGATCAGATTTAGTGACTCACTTCTAATGAACAAACTGCAAGCTTGTCCAACCCATGGCCCACAGGCCACATGTGGCCCAGGACAGCTTTGAATGCAGCCCAATACAAATTTGTAAACTTTCTTAAAACGTGAGATTTATGCACAGACTCTTTTTTTTTTTTGAGACGGAGTCTTGCTCTGTCACCCAGGTTGGAGTGCAATGGCGTGATCTCGGCTCACTGCAATATCCACCTCCCAGGTTCACGCCATTCTCCTGCCTCAGCCTCCCAAGTAGCTGGGACTACAGGTGCCCGCCACCACGCCTGGCTAATTTTTTGTATTTTTAGTAGAGACGGGGTTTCACTGTGTCAGCCAGGATGGTCTCCATCTCCTGACCTCATGATCCGCCTGCCTCGGCCTCCCAAAGTGCTGGGATTACAGGTGTGAGCCACCGCGCCCGGCCGATTGAAGGACATTCTACAAAATACTCGACCAGCCCACTTCATAAGTGTCAAAGTCATAAAAAAACAAGGAAAGACAGAGAAATTGACATAGATTGAAAATGACTATTATGATATAACAATTAAGTACAACATTATATCCTGATTAAATACTGGAACAGAAAAATGACACTAGTGGAAAAACTGGTGAAATCTGAAGGCAGTCTGGAGTTTAGTTAATACAACTGTGCCCATGTTAATTTCTGAGTTTTGATAAATGCATCATAATTAGTATGATATTAACATTGGGGGAAGGTGGATAAAGAAGACTATGGGGGGTTCTCTGGATTTGCAATTCTTCTGTAAATCTAAAATCAACTTTAAATAAATCAGGTTGACATCATATACCCCCTAAAGTTAACTTTAGATTTAAAGAAGAATTGCAAATCCAGAGAGAGGGAGGATTTAGGTTGGTGCAGTTACTTTTGCACCAACCTAATAAAATGAAAAGTTTAAAAGGAAAAAAACATCTCAAATGAAGACACAGATCCACACAAGGACTTGTATGTGAATGTTCATTGTAACTTTACTCAAAATCATCCAAAACTGGAAAGGACCCAAATGTCCATCAATTAGTAAATGAATAAACAGACTGCAGTATATCCATTCAGGGGAATGCTACTATGCCATAAAAAGGAACAAACTATTGATACATCCAATAATATGGATGAATTTCAAAAACATTGTGTTGAGCAAAAGAAGTGAGACACAAGAGACTACATCTGTATGACTGCATCTACAGGAAACTTTAAGAAAGGCAAGATTTTAGTGCAAAAGCACATCAGTGCTAGTTAGGAACAGGAGTGAGGAAATGTGGGGGGTAGAGAGAAGAAATTGACAGCAAAAAGTCACAAGGGAAGTTCTAGGGGTGATGCAATGTTCTGTATCTTGATGGGGCAGTGGTTACATGACTACAGTGTATACATGTGTTAAAACTCATCAAGCTGTACCCTTAAAATAAGTGAGTTCTATTCTGTGTTAGTTATATCACAATATGGCCAGGTGTGGTGGTTCATGCCTGTAATCCCAGCACTTTGGGAGGCCAAGGTGGGCAGATCACTTGAGGTCAGGAGTTTGAGAACAGCCTGGCCGACATGGTGAAATCCCATCTCTACTAAAAATACATAAATTAGCCGGGTGTGTTGGTGCATGCCTGTAATCCTGGCTACTTGGGAGGCTGAGG
>NW_012110918.1:3031970-3034065 GCF_000951035.1 Colobus angolensis palliatus | reverse complement strand
AAAGCCACCTGTTCATTCCTGTGGCTTCCCCATGGCTTCCCCAAGGGACTCCCAAATCTGTCCCTGATGCTGCTCCTGCACGCCCCCAGTGTTGCTAACAGCTGGTAGCTATCTCCAGCTCCTTAACTGAGCCTGAAACTCACCATGTCTCAGACACGCCTGCTTCCTCCTGAACTATGGTCGTCAGCTGGTGGTTGTACTGGACACTTCTGTGACTCTCAGTAGCCTTTCCATAGCATTGCCTGACAACCAAGACCAAGAGACAGTCACCCCTTTTCACACTCTCTAGTCTTTTAGAATGGTTATCCCAGCTGCAATTAATTAGGGGCAGGATTATTTGTGAATATCCATCTCTCTCACGGGACAATAGAAGGGCAGAGGCCCTTTCTGCCCTGTGGTCTGCTTCCCACTCTGCCCCAGCACCATGCCGAGAACCTGGCATGAAATACAAGACATGCAATTACATTTTAAGTCTCCAACTCAATTCTGACACATTAGGAGGCTCTAAACACAAACATTGGGGACCATGTCAGTTTCTGAAATGCTCTTGTTTACTGACATTTAATCATTTTCCCAAGGACAGCTTTCTACAAGATCAGGCTGACCTCTTTGGGGGTTTTACTCTTAGATGATGAAGATATTTTGACACAAGGTCCAAAGGCAACATGCACCTGGTTGTGGCTGGCAGGTGGCTTTGCTTTTTAGATACAGAGCTTGGAGCTTGCCCTGACTGACAGTAACTTGTAGAGCAAATCTGTTTGGGGCAGAGGCAAAGCAGATCTCATTAGATTCCCAAAGGGACATGTTAGTATAGCCAGAAAGCAATACCTGGTTCCGAAATTCAGAACTTTGCAAGAGCCACTCAATCACCAAGAAAGGCCATTTCAAAAGCCTGTGACAACATCCATCAATACTCCGATCAGAATAAAAACGAAAAAGGTACAAATGAAACCTCTCTCACTGGTCCACACCACCCTCCCTGAACCTTGTACCTGAAAAGAAATTTTAGTTCAGAAAAAAAAGGTCTCCAGTGAGGCGCAGTGGCTCATGCCTGTAATCCCAGCACATTGGGAGGCCGAGGCATGTGGATCACCTGAGGTCAGGAGTTTGAGACCAGCCTGGCCAACATGGTGAAACCCCATCTTTATTAAAAATGCACACACACAAAAAAAGCCAAGAATGGTGGTGTGCACCTGTAATCCCAGCTACTCGGGAGGCTGAGTGAGGCAGGAGAATCAGTTGAACCCGGGAGGCAGAGGTTGCAGTGAGCCAAGATCATGTCACTCTGCACTCCAGCCTGGGTGACACAGTGAGATTTGTCTCAAAAAAAAAAAAAAAAAAAAATCTCCTAAGTGGCTCAGGGCCCTTTTTAGCTACATTGGGAAGAAAAGCAGGTGAAGGAAACAAATGGTCCTTAACACAAGAATGCCCAGTTATTATTTTGCAAAAAGAGTCAAAGCTCTGTTAAAAGCAGGAACATATTCTTCTCTTAAGGAGCTAGATTGCTTGCTGGATTTAGGGGGGAAGAAAATTAATACTCACTACTGAGGTATTCCAACCACTGGAATGAAGTAGTTGAAAGAGGATCAAGGCCACCATCATCTCCCAGCCCACCTCCTGCCAAGCACCAGCACCAAGCACTCCTCCTGCGACCCCCGGAGGGTCCTGTTCGAGCCACAGGTGCAGAAGGTGCAGACATCTGACTCCTATTTCCTCTGTATCCAAGAGGGGGTTTTTCAAGCGAAAGGGCCAACAACACTGAATTCGGAGGGCAAGAGGGGTACTTTGAAGTGGGACTCTTAGAGCACTGCTGAACTTACTGTGTTAAAAGGGATGAGTTAGAAAAAGGTCAACACCTGGCCCTTTCTCTTTGCTGTTTTGGGTTGTGTGGGAGGGCCCTGCATGAAACCTTTACTGGGCACTGGCTGCTGTGAGTTTCGGCTGCTAATGGGCCCCATCTGCCCCCTTGTTTGTAAATTGCATTTGAACAAATGGGAACCTCTCCACCTGGCCCACAACCAATCAATGGCTGACATTGAGGGGGTACAAAAGGCTGACTTTGGCCAGCCCAGTGGCTCACACCTGTAAATTCCAG
>NW_012110918.1:3026017-3031899 GCF_000951035.1 Colobus angolensis palliatus | reverse complement strand
CAACATAGATCGTGTCTCTACAGAAACTTTAAAAATTAGTTAGGCATTTAGACGTTTGCCTATAGTCCCAGCTACTCAGGAGACGAAGGTAGGGGGATCGCTGGAGCCCAGAAGTTCAAGGCTGCAGTGGACTGTGATGGCACCACTGCGCTCCAGACTGGGTGACAGAGGGAGACGCTGTCTCTAAAATAAATAAATAAAGACCGACCTTGCCTGACGGGGGAAAACCAGCTCTGTGATGCAAGTCGGACTCCTCAAGACACCTGAAGTTTAGATTTACCCCTGCCCTGCCATCCTCCCAGCCCTCTAGCCCCCACCCCATACACCATCTCCATGAGAATCCCTTGACTTCTAGGGAAACTGACAAAAGACACAAGGAGCTAAGCTTCCATGAAGCTTTGGGAGTATTTGGTTGATCCTAGGAAGAGAATTTCCAGTTCAGGTTCTCCAGTGCTTCCCAAGGGGAACTAGGCATAGAGGACTCAGAACCCAGCCCAGCTGAAGCCCCAAACACCAGAGATTTGGCTCGTTTCCCTGTTCCACCTTATACAGATTAGAGAAAGGCTATCCAGTGCAGGGGCTGTGCTGTTCCTGGGTGACAGTCCCTGGCTCCTATAAAGATCCTACCACAAAAAGATGATTTTGCTAGTTCCTGGGCACCCTGAACCCAAGTTGGGAACAATTCAACATCGGCATGTGAAATCTCCCGGAACACTTACAAGGCAAAAAGAGTTATGTCTGCCACCAAGTCTTTTTCAAGCAGCTGCTTATGGGATTTCACATTGGCGCTACCATCACGGCACAAACTGTATTTCCTTAGGGCATTTCAAGACTTTCCTCTGCACTGGCTCTTAAGGAAACCCTCTCCCAACACACATTCTAGTACCTTCCCTTCCTCCCCTTTCTCTTTTTCCTCTGCTCGCCCTGGGGCTTCCCACGATCACCTCCCCAAATCTCTACCTTAGGGGTGGCCCCTGGGGACCGACCACTCAAAGACAGGTGTGTGTTCAACAGCATACACTCTTAAAATCCCGATTTCACAGTGAACCGACACAATGCAACACACACCTCTGTGATCTAACCAGCCATCATTTGCTGGTCAAAGTGCTTGACTCTGGGGCAAAGTCAATTAAAAGTGAGAGAGTTGTGGCCGGGTGTGGTGGCTCACGCCTGTAATTCCAGCACTCTGGGAGACCAGGGTGGGTGGATCACCTGAGGTCAGGAGTTTGAGACCTGCCTGGCCAACACAGTGAAACCCCATCTCTACTACAAATACAAAAATCAGCCGGGCCTGGTGGCACACGCCTGTAGTCCCAGCTACTCAGGAGGTTGAGGCAGGAGAATTGCTCGGACCAGGGAGGCAGAGGTTGCGGTGAGAGGAGATTGCGCCACTGCACTCCAGCCTGGGTGACAGAGTGAGACCCCGTCTCAGAAAAAACAAAGGAGAGAGTTGTAAAATCGTCGTCCAAAACACCCTACGAACTTTATTAAATTCACAACGCTGTGCTTTTTTGGTGCAATTTTAAATTAGCTTTTTAAATTAGCTTCCATCAATCTTCTCCCCGTCCACCGTATTTCAGATGCTGAATTCAGGACAGTGTTGAAAGATTTTTACGGGGCGAGTTCCACGGTTCCAATTCCAATTTACCGTTCTTCCTTTTGTGACTTCCTCTTAGAGTTCGCCAGCCTATGGGTCCTTGAGGACTTAAAAACCAATGAATTAATCAAAGGAAAAATGTTCTGTTTCCTCCATTTAGAAATTCGTTGAAATATAGATGAAGTCCATCATGAACAGCAGGACGTTCTGAGAAAGCCATCAGCCTAAATGTCTTTATGAATAACTATTATGTTAGAAGCTCAAAAGATCTTACATCTCAGTTAGATGAATAATCCAGCTACCAAGGAACACTGGGAAGCAAACGAACATAATGCAGTCTGTACTTATTTCTCTGCTTATATGAACACAAGAAATATCTTTTTTTTTTTTTCTTTGAGATGGAATCTCACTCTGTCACCCAGGCTGGAGTGCAGTGGCGTGATCTCTGCTCACTGCAACCTCTGCCTCCCAGGTTCAAGCAATTCTCCTGCCTCAGCCTCCGGAATAGCTGGGATTATAGGCACGAGCCACCATACCTGGCTAATTTTGTATTTTTAGTAGAGATGGGGTTTCACTGTGTTGGCCAGACTGGTCTCGAACTCTTGACCTCAAGTGACCTGCCCACCTTGGCCTCCCAAAGTGTGGGATTACAAGCATGAGCCACCACACCTGGTTCTTTTTTTTTTGAGATGGGCTCTCACTCTGTCACCCACGCTGGAGTGCAGCGGTGCAATCACAGCTCAGTGCAGCCTCCACCTTTCAGGCTAAAACGATCCTCCCACCTCAGCCTCTCAAGTAGCCGGGACCACAGATGTGCACCACGATGCCCAGCTAATTTTTGTATTTTTTTGTAGAGATATGGTTTTGCCATGTTGCCCACAGCGCCATTCTCAAACTCCTGAGCTCAAGCGATCTGCCTACCTCAGCCTCTCAAAATGCTGGGATTACAGGTGTGAGGCACTGTGCCTAGCCAAACACATAAAATATCTTTTCATTTTTACCACCGAATTTACATTCAGGCAGCTTCTCCTGATATCAGTGATGCTCCTTGACCCCAAGCCAAGGACTTCTCGAAGCTGAATTTGCTACCTCAGACTTTCAACGTACTATGTGAAGTATAAAATGATTGTAACACAGAGATGACATCCTGTTTCACTTGTAAGAACTGGTAATTTGGGCTCAGAAAAGCTGAATCAATATGGCCACAAATGCATATATGAAAATATATCCCACCAATTCAATTAAGTGATTAATCAATAATGCACATAAATTTTAAAAAAACGGATCAAAATAAGGCTTTCAATCCCCCCTACCCACCAATCAGAGGCACAAAGAGAGAAACACTATCCATATTCATTCCTGTTTAGCTATTATAAATTGTTACTCACTATGCAGAAGTATTTGTAAGTCTGAATTACTACAGGATGTTTGTGGTTTTAAAAAATACAAATGCTACATCTCATCAGTATATAATTATATATGTACACAGTCTATATAAACACAATTTATGTATTTGTCTATAATATGCAAACTGAAGTCTTTAGTTGAGCTCAAGCTAAATAGTCTTTGTTTTTAAAAAATTTCCAATTGTTACCGGGCATGGTGGCTCACCTGAGGTCGGAAGTTTGAGACCAACCTAACCAACATGGAGAAACCCCGTCTCTACTAAAAATACAAAATTAGCCGGGCATGGTGGCCCTTGCCTGTAATCCCAGCTACTCAGGAGGCTGAGGCAGGAGAATTGCTTGAACCCGGGAGGCGGAGGTTGCGGTGAGCCGAGATCACACCATCGCACTCCAGCACTGGCAACAAGAGAGAAACTCCATCTCAAAAAAAAAAAAAATCCAATTGTGAAATAATCTTTACGTAAATAATTTTCCTCACTCCACCTCATCTGCATGAAAGCAGTCTGTTTTCTAGCATGATGTGTATTGGTGAAATGCCTACTAGGTAGTAGTTTTGTCTCGATAACCATGTCTTAGGCACACAATAGAAAAAAGAAAAAAGTGCAGCCAGGCACGTAGCTCACGCCTGTAATCCCAGCACTTTGGGAGGCTGAGGCAGATGGATCATCTGAGGTCAGGAGTTTGAGACCAGCCTGGCCAACATAGTGAAACCCCGTCTCTACTGAAAATACAAAAATTAGCTGGGCATGGTAGTGGGCGCCTGTAATCCCAGCTACTCAGGAGGCTGAGGCAGGAGAATTGCTTGAACTCGGGAGGCAGAGATTGTAGTGAGCTGAGATCACGCCACTGCACTCCAGCCTGGGCGATACAGTGAGATCCTGTCTCAAAAAAAAAAAAAAAAAAGAAGAAGAAGAAGAAAGAAAAAGAAAGAAAGAAAGAGAAAAAGAAAAGAAAAGAAAAAAGAAAAGGTGTAGGCAAGTTCATTCCTCCCAACCCATAATAAACATAACTCTCTTCCTGTTCAAAGGACCAAGCAAATAAACTGCAACTAAGACAGCCACCAACCAGCGCTGCTTTCTTCAAATTCAAGAGGCATGTTGTGAAAGCAAATGACACATTACCCAGGGAGAGCTGGAGCAGAAGCCCTTCCAGAAACAGGGATGAGCAGGAAGTCCAGCAACCCAGGTGGTAATGCTGGCCATGGAGCTCCATAGTTCTGTGACCCTGAGCAAGTCTTCTAATATTCCAGGCTTCAGATTCCTTGCCTATCAAGTTAGAACTCTAGATTAAATGATCTAAGGTTCAAAAATCTAAGTTTTTTTTGTTTTTGTTTTTGTTTAGAGACAGGGTCTCTCTCGCTCAGTCACCCAGGCTGGAGTGCAGTGGTGCAGTCACAGCTCACTGCAGTCTTGGACTTCTGCCCTTGAGCCATCCCCTTGAACACCTGCTCTCAAGCGATCCTCTTGGCCTCCCAAAGTTTTGGAATTACAGGTGTGAGCCACCACACCCAGCCTACAGTTCTAAGATTCTTTAAGAAAATCTCTTGGATATCTGGGTGTTGCTGAGGCTCAATGACACTGATTCTGATTCCCCAGGCTGCACTATGGTTGCTGGAAAAACTTCATCACCCCCCAATATAACGGGATGGGTTTGGAGAAAAACAAGAAAGACACATCCTGTGTGATATGTATGTGGTTCTCTCTCTTTTTTTTTTGAGACAGAGTCTCGCTCTGTCGCCCAGGCTGGAGTGCAGAAGCCCAATCTCGGCTCACTGCAAGCTCCGCCTCCCGGGTTCACACCATTCTCCTGGCTCAGCCTCCCGAGTAGCTGGGACTACAGGCGCCACCACCGCACCCGGCTAATTTTTTGTATTTTTAGTAGAGATGGGGTTTCACTGTGTTAGCCAGGATGGTCTCGATCTCCTGACCTTGTGATCCTCCCACCACGGTCTCCCAAAGTGCTGGGATTATAGGCGTGAGCCACCGCGCCCGGCCATATGTGGTCCTCTTAAGCGAAGGAGACTCCCTGCTTCATGAGTTCACATTGGATGCTTAGTATCTTTCATCCAACACAGCCCAGATTTCCCTGGGCACTGCCCCCAAAGCTGTACTATTGTCCCGTGCTATTCTATGGGGACCTATTATCTATTTGACTTCCAGTAGGAAGATTCCAGAAGCAATTTATAGAAGCATTTTCAAAACTTATAGAATATGTTTTACTTCTCATTTGAGAAATCTGAAGTACCAGTGGAATCTGATCTTTTCATGGACACAGTTAGTGCGGAGGGCAGCAGGAGAAGAAGCAGGAGAAGGCAGGGAGAACCTTCAGACCATGGCCTAGGTATGATGGAGAGAGAAGAAAGGAGTACTGGGTAGGAAGAGACTCAGAGTGAGACACAACTGCAAGAAAGTTTTGGTCACACTGGCCGGGCGCAGTGGCTCACGCCTGTACAATCCCAGCACTTTGGAAGCTGAGTAGGGTGGATCACCTGAGGTCAGGAGTTCAAGACCAGCCTGATCAACATGGTGAAACCTCATCTCTACTAAAAATATAAAAATTAGCCAGGCATGGTGGTGCGTGCCTGTAATCCCAGCTACTGAGGCTGAGGCAGGAGAATCCCTTGAATCTGGGAGGAGGAGGTTGCAGTGAGCCAAGGTCACACCACTGCATTCCAGCCTGGGTAACACAGCCAGACTCCGTCTCAAAAAAAAAGGAAAGAAAGAAAGAAAGGGCCGGGAGCAGTGGCTCACGCCTGTAATCCCAGCACTTTGGGAGGCCGAAAAGGGTGGATCACCTGAGGTCAGGAGTTTGAGACCAGCCTGGCCAACATGGTGAAACCCCATCTCTACTAAAAATACAAAAATTAGCCAGGCGTGGTG
>NW_012110918.1:3012836-3025967 GCF_000951035.1 Colobus angolensis palliatus | reverse complement strand
GATCACCTGAGGTCAGGAGTTTGAGACCAGCCTGGCCAACATGGTGAAACCCCATCTCTACTAAAAATACAAAAATTAGCCAGGCGTGGTGGCACATCCCAGTTACTCGGGAGGCTGAGGCAGGAGAATTGCTTGAGCCGGGGAGACAGAGGTTGCAGTGACCCGAGATCGGGCCACTGCTCTCCAGCCTGGGCGACAGAGCGAGACTCTGTCTCAAAAAAAAAAGAGAAAGAAAATTTTGGTCACACTGATGGGGAGTCTGGGAGCCAATGCTGTCCATGAAAGGATCCTGCCTCCTGCAGCAAGGGGTCAACTAGGGAGTTCCAAGCCCTGGAACACAGATGAAGGCTAAACCCTGCAGCGGACTGAGTGCCCGTGCTGGGAGAACACCCTGATGCCTTAAATTGCTTAGCAACCTCTAAGGAACAATGGCAATCCAGGGGCTGACAGGGAAGGTATGGAAAATCAATGAGCACTCACTTTGACAGACAATTCTGGGTGCAGAATACCTGCCACAGGTAATAAATCACTTCATTTAAGTTTATCTTTTTAGCAGTGCACAGTGGATTATACCCATACATCACTTCAACCCCTTTTCTGCCCTGTTGACAAAGGACAAATTGAGAAGGATGTTGGGAAAGTTGGGAGAAAGAAAGGAGAGAGACAGAAGAGCTCTGTTACTGGGCTGAGGCAGTAAAAGGAATAATTGTGATGATAAAGTAATTATTATTTTTTGTTTTCTAAGCTGCTGGTTCCATTTGTAAAAATCTTACAGAGCTGTCTGGATTTACCAATGAAGTTACCATGGGTTGGAAAATAAAGGTAGCTTTTTTTCCAAACCCCTTAGGACATACAACATACCTACCATCTCGACAAGATTTCAAAATCTTTGTTTTTCTGATAACGGATAAGTTTGTGGGCTTCACTAATGACACGCCTTAGAAACTGATGCCCCGAGAACCTTGATGTCCAGAACTCAATGTGGTCAATGGGATTCTGGGTTCAGAAATATGGCGACAGATTAAGATAACATAGGGGCAGAATCTCCCACCACAAACACCTAGGAATACTGGATAAAATATAACCCCAGGAAGAAAGGGGAAAACAGAGTGAAAGTGTGTGAGCTGATTTTGGGACTGTTCTAGTAACTAACAGACTTACAATTTAAAACCCAAGTGGACAAAGGAGGTGAAACCGTGAGCCACTATGAAGCAGAGAACTGGAACTAAAACCCCAAGGGGGCCGGGCGCAGTGGCTCACGCCTGTAATCCCAACACTTTGGGAGGCCTAGGCGGGTGGATCACCTGAGGTGAGGAGTTCAAGACCAGCCTGGCCATCATGGTGAAACCCCTTCTCTACTAAAAATACAAAATTAGTTGGGCGTGATGGCACACGCCTATAATCCCAGCTATTCGGGAGGCTGAGGCAGGAGAATCGCTTGAACCTGGCAGGCAGAGGATGCAGTGAGCCAAGATCAAGCCATCGCACTCTAGCCTGGGCGACGAAAGCAAAACTCCTTCTCAAAAAAAAAAGCCCCAAAGAGAGTTAGGATCTTCAAAGAAATACTTCCCCAGTGAAAGGAAAGACTAGGCGGAAACATCCCCTGGTACAGGGGTCAGGAGAACAATTTTATGTTCTTGGGCTCTAAGTGAAAAAAACCTCTCCCCTGAAAAATGGATATTCCAAACCTGAGCCTTAAGCAGGGTGATCCAGGAAATCTAAAGGAAGAAATAAGCAGAAATAAGGCAGTGACACTCCCAAGATCTCTAGAAGAAGCAATGCAAATTGTTCTGAGCAATGCAAATTGTTCTGAAGGAGCCTCACTATCAGACCATGTAAGATTCCCATGGAAAAAAAATAATCCCCACTAAAGGTTAGTTTAGAGGAAAATTAAAAATTAGAATACAGCATAAGCAGAAAACAGCAAATACAACAAACAAGATTATTAGAACTCCAGGGAACTTGGAAAAATAAAACTACAACCTGAAAGAGAGAGTATAATATAAGTGTGCTTTAGACTATTAAAGACAGAAAATGAGAAACCAAAACCCCGAGAAAAAATATTCTAGGAAAAAAGTAAGAGTCAGATGTGAAAACAAGCCAAATGGTACTTTTGGAAATAAATAATTTTTAAATGCAATAGATAGATTAAATAGTAAATTAGACAGAAATGAAGAGATTATTCAGTAAAATGGAAGACAGATCAGAGGAAATTACCCAAAGAGCATTAGAGAGGTCAATGAGGCATAAAAGAATAACTAAGGGCATAGAGAGTACAATGAGAAGGTCCATATGCATGTAATACAAGATCCAGATGATGAAAACAGAGATACAGTGTTAGTTTGGGTCCTCCAAGAAGCAGATGCTAAGAGGACATGTTGGGAAAAACACCTGTGAAGGAAAAAGAGAAGGAAGCAGGAGGAGGCAGGGAGAGCCTTCAGACCATGGTGTAGGTATGGAGAGAGATGAAAGGAGTACTGGATAGGAAGAGACTCAGAGTGAGACGCAGTTGTAACAAAGTTTTGGTCACACTGATGGGGAGTCCGGGAACCAATGTCATCCATGAAAGGATCCTGCCTCCTGCAGCAATGGGCCAGCACTGGTACCCCTGTCATATTCTGCCATCAGCTGGGAGCAGCCCAGTAGAAGCGTGAGTGAATCTGAGATGTGGCCTCTGGGGCTCAGTCAACTATGCTTCCCCCAGCAAGACAACTGAGCAGCATGATTTTATGGCTGCCACAATGAAGGAGAAGCAATATTTTAAAAGATAATAGTTAAGGACTTACCAGAATTTTAAAAGTCATGAATCCTCCATGTAAAGAATACCAAGTTCTAAGCAGAATAAATAAAAATAAATCAATACACACAGGACTGAGGCTCCAGAATATCAAAGACAAAGAGGAAGCCTTAAAGAACAGCCAGATAGCCAGGCGCGGTGGCTCACGCCTGTAATCCCAGTACTTTGGGAGGCCGAGGCGGGCAGATCACAAGGTCAGGAGATCAAGACCATCCTGGCTAACACAGTGAAACCCCGTCTCTACTAAAAATACAAAAAAAATTAGCCGGGCGTGGTGGCGGGCACCTGTAGTCCCAGCTACTCGGGAGGCTGAGGCAGGAGAATGGTGTGAACCCGGGAGGTGGAGCTTGCAGTGAGCCGAGATTGCACCACTGCACTCCAGCCTGGGTGACGAGCAAGACTCCGTCTCAAAAAAAAAAAAAAGAACAGCTAGACAAATATGGCAGAGTACCTACAAAGAAAGAGCAATCAGACAGAAGACTTCTCAGTAACAAATGAGAGGTGAGCAGGGTTTGGCGGCACAAGACTATAGTCCCAGATACTTCAGAGGCTGAGGAGGGAGGATCGTTTCAGCTTAGGAGGTCTGGGCTGTAGTGCACTATGCCAAACAGGTATCCACACTAAGTACTGGCATCAATATGGTGACCTCCCAGGGTCAGGGGACCACCAGGCTGCCTAAGGAGGGGTGAAATGATGGCCCAAATCAAAAAACTCCTGTGCTGATAAATAGTGGCCACTGTACTTCAGCCTGGCCAACATAGTGAGACCCCATTTCCAAATAAATAAGAAAAAAGAGAGTTGAGAAGCTGAGAAAACAGATGAGGGGAAAAAAAAGTTGAGAAGCCAAATGAAACAGTATCATCAGAGGGTTGAGGTGAGATTCTATACTCAGCTTAAAGAGAGTCATTGCAAGATGAGGACAAAGAAAGACGTTTTCCAACAAGAACTAAGTACATTCACAGGCTCTTAATAAAATGCACTAAAGTATATATTTTCAGAAAATAAAATGTGCGCATAGAAGAGTACTTAGAAACAACGGCAAATAAAGACACTAGTAAATAAAAATATATACAGTTTGGGCTGCACAAAACAAAAATAACAGTGAATAAAACACAAAATACAATAAAATACCAAAAAAGAGAGAAATTAAAACACTAAATTTAAAAAACTGGGTGGGGGAGGTGATAGGGTAATTTCTGACTGCTATTTAAGTATACACATTGAATATTTTTAGGATAACAAAGCTACTAGAGAGAAAAAGAGGAGCTGGTAAAACAATTCAGTAGGAGACAGGAAAGGAGAAAAAGAAAGTAGAGAAAAAGTATGGGAAATAGAAAACATGAAATAAGACAAAAAAAATCAACAATTGCTATAAATGCAAACAGACTGAAATAGCTGGTTAAAAAACAGGTTATTAATAGCTGGAAAAACCCAGACTCGAGATTTTTTTCTTAATTTAGCTATAAGCTATTTACAAGAGGCACATCTAAAATACAACAACATAGAAAAGTTAAAAGTAAAGGCTTTAGAAAACATGTACGAGACAGAAACTGACCAAAAGGGGACGAAGACTGGAAGCCTAAGGCAAAAGCATCATTAGGATCGACTGGTTCTTTACAGCCCACTTACCGGTTCTTAACAGTTAGACAAGTTACTTAAAGTTTTTGAGCCAGTTTCCTCACCTGTAAAATGGTATGATAATAATAGACTTGTTTTTGAATCTGGAACATGCTTTTTAAAAGTAACACGGCCGGGCGCGGTGGCTCAAGCCTGTAATCCCAGCACTTTGGGAGGCCGAGACGGGCGGATCACGAGGTCAGGAGATCGAGACCATCCTGGCCTACACGGTGAAACCCCGTCTCTACTAAAAAATACAAAAAACTAGCCGGGCGAGATGGCGGGCGCCTGTAGTCCCAGCTACTTGGGAGGCTGAGGCGGGAGAATGGCGTAAACCCGGGAGGCGGAGCTTGCAGTGAGCCGAGATTGCGCCACTGCACTCCAGCCTGGGTGACAGAGCGAGACTCCGTCTCAAAAAAAAATAAATAAATAAATAAAAAATAAAAGTAACAAATGTAAATATAGCAAAATGTTAATACCGATTTAATCTTTCTGGTGGGTACATAAGCGTGAATTTCATTATTATCTGTACATGTTTTATATATTTGAATTGTTTTTAAAATAAAAATGTTTTAATTTTTTAAGTTCACAAACCCAGTAACCAAGTAAAAATATCAGAAGCGCATTGTAAACAACAATGCTCCATACACCGTCTGGGAGTGGCTACCTATAGAACTTTCCTAGGAGACAACTTTGCAAGATACACCAAAGCTTTAAAAATGTAGACACCCAGCTGGGAGCAGTGGCTCACATCTGTAATCCCAGCACTTTGGAAGGCCGAGGTGGGTGGATCACTTGAGGTCAGCAGTTCGACACCAGTCTGGCCAGCATGGTGAAAACCCATCTCTACTAAAAATACAAAAAAAAAAAAAAATTAGCTGGGCATGGTAGTGGGCACCGGTAACCTCAGCTACTCTGGCACTGAGGCAAGAGAATTGTTTGAACCCAGGAGTCGGAGGTTGAAGTCAGCCGAGATCGCACCACTGCACTCCAGAGTGAGACTCTGTCTCAAAAAAATAAATAAATAAATAAAATGTAGATACCCTGTAACCCAGTGATTAAATTCTGTAATTTATCCTGAGGAATGAATCAAGAGATGTGTATAAGCATGTATGTACCAGTTGCTGAGTTCAGTCTAATGGTGAAAAATTCAAAACAACGTTAATGTTGTTGGAAATTGCTTTAGTAAATTTTAACACATTAGTATAACAAAATAGTACGCAGTCATTAAAATTCAGGTTATAGAAGAATATTAATGACAAGCATTGTATATTGATAGGTGAAAAAGATACAAAGCAGTATGCCTTGTATGGGCTTGGGTTTTACTTTAAAATACGTGTAGGCTGGGTACAGAAGCTTCCAGCACTTTGGAAACTCAAAGCAGGAGGATCACTTGAGTTCAGGAGTTCAAGATCAGCCTGGGCAACATAGCAAGACCCCATCTCTACAAAAAATAATAAAAATTAGCCAAGTGTGGTGGCATGCACCTGTAATCCCAGCTACTCAGGGGACTGAAGTGAGAGAATTGCTTGAGCCCTGGAGGTGGAGGCTGCAGTGAGCTGTGATCGTATCAGTGCACTCCAGCCTGGGTGATACAGTGAGACCCTGACTCAAAAAACAAAAGGAAAATAAAAAATAATAAAATATGTGTATTATGTACACAATTGTCTGGAAGGCTATGGAGCAACATACTACTCATGAAACATCTCTGGATGGTGGAGATTCTGAATGACTTTTGTTTTATTGTGCTTTTTTGTGTTTTCCAAGTTTTCTGCAGTGAACATATGGTGCTTTGTAATTAGGAAAAAAGCAATCATCGTTTCTAAAGTAAACGGCAATAATTCAAGTTCATACTCTAATGCAGAGTCCACAAACTATATCCTGCAGGCTAAATGCTGCCTGCCACCCATTTTCATACTGCCCATAACTTAAGAATGGTTTTACATTTTTAAATGGTTGAAAAAACATCAAAAGGAGAATAAAATGTACAATATGTCATTCTAAATCTTTGTGTTTAATCTTTACAGCAACTCTGTGAAATAGGTACTATTACTCATTTTATAGATGAGGAAACCAAAGCTTTTAGATGAGTTATGTAAGTAGTGAAAGACCTCATAGTTAATAAGTTTTTGAGCTGGAATTCAGACCCCAGAGTCTTACCCTAGAGCTGTACTCTTTTTTGGGGTTTTTTTTTTTTTTGAGATGGAGTCTTGCTCTGTGTCCTAGACTGGAGTACAGTGGCGCTATCTCGGCTCACTGCAACCTCTGCCTCCCGCGTTCAAGCAATTCTCCTGCCTCAGCCTCCCAAGTAGCTGGGATTACAGGCGCCCGCCACCAGACCCGGGTCCTTTTTGTATTTTTAGTAGAGATGGGGTTTCGCCATGTTGGCTAGGCTGGTCTCGAACTCCTGACCTCAGGCAATCCGCCCACCTTGGCCTCCCAAAGTGCTGGGATGACAGGCGTGAGCCACCGCGCCCAGCCTGAGCCTGTACTCTTAATGTGCTTCCCCCATGTGAAAAGTTCCCCAACATTATGAGGGCAAATCAAGTCAGTACATTCTGGTGAATTCTCAGGAGGGAAGACCACTGCATATCAGAGAAGCTTTGTAGAAGAATGAGGCCACATTTCTACCACAATGACAGGAAATATTAACTCTGAACTTCCAAATAAGCAAAATGTTTTCCTCCCTCAAATAATTCAATTCTTCCCATTAGTAGACTTATGTTACAGAAAATCATACCCCATTATTATGTTTGGACTTTCATCGATAAAAATTCTTGGAAATTTGTTTTTGGCTCTCGTTATGTCAGCACCTCCACAATATCGCTGATGTTTTCTCTTGGCCCATAAAGCCTGACATATTTGTTTACTCTCTTTACAGAAAATGTTTGCAGACCCCTGCTCTAATTAACACAAAGAAAGAGGGCAGAGGGGAGTGGCAGGCGGTCATGGTATTGATGAGAATAATTCCCCACACCTGGAGCTACAGAGTAGCCCATAACCCAGCTGGTACTCTCCCAAGCTGCTCCACAAGCTCTTAGTCATTTCGAGATTGAGTTTCTTTCCTCCTCCTGCTCTGTCTATATTTTCTCCATTACCTCTCACCAAGAGGTAAGCAAAGCAAAGGAAAAAAAGGTAAAACTTAATTCAGTCAAGTTTAATACTACTTAAAAACTGGCAAAAAATTTGTTCAGGGGAAGAGATTTGACTTGTACATCATCTCTAGAGTTGATTCGCCATGTTTTCTGTTACCTAAAATATTTGAGATTTGGCCACTCCTACTAAGTCTCAGTTTGCTCATTCACTCAACAAACCCTAAGCATTTCCCATGTACCCTGCCCCTGGACACAATACTGGATCAATCAGCTAGATAGAGCAGCTCACAGGTGAGCAGAAATTTTATATATATAACAGCACAACACAACATGTTCTATGATGGAAAGCAGTTTTAAAAGAGTACAGGAAATGCGAAGTAAAACCGCAGTGAGATACCACCACACACTCATTAGAATAGCTACAAACAAAAGACGGATAATACCAAGTACTGGCAAGGATGTGGCAAACCCAAACCCTCATACGTTGCTAGTGAGAGTAAAAAAAAAAAAAAAAAAAAATGCAAGAACTACTTTGGAAAACAGCCTGGCAATTTCTTTGTAAGTTAAACATACGTTTAATATAAGACCCAGCGGCTGGGCACAGTGGCTCACGCCTGTAATCCCAACACTTTGGGAGGCCGAGGTGGGCGGATCATGAGGAGATCATGACCATCCTGACCAACATGGTGAAACCCTGTCTCTACTAAAAATACAAAAATTAGCTGGGCATGGTGGTGCACGCCTGTAGTCCCAGCTACTCAGGAGGCTGAAGCAGGTGAATCACTTGAACCCAGGAGGTGGAGGTTGCAGTGAGCTGAGATGGCACCACTGCACTCCAGCATGGCGACAGAGTGAGACTCCATCTCAAAAAAAAAAAAAAGCCCAGGAATTCCACTCCTTAAAGTATCTCCCCAAGAGGAACGAAAGCACACGTCCATCCAAGACCTGTATACAAATGATCACAGCAGCAATATTCACAGTAGCCCAAAATTAGAAACAAATCTCTATCAACTGGTGATGAATAAACAAAATGTGGTATGTCCATACAACAGAATGCTATTAGCAGTAAAACAAGAACCAACTACTGGCCAGGCACAGTGGCTCACGCCTATAATTCCAGCACTTTGGGAGGCTGAGGCGGGCAGACTGCTTGAGCGCAGGAGTTCGAGACTAGCCTGGGAAACATGGTGAGACTCCCGTCTCTACAATAAATAAATAAATAAATAAATAAGTATAAAAATTAGCCAGGTGTGGTGGCATATGCCTAGTCCCAGCTACTCAGGAGGCTGACGTGGGAGGATCACTTGAGCCCAGGAGGTGGAGGCTGCAGTGAACTGTGATTGCACGACTGCACTCTAGCCTGGGTGACAAGAGTGAGACCCTATCTCAAAAAATAAAAACAAAAAACCCCAACTACTGATGCATTCAACAACATTAATGAACTCAAAAACATTACGTTGAGTAAAAGAAGCCAGTCTCAGCCGGGCACAGTGGCTCACACCTGTAATCCCAGCACTTTGGGAGGCCAAGGTGGGTGGATCATGAGGTCAGGAGATCAAGACCATCCTGGCTAACACAGTGAAACCCCGTCTCTACTAAAAATACAAAAATTAGCCGGGCATGGTGGTAGGCGTCTGTAGTCCCAGCTACTGGGGAGGCTGAGGCAGGAGAATGGCGTGAACCTGGGAGGCGGAGCTTGCAATGAGCCAAGATCACGCCACTGTACTCCAGCCTGGGCCACAGGGTGAGACTCTGTCTCAAAACAAAACAACAACAACAACAAAAATAGGCCAATCTCAAAGGACTACATGTTGTATAATTTTTATATGAAATTACCAGAAAAGACAAAACTATAGAGACATAAATCAGATCACTATTTGCCAGGGATCAGGGTAAGAGCAAGAACTGACCACAAATAGCAAGGGGAGGGGAATGGAAAGTTCTAAAACCGGACTGTGGTGATGGCTGCACAGATGTATGGATTTACTAAAACTTATGAGCTTTTCTTTTTTTTTACTAAAACTTATCCATTTTACACTTAAGATAGGTGAGTTTATCATGTGCATAAAAAAATTTTTGGCTGGGTACAGTGGCTCACACCTATATTCCTAGCACTCTGGGAGGCCAAGGTGGGTGGATCACCTAAGGTCAGGGGTTCAAGATCAGCCTGACCAATATGGTAAAACCCCGTTCCTACTAAAAATACAAAAATTATCTGGGTGTGATGGTGAGCACCTGTAGTCCCAGCTACTCAGGAGGCTGAGGCAGGAGAATCGCTTGAACCCAGGAGGCGGAGGTCGCAGTGAGCCAAGATCGCGCCACTGCACTCCAGCCTGGGTGACAAGAGTGAAACTCTGTCTCAAAAAAAGGAAAAGAAATTAGATTTTGATATGAGCTACAGCTGAACCTTGAAAACATGCTGAGAAAAAGACGCCAGATACAGAAGAACACATAATGTTGATTCTACTTTTATGAGGTACCTAGAATAGGCCAATTCACAGAGGCAGAACACAGTATAGAGGTTACCAGAGGGTGGGGGAAGGGGACATTGAGGAGTTAGTGTTTAATGGGTGGAATTTCTATTTGCGATGATGAAAAAGTTCTGGAAGTGGACAGTGATGATGGTTGCCCAGCATTGTGAATATACTTAATGCCACTAAATTGTACACTTCACAATGCTTAAAATGGGCCAAGCATGGTGGCTCACACCCTTCCTAGCACTCTCGGAGTCTGATGCGGGCAGATCACTTGAGCCCAGGAGTTTGAGACCAGCCTGGGCAACGTAGCAAAAATCTTGTCTCTACTAAAATTACAACAAATTAGCGGGCACAGTGGTGTGCGCCTGTAGTCCCAGATAATCGAGAGTCTGAGGTGGGAGGATCGCTTGAGCTGGAGAGATTGAGGCTGCAGTGAGCTGTGATCACACCACTACACTCTAGCTCTGGTGACAGAGCCAGACTTTGTCTTCCAAAAAAAAAAAAAAAAACTTAAAATGGTAACTTTTTATCTTATACGTATTTTGCCGCAGCTTTTTTCTTTTTTTTTTTTTTACAGTCTTCCGTGCACCTTCGGGAGGAAGAGGGGCCTGGGACTTGCCCGTGGGCTCACTTTCAGGTGGCTATTTCTTCATCAGTTGAGTTCTTAACTGTCTCTAATTGATAGCAAAGGGAAGAAAACGCAGTTTGCATTCACACAGCCCATTGTCCAAATGCCTAAAGACGTTAATTTGAAAAATACTGCAAGAATCACGAAACTGATTCTAAATTTACTTCTAAATCATGAGAGCAAACCTGAAGTGTGGTTTTAATTGGGTTTACAGGAAGTATAAGTGTTGTTTATGTGACTTGTTCTTTTGTTTAACTGCTGGTAATCACTGGCTACTGCACCAATCTCATGACCACAGAGACAAGCAGTTGAGTAATTAAAATATTCAAAATCTGGCTCAGTGGCTCACCCCTGTAATCCCAACATTTCGGGAGGCCAAGGCGGAAGGATCACTTGAGACCAAGAGTTCAAGACCAGCCTGAGCAATGTAGCGAGACCCCCATCTCTGCAAAAAAAAAATTTTTCTTAATCTGAGCTAAAAGAAAAACAGTTTGTTTCCAATGCTTTCATTTTAACCCTCACTGTGATACAGGCATCAAAGAATTAGCCTTTTAAAAGAAGATAAATTAGCTTTCATATTTGACTGTTTGGACAGCTAGCTGTATATGACAACTTTTTGTCCCTTTTCTCCACCCCCAAACAGAGAAAGCTGTTGAGTCTCAATTCTCCAAGATGTCTAGATTATAATGTTGAAGTTCTCATACAAGCAAAACCTCCCAGCAATGGTACATGTCTTGTCAAGGTAAAGACAAGAAGATTTTTTTCTTTGCTATCTATCAAGAAAATAAAAGGGTGTGCCTATTACTTTAAAAAACGTTTTCTTTTTCCTTTAATGAAAAGTGTTATGCTTATTCCACTGGCAGTTTAACAAGGAATCTTGGGTCGTCAGCAAGGCTTCAAAATGGGTGATTAGAACACTACAGGCTGATAGACTCCAAATTAAATTGACAATACCCAATCTAAGCTTCAAAAGATGTGTGTATCGGCACCACCATCAAAAGCAATTCTCTGAGTCACTTTTAGCTTCTCCCAGACTCTGAGCCTTTCCAAATTAGAACATGGAAAAGGAAAAAAATGCAAGATAAGGCACTTTGCTGTGTCATCCCTTAGAAAGTCAGCGAAAATTAAATAAGTACAACCAAATGGATTTATTGCTTGGGTGACAATGCTCAAGTGACAGGGAGGAAGAATAAGAAAATAAAAATGTCAGCACTGAATAAGGAGCAGAACAATAAATACTTAGAAGATCAGTGTACCTGGCTGAGCATGCTGGCTCATGCCTATAATCCCAGAATTTTGGGAGGCCAAGGCGGGAGGATTGCCTGACGTCAGGAGTTCGAGAGTAGTTTGGCCAACATGGCAAAACCCCGTCTCTATCAAAAATACAAAAATTAGCCAGGCATGGTGGCATGCAACTGTTATCCCAGCTACTGGGGAGGCTGAGGCAGGAGACTCACTTGAACCCAGGAGGCAGAGGAGATCGTGCCACTGCACTCCAGCCTGGGTGACAAAACAAGACCCCATCTCAAACACACAAACAAATAAACAAGAAAGATCGATGTACCTGCCTCTCCAGCCTAGTAAATATGGCCCAATGGTGATTTTGACTGTGGAAGGTGAGAAAGAACTTTGTACCAGAAGATAAAAGCCCACAGGAAAGACTAGAAGCACAAGACCCTGACAGAGAAGAGAATGGTCCAGTGGTTCTAGAGAGGTTCTAGAGAATGGTCCAGTGGAGGAGAGAAACGGAGGTGAGATTAATCAAGATAGAGACCGAGATAAAGCATGAAGCATCCCCAAGGGCAGGTTCATGAATGAGGACCACCAAGCAGTTTTCCAGGCTGTAGCTGAATGCCAGCAGAGAAGTCTCTGCACCCTCTCCTGCAAGTCAGGGAAGCTGCCCCAGTTCTCAGAGCACCTGGTTCCAGGTGATCAAATCACTTTCCTCTGGGTAGAAGAACCCCCACATCCACACACACGATGACACATAAAGACTGTGACCAAAAGCAAATGAAAACACCTAAAGTAAGCCCCCAAAATCATTTAAAATAAGACTTTATAGAAAAGCAATGCAGCCGGGCGCAGTGGCTCATGCCTCTAATCCCAGCACTTTGAGAGGCCAAGGCGGGTGGATCACCTGAGGTCAGAAGTTTGACACCAGCCTGACCAACATGGAGAAACCCCGTCTCTACTAAAAATATCAACATTAGCTGGGTGTGGTGGTGCGCGCCTTTAATCCCAGCTATTCCGGAGGCTGAAGCAGGAAAATTGCTTGAACCTGGGAGGTGGAGGTTGCAGTGAGCTGAGATTGCACCACTGCACTCCAGCCTGGGTGACAGAGCAAGACTAAGAAAAGAAGAAAAGAAAGAAAAGAATGAAAGAAAGAAAGAGAGAAAGAGAGAAAGAGAGAGAGAGAGAGAGAAAGAAAAAGAAAGAAAGAAAGAAAGAAAGAAAGAAAGAAAGAAAGAAAGAAAGAAAGAAAGAAAGAAAGAAAGAAGAAAGAAAGAAAGAAAAAGA
>NW_012110918.1:3009812-3012786 GCF_000951035.1 Colobus angolensis palliatus | reverse complement strand
AAAGAAAGAAAGAAAGAAAGAAAGAAAGAAAGAAAGAAAGAAAGAAAGAAAGAAAGAAAGAAAGAAAGAAAGAAAGAAAGAAAGGAAGAAAGACAACGTGATAGCTGGGATCCCAGGTAAAAATTTCAGGAAATAAACACATTCAAAGCAGGGGATTGTCCCTCCATAGTATCAAAGACAACAAAACAGGCTTCCACCATTCCAAGGACTATCGCCTAAGACCTCTGCTGACTCCAAGAAGGGATGGCACCACGTCCGAGGCACCAAAGAAGAGACCCAGGATGGGCATGGTGGCTCAGACCTGAAATCCCAGCACCTTGGGAGTCTGAGGTGGGAGGATCACTCGAGCCCAGGAGTTCAAGAACAGCCTGGGCAAGATGGTGAGACCCCTGCCTCTACAAAAAAATTTAAAAATTATCCGGGTATAGTGGTACATGCCTGTAGTCAGCTGTGAGTATACCACTGCACTCCAGCCTGGGAGACTCCATTAAAAAAAGAGAGAGACCCGGAGCCAGTGAGGGAGACACAGGGTTTATTGAGACTTACATAAGGGTCATTCCAGGGGCAGCAGGCTGGACAGGAGAACCACTGCTGTTTGTACTGAGCACGCAGTTTATACTGCATTTTTCACTTAGCACCCTCCACCTAGCAACCTCCATTTAACCCAAAGCAAAGGGCCTCCATCCCCCAGATGGCCTGCATTCCAAAGAACGAGCCAGGGATTTGGATGTCCATCATAGATAAGGAGTGAATCTCCAGGTTGGCCACTCTCAGATTCCTTAGCTTGGAAGTCCAAACACACATTCTTCTTAGATCCTAGGGTCATTCTTTTTTTTTTTTTTTTTTGAGACAGAGTCTCACTCTATGAACCAGGCTGGAGTGCAGGGGTACCATCTTGGCTTACTGCAACCTCTGCCTCCTAGGTTCAAGCGATTCTCCTGCCTCAGCCTCCCGAGTAGCTGGGATTACAGGTGCCCGCCACCATACCTGGCTAATTTTTGTATTTTTGGTAGAGACAGGGTTTCCCCATGTTGCCCAACCTGGTCTCAAACTCCTGACCTCAAGTGATCTGCCCACCTCAGCCTCCCAAAGTGCTGGGATTACAGGCATGAGCCACCGTGCCTGGCCAACCCTAGGGTCTTCTTAGGGTGTGCTTCATTTATGGCTGTCAGGTGCATCTGCCATACAAGGACCCAGATCCACCATTCAAACACCCACCATTCAAAAACCCACCGTTCAAAAACCCACCATTCAATGGACCCAGAGAGGCTTATTCTGCTGAGGACTTGGGATGCACGAGTTTTGAAACCTGCACAAATAGTCAACTCTCCCTTTACAGATACGAAAGCATCTCTTTGTCCTCCTAAGAGATTCTGGGATGGCAAGACATCAATAGGCTCACTCTGTTCTATTTCTCTTAGCATAAATCAAAAAAAAATCTTAATCAGGAAGGAAATTATTTTTGTACCATACGCCTAATGCTCGATGTCTGTGGGCTATCCTGGTGAAGCTGTCATATTCTTTTATTTTCCATTCTTTTCTTTCTTTCTCTTTTTTTTTTTTTTTTGAAAACAGAAGAATTTCTTCCTTCTTTAGGGAGAAAGGACTGCAGCACAAGAATTGGTTGTGCCTTAATTTTAGGAATTGCTGAAGTGGCAGGTCAAAAAAGCAATATGGAGCACACTATCACTTGTGGCCTCAGGACACGCACACACACACACAAGAATCAGTCAAAGAAGTCTGGAGTGCGGTGGCTCATGCCTGTAATCCCAGCACTTTGGGAGGCTAAGGCAGATGGATCACGAAGTCAGGAGATCCAGACCATCCTGGCCAACATGGTGAAAGCCCGTCTCTACTAAAAATACAAAAATTAGCTGGGCATGGTGGCACACGCCTGTAATCCCAGCTACTTGAGAGACTGAGGCAGGAGAATCACTTGAACCCGGGAGAGGTTGCAGTGAGCTGAGATTGTGCCACTGCACTCCAGCCTGGGCGACAGAGTGAGACTGTCTTGGGGCGGGGGGGGAGGAAAAAAAATCAGCCAAAGATACCTCGAGTCTGGTTGGAACTTCTGGAGCAATTTAAGCCCTATGCTCCAAATGCCTAAACAATGGCCTCTATTTATCCACAGTTCAAAAGACCTCATTGCATCAGAAGGCAGCTTCCTGAATAAGATTGCCGCTAATTCTCCCAGCAGCAGAAATCCGCTCGCATGAATAACAAAGTTTCGCTCTGTTATTCATAATAAGGATTAAACCCAGTGGGATAAAATGTACGGTTGCCAGATCATCTTGGGGTAGGGCTGAGTATGGAAAACACGAGTTCTCATTTCTCCCCAACTAACTAACGCCTGGTAGTTGGTGCAGGTAACAGTTTCTTTAAATGCACCTATCACAATTCCTTTTGCTACTAAAGGAGAAATTAGTTAACACAGAAAGTACATTGAGAGACAGAGCTAAAGGGCACTACAGAAATATCACCACTGGCCTTTGCTCCATGTCACAAGTGTGAATGCAACCCTTCAAAGTAATACCTAGTTGCTGTTGGTGCTCAGAAAGCGATATCCCAAAATATGGCAGTTTGACATGCTGAATTGAGGAAGAAGCCTCAAGGTGTCTCTGATCCTCCTCCCTTTCCCCTCATTTCTTGTCTCATGCGTCCGTATGAAGAGACCACCAAACAGGCTTTGTGTGAGCAACATGGTTGTTTATTTCACCTGGATGCAGGCGGGCTGAGTCCGAAAAAGAAGTCAGCAAAGGGTGGTGGATTATCATTAGTCCTTATAGGTTTTGGGATAGGCGGTGGAGTTAAGAGCAATGTTTGGGGGGCAGGGGGTGGATCTCACAAAGTACATTCTCAAGGGTGGGGAGAATTATAAAGAATCTTCTTAGCCGGGCGTGGTGGCTCAAGCCTGTAATCCCAGCACTTTGGGAGGCCGAGACGGGTGGATCACGAGGTCAGGAGATCGAGACCA
>NW_012110918.1:3007676-3009552 GCF_000951035.1 Colobus angolensis palliatus | reverse complement strand
AAACTTCTGGGGGAGATTACAAAGTACATTGATCAGTTAGGGTGGGGCAGAAACAAATCACAGTGGTGGAATGTCATCGGTTAAGGCTATTTTCACTTCTGTGGATCTTCCATTGCTTCAGGCCATCTGGATGTATACATGCAGGTCACTGGGGATATGATGGCTCAGCTTGGGCTCAGAGGCCTGACATTTCTGTCCTCCCAAAACACAGGATAGAAGTTATTCTCCGGAGTTCCCTTATCTCCCTAACGTCTAGACCTGGCAAAGAAGAATACAATCACCTCTGATCCATTCCCTCCCTGAGTTTTCATTAACTGAACTCATATCACAGGACAAAAGACTGAATTCGGTCAACACACCTGGGAAGACTTTTGTCACAAACCATTGTCTGCCCAACAGACTTTGTCCCAAGCCTTTGTATGTTCTTCAAGCCCACTGATTCCCCTAAAAATCATCTGCTACTTCCCTAAAATCATCCTCACTTCCCATCTCCTTTTCCCCTAAAAAACACAAGACATATAAACATCTGTACCCCACTGGGATATGGGTAATCACTCTGTGTTCCTCCCTCCTCCCACCGTGCACACTAATACACTTATATACCGTTTCTTCTTTTTTTTTGAGACTGAGTCTCGCTCTGTCGCCCAGGCTGGAGTGCAGTGGCGCCATCTCGGCTCACTGCAACCTCCACCTCGCAGGTTCAAGCAATTCTCCTGCCTCAGCCTCCCAAGTAGCTGGGATTACAGGCACACACCACCACGCTCAGCTAATTTTTGTATTTTTAGTAGAGACAGAGTGTCACCATGTTCGCTAGGCTGAACTCAAACTCCTGACCTTGGGCGATCCTCCGACCTCAACCTCCCAAAGTGCTGGGATTACAGGTGTGAGCCATTGTGCCTGGCCAGCCTTCTCTTCTATTAATCTGCTTTTTGTCAGTTGATTTTTCAGCAAACCTTTAGGGGACAAAGGCGAATTTTTTCCTTAGCCCTTGCATTACATAAAACTAAAAGACTCTCCAGTCTGTCGCCTCACCCAAAGGCTGCCTCTCTGTCCCAGGCCTAGGTTTTTCTCTGCTCCACCCCCCGCCACCCAGTCCCCACTGCAGATAAAACAATCTGCTCACCACATGTTGTACACATGATTTACAGCTTCCTACTTACAGACCTTCTCTGCCAAAATCCGTATTCCTCCTTCATAACTTGCTTCCAAGAGCTTCCCCGTGATCTCGGCCTATTGTGATCTCTTCTTTACACCAGGTTCATAGTGAGTTTGCAATCAATTACAATGTCCATGTTTTTCCTTTAATAATTATATGTGAAGTGATAGTAAAGTCCAGGATTTGCTTCCAAACAATCCCGGGATGGGGGCAGCAGAGCGGGGCAGTATGACAAGAAACCACCAGTTAATTGTTCTATTTGGGTAATGGGTACATGTGGGTTCATCAGGCTGTTCTATTTTTGCTACAATTTTAAAGTTTCCATAGTAAAAATCTGAAAATAATGACAGTCACAAAGCTGGCTAATGACAGGACCAAGAGCCAAACCCAGGATCTCCTGATTTTAAGACCAGTGTCGGCTGGGTGCAGTGGCTCATGCCTGTAATCCCAGCACTTTGGGAGGCCGAGGCAGGCAGATCACCTGAGGTCAGGAGTTCGAGAGCAGCCTGGCCAACACGGCGAAACCCCGTCTCTACTAAAAATACAAAAATTAGCTGGGCATGGTGGCAGACACCTGTAATTCCAGCTACTCAGGAGGCTGAGGCAGGAGAATCGCTTGAACCTTGGGGGTAGAGGTTGCAGTGAGCTGAGATCCGGCCACTGCACTCCAGCCTGGGCCACAGAGCCAGACTCCGTCTCAAAAAAAAAAAAAAAAAAAAA
>NW_012110918.1:3002289-3007626 GCF_000951035.1 Colobus angolensis palliatus | reverse complement strand
GGAGGCTGAGGCAGGAGAATCGCTTGAACCTTGGGGGTAGAGGTTGCGGTGAGCCGAGATCATGCCACTTCACTCCAGCCTGGGCAAAAGAGTGAGATTTCCCTCTCCAAAAAAAAAAAAGACCAGTGTCCTCTCTGCCTATTGTCCTCTGTGCTTTTGTTTTTCATGGATTTTTTTTATCATTGCTGTTTCTGCCTTTTTCACTGTGTCAAATTGTATTCATTTATTCATTTGACATGAAAAGCCCTGGTTGCTCGCCTCAAGGAGCTGGCAGTGGAACTAGGGACACCGGTAAACAGATAAATCACAGTCGAATCATGAATGCAACCACCAAGATATGAATTGAGTGGAAACGAACAGTTTCCTATGGGAAAACAGAACAAGGAAGCCTGCTTGAGAGAGTCCAAGACGCCTGCCCAGTCAGTCGGGGATATCTGAGGTGAAACTTGAGAGCTAACAGGAATATTTTCGGTGAAGGGGCTTGGAGACATAATTCAGGAGACAGGGGCACAATTCAGGCAGATAGCAGAGCATGGACAAAGGTGAAGTCTTGGAAAAGTTTGATGAGGCAAGAGAGGTGTGAACAGGGCCAGATGGGGCAGGTGCCCTGGTGGGTTAAATGGGGGCCAGATTTTGAAGGGGCTTCGACGCCAAGCCTAGGGGGCTGAAATTTCGCTCCCAGCAATCTGGAGTAACAAGAAAGTGACATGATCACTGGTGGTCTGTTAGGAAGGTAACTGGCAGCTGTGTAGGTCAGAGCCCACGTGGACTTTTGTAATAGACCAGAGCCTGGATTAGTGTGAGAGTTGCAGGTATTGCCTAGGTGCAAAATTTAAGGGGGTACCTCAAACCTCAGCAATACAGATAAATATTATTTTAATGCATTGTTTTATTTTTTAGTTTTTTTGAGACAGAGTCTTGCTCTGTTGCCCAGGCTGGAGTGCAGTGGCTCAATCCTGGCTCACTGCAACCCTTCATCTCCTGGGTTCAAGCAATTCTCCTGCCTCAGCTTCCGATGTAGCTGGGACTACAGGTGCACGCCACCATGCCTGGCTAATTTTTTTTTTTTTTTGTATTTTTGGTAGAAACGGGATTTTGCCATGTTGGCCAGGCTGGTCTTGAACTCCTAGGCTCAAGTGATCCACTCACCTCAGCCTCCCAATGTGCTGTGATTACAGGTGTGAGCCACCACACCCAGCCATAATGCATTTTTTTTAATCAAAATGAATGCAAAGGAAATGCACAAGGAAAATACATCCAATTGTAAATAAAGATGTGCTTGTTCTTATTTGTTTTAGGGCCCTGCCTTCTTTCCCACTGGCTGCAGAATGCCCACCCCACCCTCCTCATCTCCCACCGCCTCATCCACTGGGTGGGCTTACGAGAGTTGACAATAATAGGATTACGGATTGGACAACATGAGACTTTACTCATAGTCAACTTTTTTTTTTCATCGTAGAGCTTTATTAACTTTTCCACTTGGTCCACAACATGGGAGGATATTTTGATGCATACGAACATATATATGCACATATATGCTCACACATATGAACATATATATGCACATATATGTTCACACATATGAACATATATATGCATCTATATATACATATATATATATATTTTTCCCCCTGATCTAGCTCCAATATGGTTTGGCAGGGCAGTGCAATCAACATAGCAAGAAATGAGGAGAGCCAGTCCTAAAGCAACAGTAAAAGTTTAGATGGTTAAAGAGGAGAAACCAGATTCAAGCAACATTTCTAGGGCAGAAATGAAAGAATATGGAAATACAGCAGGTGCATGAGGCTGAGGCTCAGCTTGGGCTCAGCAGAATTTATTCTACTCAACTAAATCACAAACGCTTCAGGGGTTACAATCCCATTCTCCTATTCTTCTGTATCATTTTGCGCCCAGCTCAATAAGTTCCTGTTAACTAATTAAGTGGAAAAGAAGAGCTTAAATCCAAGGTATACATGATGGAAGCCAGGCGTGTCAGTTTCGACTTCATACAGCCTCTCGTGCCGAACAGCATGGTGCACTGATGAATATTCAAAAAGGAACAACCGTTAATGATGACTAAGACCCCCAAAATGTAATAAGTTATTTTAGTGACACTCTTCTGTCATTTTTCCCCATCTAATTTCACATTCTTAGGACTAGGGAGAAGAATAATTGAAGTCAAGGCTTGATTTTATGGTCTTGACAGCTTGTGATCGGATTAGAAGGCTGACAAAATTGTTGCTTCTATCCACTTTGTACAATCGGAGAGAATGAATGAGCTGCTTTCCAGTTTTCTGTTCCAAGTATTAACTGGATTCCCACTTCACTCTGCTTCTGTGATTTCTACTCTGCTTATGTTAGCTTCCGTCTCACACAATATGAACATAGCCCCATCTCTGCCAAGCAAATGAGAGGCCGAGCTCTGGGCTGTGGACAGTGTCAGTGACAACAAGGGTGAGGTGTCATCAGATGAATCATCAGGTGTGGGAAATGCATTTGAGACACTCAAAATAACTGGGGAGTGATGGGGGTGGCTTAATAAATAAAAGCCTACAAGACCTAACTTCTAGACGTCTTCAGAAGGGTGAGTTGCTTTGAGAGGCAGATACACAAGATGACAACTTGCTAGCAGTGGCTGGGCCCAGGCAAGGAGCTATGGCTAAACAGGAAATCAGTTACTTAGCAGTTGAGCGGATGTTTGAGTGTTCAAAGGACAAGCACAACAGCTATACTCTGATATGTCCTGTAAAGTTAAAAACAAAGCCAGGTTAACTCTGACAGATGCATCCGAGACTGATACGCTTAGGAGCTACCTGGTTGCATTGCCTGGGGATCTTAATACTCTGTGAATCATTATGAATTATAATATTTAAAGCTGTTGTTTATTTGGTATTTATTGGGTGTCATGATGTGCCCAGTGCTATACAGGCATAATTTTTAAACCACCCAAAAGTCCTGCAAGAGGTTAGGCGTGATGGCTCATGTCTGTAATCCTAGCACTTTGGGAGGCTGAGCTGGGCAGATTTCTTGAGCCCAGGAGTTAGAGACCAGTCTGGGTAACATGACAAGATCCCTATCCCTATTAAAAAAATTTTTTTCAAAAAAAAGTTAGCCAGGCATGTTGGTGCATGCCTGTAGTCCCAGCTACTGGGGAGGCTAAGGTAGGAGGATTAACCAAGCTTGGGGAGGTGGAGGCTGCAGTGAGCCATGATGGCACCACTGCACTCCAGCCTGGGCAATAGAGTGAGACCCTGTCTCAAATAAATAAATACATAAATACATATATACATACATACATACATACATAAAAGTCTTGCAAAGGAAAAAAATCTCCATTTTTCAAAAGGAAGTTAGAGAGGTTGAGTAATTTGCCTGATTTCACTAAGTTGGTCATAACAGAGTTTGAATTCAAACCCAGAGCAAACCCAGACTTAGCGGAACTAGCAACTTTTCCTTTTGAGGTATAGATGATCCTACTTTTTGTTATTCAAGGTCAAGGCCAGGATTAGGAGACAAGCGAGGGTGAGTTTGCCAGTGGAGGGTTAGATCCTGTCTTTAACATTTTGATATTTTGTTCATTGTAGAGTATTATGCATTAATTTTGATTTTTAAAAAATATTGTACCAAAATACGATTTATCCTGATTTTTAGTTTTTTGGTGCCATCTTAAATTTTGAGCCCAAGGGCTAGTGTTTTACTAGCCTCACTATTCTCTAGGCTCTGCTCAAAGCTACAGACAATCTGTAATCGCCTAAATTAAGGCAACAGACAGTTCTCATTTCAGACAGACTTTTCCTCTTCCTCCTGCCTACCTCATATATTTTACATCCCAAATTACTGCCTACTGGGAAAGAAGGTTTTGGGTTTTTTTAAACTTGTTGCTTTGCTTTTTTGTTTGTTTTGTTTTTGTTTTGTCTTTATCCTTTTCCTTGATTCATCACTGGCTGAGATACATACTACATACACAAGACATGTGGCAAAAGGTGGTATATGAAGAAACGGGATGCCAAAAATTTCACACAATCCATGAACACATTCAAGCATACTTAAAAAAGAAATGTCCATCTCATCAACAAAAAATAAGTATGTAAGGCGATAGATATGTTCATTAGCTTAACACAATAATTCCACAATGTATTCACATATCAAAATATGACCTGGTATATTATAAATATATATAATTTTTCATTTGTCAATAAATGAATGAGTGAAACGTGCAAGAGTAATGTCAGGCCCCTGCCCAAGGCTGGAGAACATATTCTTTTCTATGAGAAATTTTCTTCCATAATTGTCAGATCTTCAAACATCTGCTTCACGGAAGTGTCTCAGAGCTCTGTCACTGATACAAGATTAAATAAATACTATAAGCTGAGGCTGTGGGTTGTCACTGGTAGCTGGAGGGACAAAAGTCATCCTTTTATTCCTAACCTTTTGTTTCTGCAAATGTAGTCTATTATGACATGCACAGGTATTAGAAGGGTAACGGCCATGCCAATAGCAAACACAGCTGTTTTGAATCCTATTCTGTATTTTTTATTAACTAAATACAGTGCTTGGTAAAACAAAATAAAATCAACATTAGGAGGCTCATCAATTACACAAGAGGGAAATGGTTACATAGAAATTGACATCATCTGGGTAATATATACCTAATCAATTTCCTAAGCAAATCAGATGCTTGTGGGCTGAATTAAAGAAACACCTTTAATTAATTCAGCACCTACTGTGTGCCTGAAACCCAACCAGAAACTTGTGGCCCAGGTTTCCTAGGAGAAACTGATGACCCATAAGCTATTGCCATTTGGACCTGTATTTTGTGGAGACTGCAGGTTATTTATTTAATGTAAAAAAGTGCTCAATTGCAGTCCCTTTCTACAGGACAGGCCAAGGGAAACTGATGGGAGCAAAGCAGGTGGATCTCTGGCAAGATTACAATCAAATTAAATGCGTATGGCCTGGAGTTTTCTTTTCGGCACTTTCAACTCAGAATAGTAGCAGGAAGTCAGCAGCAGGGCTGCTTTTGGTGGATCGGGCAGAGTATTATACCTCCGAGTTGCTTCTTCAGTTCTAATTTGGCCTAATGAACATTTAAAAGAGAGGAAGGAACAATTACTTCTGAGTCCAGAAAACTGGATGGTAAAAGATCATACTCTAAAATTCACACATTCTATGTATTAGAAAATCACTGAGGCCCAGCCGGGCAAGGTGGCTCATGCCTATAATCCCAACACTTTGGGAGGCTAAGGCAGGCAGATCACTTGAGGTCAGGAGTTCGAGACCAGCCTGGCCAACATGGTGAAACCCTGTCTCTACTAAAAATACAAAAATTAGCTGGGC
>NW_012110918.1:2983352-2992374 GCF_000951035.1 Colobus angolensis palliatus | reverse complement strand
GGTTCAAGCAATTCTCCTGCCTCAGCCTCCTGAGTAGCTGGGATTACAGGCGTGCACCACCACGCCAGGATAATTTTTGTATTTTTAGTAGAGATGGGGTTTCACCATGTTGGTCAAGTTGGTCTCGAACTCCTGACTTTGTGATCCGCCTCCCAAAGTGCTGGGATTACAGGCGTAGGCCACCGCACCTGGCTTAAAACTGTATTATTTATGTCCGTGTTCACTTGCTTACAGTCCGTCTCCACCAGCACAATGTCAGCCCCATGGGGGCAGGAGTTTGTCTCATTGGTGGCTATGTCCCTGCATCCCAGGGCCTGGAAGAAGGCATTCAATAAATACTTGTTGAATGAATCCATGTGCCTGCTGGGTGATACGTTAGGCACTGAGGGTACAAAAAATGCCTACAATGGCCCTGGAGGGTGTCACAGTTTAGTGAGGGTTACAGAAATGTCAAAAGCACTAACACTTCTGGGACCAGTCACTGTTCTGTGGCTTTTATCTTCACAAGAATCCTGCAGAGGTAGGTACTATTATAATTTCCGTTTTACAGATGAAGTAACTGAGGTTGAGCAATTTGCCCAAGAGGAGCCAAGGTTCAACCCAGGGAGTCTGATCGGATCTTGAGCTCTGGGCTTCTTTTTTTTTTTGAGACGGAGTCTTGCTCTGTCGCCCAGGCTGGAGTGCAGTGGTGCAATCTTGGCTCACTGCAAGCTCCACCTCCCGGGTTTGTGCCATTCTCCTGCCTCAGCCTCCTGAATAGATGGGGGTACGGGCGCCTGCCACTACGCCCGGCTAATTTTTGTATTTTTAGTATAGGCGGGGTTTCTCCATGTTGGCCAGGCTGGTCTCGAACTCCTGATCTCAGGTGATCTACCTGCCTCAGCCTCCCAATGTGCTGGGGGCCACCACGCCTGGCCTTTTTTTTTTGAGACAGAGTCTCACTCTGTTGCTCACTGTTGCAACAGTTCACTGCAACCTCCACCTCCCAGGCTCAAGTGATCCTCCCACCTCAGCCTCCTGAGTAGCTGGGACCACAGGCATATGCCACCACGCCTGGCAAATTTTTTTGTATTTTTAGTAGAGACAGGGTTTTGCCACATTGGTCAGGCTGGTCTTGAACTACTGGCCTCTAGGGATCCGCCTGCCTCGGGCTCCCAAAGTGCTGGGATTACAGGTGTGAGACACAGCGCCCGGCCTGAGCCTGGGCTTCTAAAGCACAGCCCCTCTACCAAAGATTACAGCTCTGTGCAGAGGGTGCTAAGAAAGGTTATGTAATGGGCCTGTGGGAGCCGGAAGAGGAAACGTTACTTGGGGGTGGGGCGGGTGGGAGGCTTCCTCTTGCTGCTCAGTTCCCAGGCTGGAGTGTCAACACCATGTGCAAATGGGCAGATTTTACAAAAGAGGCACAGAGCAGATTGCATTCAATGGGATGCAAAGTAGTTTCTGGTAATCTTGTGTGGGCACAGGGAGGGGTAACACAGGACTCTGTGGTGCCACAGCTGAGGTGTCAGCGTTACGTCACCATCACGGAGCCATAAGCCTCATTCCCCATCTGCAGCCCGGGTTCTAGGCACTGGGCTCTTGACTTCCGAACATCTGTAATCAAGGCTCTCTCTTAAACCACAGCTTCTGCGGCTGAGCTCTGGCCTTGCTCCTCTTCATCTCCCTGGAGAACCAGGTCCTGCTCTAAGCCCCAGTAGCAGGACCATTTGTGGTCTCGGCCCCCTGCACCACCCTGACCACCCTCCCATCCAGCCCGTACCTCTATGCCAGCACCAGACTCCTCTTTATTACTATATTATTATTATGGGGGGAGGGGACAGAGTCTCGCTATGTCACCCAGGCTGGAGTGCAGTGGCTATTCACAGGGGTGATCCTCGTACGCTAGTCTCAGACTCCTGGGTTCAAGTGATCCTCTTGCGTCAGCCTCCTGAGGCTGCGCCTGGCTTCCTCTCTTTTTTTTATTTTCATTTTTTAGAGCTGGAGTCTCACTCTACTGTCCAGGCTGTAGCACAGTGGCACAGTAATAGCTCACTGCAGCCTCAAACTCCTACGCTCAAGAGATCCTCCTGCCTCAGCCTCCCGAGTAGCTGGGTCTACAGGCGCAAGCCACCACACCCAGAATCTCCGTGTTGCCCAGGCTGCTCTGGAACTCCTAGCCTCAAGCGATCCGCCCGCCTCGCCTCCTGAAGTACTGGGATTTCGACTTACTGCACCCAGCTCCCCAGCTTCCTCTCTGCTGTATCTTCTGCCCGGGGTTGGAAGCTTCCTACTGCTCAGCGCTGGCCTGCCCTCGATGCAAACGCCCAGAAGCATGGCCGTGTTTGTGCGCAGCCAGCGGACCCTCCAGCGGCTCCTCTGTCCCGCAGCCTTATGCGCCCGCCCAGGCTCACTCCTGCAGCCCGCAGCAAAGACCTTAGCAGTCTCTGCTCCGCACCTGTAGCTTTGCCTCCTTTCTAGGTCTGGCTTCCCTTGATCTGGCCCAACTAAATCCTTTCCTGACACTGACTGCAAGGAGACAGGAAAACTACAGAAAGCATAAGAGGGAGAACCATGTAAGTCACAAACAAATGGCTCTTTTGCCAAATATCTACAAACTTTGCTCCCACGATTCATCCAGGTCTCTGCTCAACTGTGGCCTCAAGGGTCTTCTGCCATCACCCTCCCCACCCCCACTCCCTGTCCCTATATCTTGCTATATTTGTGGCTACCTGACATTGTATTTGTGTATTTCCATGCTATAGTCAGGGTCCTCCTCCCACCTCCAGAATATAAGCAGCTTGAGGACAGGGAGTTTGTTTTATTCACACCTGTGTCCAAAGCTGTATCTGGCACATAATACTCACTCAATAAACAGTGGTAAGCTGAGTGCTTACAACAGTCACACACACCTGAAATCTACACAAAAGAGTGCACTGTGATAGCTGATGTTTACAAAGATCACTCAGGAAATTGAGACAGGGAAAGTCATTTTGTTCTGTTCTGTATTGTTTTAGGATTAAATGAGATAATGTTCACAAGCCTGTAATGAAGTTACTGAAATGGTCGTGACCAGCCCTTTGAATAAGAGGACTTTTTGGCTTATCTGTGGTGGCAGATATCACAAAAATAATACACGGATCTTTATTTATTTGTTTGTTTGTTTGTTTATTCTTGCTTATCAGTATCATTAGTGTTAGTGCATTTCATACGTGGTCCAAGACAATTCTTCCAATGTGGCCCAAGGAAGCCAAAAGTTTGGACACCCGTGTTCTAAAACATAGCAAGCTTATAAATATGTTAGCTATTATTAGAGAAACCATCTTTACAAGATTCTGGTAAACCTTTCTTATCAGGAACGCCCAGCTCGTTTCCCAAGAGTGTCAAGTAGCTGAAGTTTTCCTGCAGAAGTTATCCACTGGGATATAGGAGGTAGTGTGGCTGTGGTCCGTGCTGGGTGAAACTGAAAATATCCGACTGAGCCAAACGGAAGAGACTCTAAATATAAACATTGCTGAAATAAACACAGTCAACTGTCAAGACAGTCATGACATTAAGACAAAGGAATAAAACTTTTTCAGAGTGACTCATCTTTTGGTTCTTCAGAGTGATCATATCTTCCTTGGAAATAGAAAATACATGGAGATGTGTGAACTATGCATGCCTCTGTGTTTATGACTCGAAGATAAGCTGTGGTGAGGGAAAGTCTGTATTAGTATTCAAGGCCACAGAAACCAGCCTGTTTTACAAATTACCATGTAATTAAACAGAAGGCGCATGAGATGTATTTTAAGCACATCCCCTTTCTTATTCTTAGTATTCCACTCAACGTCCAAACCCTTATTAATATCTCTGGCCAAAACCACAACTTAAAAACTGCAAACTCATTGTACTATCAAGGAATATTTTCTAATTGTGCCTTAAAACCAACTGTCAGACAAGCTGAGTTCCCATCATGAATAATGGTATACAGAGGCTGACTCGGGGGTAAACGATGGAGAAAACGCAGAAAGAGGGGGAAAGCTGTAGGTAAGACAAGACATGAGGCCAGGTGTGGTGGCTTACTCTGTAGACCCAGCACTTTGGGAGGATGAGGCGGGTGAATCACTTAAGGTCCAGGTGGATCACTTAAGGTCAGGAGTTTGAGACCAGCCTGTTCAACATGGCGAAACCCCGTCTCCACTGAAAATACAAAAATTAGCCGGGCGTGGTGGTGGCACTTATAGTCCCAGCTACTCGGGAGGCTGAAGCATGAGAATTGCTTGAACCTGGGAGGTAGAAGTTGCAGTGAGCCAAGATTATGCCACTGTACTCCAGCCTAGGCGACAGAGCAAGACTCCATTGCAAAAAAAAAAAAAAAAAAGAGACAAGAAACTAAAAACAGTAAAAATTAAAGAAACAGTTCATCATAAAAGGGAAACACATAATCAACTTCTTTCAACATTCCAAGTTGTTGTGTGGTTTTGTTTTGTTTTTAAGAGATGGGGTCTTGCTTTGTCACCCAGGCTGGAGTGCAGTGGTGTGATCATTTCTCACTGCAGCCTTCCAGGGCCCAAGGGATCCTCCCACCTCAGTCTCCTGAGCAGCTGGGACTACAGACACATGCAACTGCATGTGTCTAATTTTTTTCTTTTTTTGTAGAGACAGGGTCTCACTATGCTGCCCAGGCTGATTTCGAACTCCCAGCCTCATTTGATCCTCCCACCTCAGCCTCCCAAGTAGCTGGGATGACAGGTGTGCACCACCATGCCCAGCTGTTTTGTTGTTGTTGTTTAGAGACAGAGGTCTCACTACCTTGCTTAGGCTGGTTTCAAACTCCTGGCCTCAAGCGATCCTCCCGCTTCTACCCTCTAGAGCATTCTGCCTCCTAGAGCACTGGGATTATAGGCATGAGCCACCACACAGGCCAACATTCTAAGTTTGTTTTTGTTTTTGTTTTTGAGACAGAGACTTGTTCTGTCGCCCAGGCTGGAGTGCGGTGGCACGATTTCAGCTCACTGCAAACTCCACCTCCCGAGTTCAAGCGATTCTCCTGCCTCAGTCTCCCGAGTAGCTGGGATTATAGACTAATTTTTTGTGTGTTTTAGTAGAGATGGGGATTCACCATGTTGGCCAGGCTGGTCTCAAACTCCTGACCTCAAGTGATCCTCCCGCCTCGGCCTCCCAAAGTGCTGGTATTACTGGGATGACCCACCACACTGGCCAACATTCTAAGTTTTTAAAATCACAAAGTAGTAAAGAGAATTAATGATCCAGAGAAAAGAAGTTACCATTTATAAACTCCTAGGCATTCAGAACTCTCTTAAACCCTTTATAAACCTTATCGCTACACCTCTGAGCTTCCTCTTTTGCAGATGGGTAAAAAGAAATTCAGAAAAATTAAATGATTCAGAACTGGAAGTAAAATTGTGTTGTTTCAAAGCAAGGCTCTTTCTACTACACTGATAATTCCTAAATGATTCTTAAATGCTAGTGCACAAGTTCATTGCCAACTGGAAAAAACAAAGCAAGTGTATTCTGTTTTCAAAAAGCTAAATGTATTCATCACGTAACTGCTGAAATTGTATTCCTTCTAATATTTAATGCTAAAATATTCTTTCAGGAAAGAAAGGATATTTTGACATGAAAATTCCCCCAAATCATAAAATTTCATAAAAACAAAATTTTAATATGACAAATGAATAAAGGAATAATGGTGGTAGAAATAATTACTTTGTAAGTTTTTTTTTTTTTTTGAGATGGAGTTTTGCTCTTTCATCCAGGTTGGAGTGTAATGGCATGATCTCAGTTTAGTGCAACCTCCATCTCCCAGGTTCAAGCGATTCTCCTGCCTCAGCCTCCCGAGTAGCTACGATTATAGGCAATCGCCACCACACCCGGCCAATTTTATATTTTTAGTAGAGATGGGGTTTCACCATGTTGGCCAAGTTGGTCTCAATTCCTGACCTCAGATGATCCACCTGCCTTGGCCTCCCAAAGTGCTGGGGTTACAGGTATGAGCCACTTCGCCCAGCTACTTTGTAAGTTTTAAAATATCCTTACTTTGCAACATAAAAAGTAGATTATCTTACATCAATCCCCAAAATTTCTTTTAAATTTTACTGACCCATGAAATACAACACTGGCAACCACTGTCCTATAACAACTAGTTTTGAATTTACCTATCAGTGGTTCATGAAATCATTTTACCTGGTCAATACATGAATATTCTTCTTTCTTTTTTTCTTTCTTCCTTCTTCGATAAAATAGAATAGAATAGAAAAATAGAAAACATCAGGACAAGTAGGTAAAAAAGCCAGGCGCAGTAGCTCACGTATGTAATCCCAGCACTTTGGGAGACTGAGGCGGGTGGATCACCTGAGGTCGGGAGTTCAAGACCAGCCTGACCAACATGGAGAAACCCCATCTCTACTAAAAATACAAAAATTAGCCAGGCATGGTGGGAGGCACCTGTAATCCCAGCTACTGGGGAGGCTGAGGCAGGAGAATCACTTGAACTCAGGAGGCAGAGGTTGCAGTGAGTGGAGATCACGCCACTGCACTCCAGCCTGGGCGACAGAGTAAGACTGTCTCAAAAAAAAGTCACTTAGTACTCTGTCCTCTTTATCCAAATTCTAACAAAGATATTACAACCCAGCAGCTTAGAAGGCACACAGTGGAATGATTGTTGCTGCACTGACTAGAGGTCTATGTGCTGCAGAGGGTCAATTACAATGTTCATGGCTAGGGCTATTAAGTGACCTGAAGGTCAGACACAGATCTGTCTTAGGCCCTTTCTTCTTCTTTTTTCTTTTCTTTTCTTTTCTTTCGAGACAGAGTCTCGCTCTGCCGCCCAGGCTGGAGTGCAGTGTCAAGATCTCGGCTTACTGCAACCTCTGTCTCCCAGGTTCAAGCAATTCCCTGCCTCAGCCTCCCCAGTAGCTGGGATTACAGATGTGCACCACCACACCCAGCTAAATTTTGTAATTTTTAGTAGAGACAGGGTTTCGCCATGCTGGCCAGGCTGGTCTCCAACTCCTAACCTCAAGTGATCCGCCTGCCTCAGCCTCCCAAAGTGCTGGGATTATAGGCCTGAGCCTTCGCACCCGGCCTTGGGCCCTTTCGTTCATTCATTTATTCATTCATTTGTTCATTTGTTCTCAGGGACCTCCTCTGGGATCTTAGAGCTCCTTTGAGTTCCTGGTAAGACCAGCCACCTCTCCAGGGCTTAAGGAAGGTCTATAGAATGGCCAGTCTTCCTCATGAGGCTTCTCTCATGCCTGTGCCCCAGCGCAAATCTTCCTAAGAAACCAGTGATGCTTAGGAGGTGCATCGGTTTCCCAGGGCTGCAGAAACAAAGTACCACCAAGTGCCTAAAGCAACAGAAATGTGTTCTCCCACAGTTCTGTAGGGTAGAAGCCCAAAATCAAGGTATCCGCAGGGCCATGCTCTGGAGGAAATCTTTCCTTGCCTCTTCCAGCTTCTGGTGACCCCAGGCATTCCCTGGCTCGTGACTGCACCACCCCAACTTCTGCCTCCATGTTCAAGGGGCTGTCTTCTCCCTGTGTGTCTCTATGTCCACCCGTCTTCCTATAAGGACATCAGTCATTGGATATAGGTATCACACTAATTTCGGGATTATTTCATCTTGAGACCCTTCACTAATTGCATCTGCAAAAACCCTATTGCTGGCTGAGCGCAGTGGCTCACACCTGTAATCCCAGCACTTTGGGAGGCCGAGGTAGGTGGATTACTTGAGTCTAGGAGTTTGAGACCAGTCTGGGCAACATGGCGAAACCCTGTCTCCACTAAAAATGCAAAAATTAGCTGGGCATGGTGGTGCAAGCCTGTAGTCTTAGTTACTGGGGAGGGTGAGGTGGGGGGATCACCTGAGCCTGGGAAGTCAAGGCTGCAATGAACTGTGATCGTACCACTGCACCCCAGCCTGTACAACCAGAGTGAGACCCTGTCTCAAAAAAAGAAAAGAAAAGAAATCCCTACTTTAAATACGATCAGATTCTAAGGTTCCAGACAGACACAGATTTTGAGGGAACACTATTCAACCTGCTACAGAAGGCAATCATTAAAACTGGTAACAGATGACCCAGCTTTCCAGAAAAGGCCATGGAATGAGTCCCCTTTACCTCAGGCATCCGCACAAATCCAAGACTATTGGGTTTTCCCTGGTCTCAGGACTTTTATCCCTGTTGCCACTCTTACAAAGCTCTGCACACAGCTAAGAAATATGAATCAGATTATGTCACTCCTGGTTTTAGAACTCTCAGTGGCTCCCGTTGCAAAAAAGACATATCCCAAACTCCCAGCCAGGCCCCAAACACTTTGCATACCCTGTCCTATACGTTCATTCCATCACCCTCCTTCCCCTCCGTGGCCTCCCTACCTTCTGCTTACCTCCTGCCTCCCTCACCCTTACCTTTATTCCTCTCCTGGCTCAAACACAAAGAGGCCATGCTAGCACTTGCTGCTCCCTGTGTCTGGACAGCTCTCTCAGATTGTCACTTAGATCAGACCATTGTTCCAATGTCAAATCCTCACAGAAACTTTCTCTGTCCATTCTTTTTAAATAGCACTCCCAGCCAGGCACAGTGGCTCATGCCTGTAGTCCCAACACTCTGGGAGGCAGCTGAGGCAGGAGGATCATTTGAGGCCAGGAATTTAAGACCAGCCTGGGCAAGATTATGAGACCCTGTCGCTACAAAAAATTTAAAAATTAGCTGGGTGGCTGGGTGTGGTGGCACACATCTGCAGTCCCAGCTACTTGGGAGGCTGAAGCAGGAGGATCCCTTGAGCCCAGGAACTGGAGGCTGTAGTGAGCTATGATCACACCACAACACTCCAGACTGGGCAACAGAGCAGCAAGATTGTATCTCAAAAAAATAAAAAGTAAAACAAAGAAACAACAACAAAAAAACATACCAACCATGCATCTCACACATCTTAGGTCACTCGATTACATGACCCCAACTTAATTTTTTATACCACTTATCACTAGCTGAAATTGGTTTTGTTTTTTGTTTTTTTTTTTTTTGGCAGGGGGCGTGTA
>NW_012110918.1:2978127-2983302 GCF_000951035.1 Colobus angolensis palliatus | reverse complement strand
GAAAGTATACATTGTGGGAAAGAAAGAAAGTAGCCAGGGTCTCACAACGCCCAGAGCCCTGACTATTAGTATGAACTCATTCCAGACAACCAGAAGAACTCCTCCAAGACCAATCATGGAGACTTTTTCAGGATTAAGAGAAGGCCACCTGAGACAGCACCTCGGCGCCATTAGGACTCACAGGGACTTCATAACTTATGTTTGCTGCAAAGGAGAGGTGCACGTAAACATGGTGCTTGGAACTCACCGGCACGTGAAAAGAACTTCAGAGTAAAAAGGAATTCGAGCATCATCAATTAGTGTGCTTCCTATCAAACATGGATACTCTTACCAAGCATTTATGAGGAATCCATTTTACAGGAAACTAATGTGGAACAAATTGTATGCAAATTAAATGTTTTTAAAAAATCAGATGATACATAAATATGGAAGCTTCCTTTCTCTAAACATATGTATTTTTTAGTTTTTATTTTTATTTTAAGTTCCGGGATACATGTGAAGAATGTGCAGGTTCGTTACCTAGGTATATGTGTGCCATGGTGGTTTGCTGCACCTATTGATCCATCCTCTAAGTTCCCTCCCCTCGCCCCCCACCCTCCAACAGGCCCGGGTGTGTGTTGCTCCCTTCCCTGTGTCCGTATGTTCTCATTGTTCAACTCCCACTTATGAGTGAGAACATGCAGTGTTTGGTTTTCTGTTCCTCTGTTAGTTTGCTGAGGATGATGGCTTCCAGCTTCATCCATGTCCCTGCAAAGGACATGATCTCATTCCTTTTTATGGCTGCATAGTATTCCATGGTGTATATGTACCACATTTTCTTTATCCAGTCTATTATTGATGGGCATTTGGGTTAATTCCGTGTGTTTGCTATTGTAAACAGGGCTGCAATAAACATACATGTGCATGTGTCTTTATAGTAGAATGATTTATATTTCTTAGGGTATATACCCAGTAATGGGATTGCTGGGTCAAATGGTATTTCTGGTTCTAGATCCTTGAGGAATCCCCATACTGTCTTCCACAATGGTGGAACTACTTTATACTTCCACCAACAGTATAAAAGCATTCCTATTTCTCCACAGCCGAACATGTAATTTATAATCAAAAGAATTCCTTACTCCAAAGAGCATAGGAAGTGGATGATGGTCTATGAAGCAATCAGCAAAAGGGATTGCAAGAGGGAGGCCTATGTGTTAAATAAAGTTTTATTGAAACACAGCACACCCACTTCTTTACCCTATTGTCTATGGTTGCTTTTGAGCTACAATGGCAGAGTCGAGTGGTTGTGACATAGACCTTATGACTGGCAATAGCAAAAATATTTACTTTCTGGCCTTTTAAGAAAAAAATTTGCTGCCTGCCATGGTGGCTCACACCTGTAATCCCAGCACTCTCACAGGCCAAGGTGAGAGGATCACTTAAGGCTAGGAGTTTGAGACCAGCCTGGGCAACATAGTGAGACTCCCATCTCTGTAAAAAAAAAATTTATTTTTAAAATTAGCCAAGTGTGGTGGTGCGTGCCTGTTGTCCCAGCTACTTGGGAGGTGGAGGCAGGAAGATTGCTTGAGCCTAGGAGTACAAAGTTGCAATGAGGCATGATTGTGCCACTGCACTCCAGCCTGGGTGACAGAGCAAGACCCTGTCTCAAGAAAGGAAGGAAGGAAGGAAGGAAGGAAGGAAGGAAGGAAGGAAGGAAGGAAGGAAAAGAAATAGCGAGCAAATGAGACAGAAAGAAAGAAGGAAGGAAGGAAGGGAAAGAGAGTGAGAAAAAGAAAGAAGGAAGGAAGGAAGGAAGGAAAGAAGGAAGGAGAGAGAGAGAAAGAGAGAACAAATGAAAGAAAGAGAGAAAGAAAGAAAGAAAAGGAAAGAGAGAGAAAAAGAAAAGAGAAGAGAAGAGAAAAAAGAAAAGAAAAGAAAAGAAAAGAAAAAAAAGTTTGTCGACCCTCGCCCATAGCAAGGGTTTAGGACTTGAAAAAGCTGTGACCATTTCTGTGGGGTTCATCCTCCCATACCATGAATTCACCTCTTTCTCTAGAGAGGTCATTTCTTAAGGGGCATATGAAGAGTTGTAAAATGTAACAGGAACACCAGTAGGTTTTGGATTGGTGTTAAACCAATTTCAGAGAAGTGTGACTTTCAAGACTGCAAGAAATCTACTTGAAACCTCTTCTGTGAAACTGATCCAGATGTTTCAGCCCTGAATCCAAATGAGGACAGAGATGCCCAAGAGGGAGCATTGCAACTTTCCACTGTGGGACCTGGACCGTGTATTCCCTCCTGGCTTCAGGACAGAAATCTGTAACTGCTCTTGAAGGAGCCACAGAAACGCTCTTCTTTTCTTTAACAACTTTCTTCCATTTGTCCTTTGCTCCAGAACTATAGGATGGAAACCCACAAAGACATACCTGGGCGCACATCCATCCTTATTCAAATGCAGGTAGACCTTCAGGGAGGCTGAGGCAGGAGGATCGCTTAAGCCCAGGAGTGCATGGCTGCAGTGAGGCATGATTTCAGGTAGACCTGCATTTAAATGAGGATGGATTTGCGCCCAGTCATGTCGATTGAAAATACTAGTAATCAGATTTGAAAATACTAACATTCAGGTTTCACCACCTCTCTATACCAAGCCCACATCCTTGCCTTTAGAAAGTCAGGCCAGCTGGGTCGGGTCACCAGGGTGCGCCAGGCAAATATCATCCCCCTCTCCCAAGGTAAGGCCCCTGCCGGGTAATGGAGAGTATTTCTCCAACACACCATGTTTCTAATATCTGTCAGAGAAAAGACCTGATTCAACTTGTATCCAGTGATTTGAAAGCCAAACCCAAATCTCAATGTCATTCTGACAATATTTCTATTAAATAAAATCCTCTGTTTCCTTGGGGGCTTTTAAAATCAATCTGCCACAAAAAGCTTCCGAACAAGTTAATAACGCAGATGTGCTGACTCATACTCCCGGCAAGCACTCCTCCATGAAGAATCAATGGACTTTGTTCAACATATCAAAACAGTTAGCAGTTGAGCCGTAATGCAATTAAAACACAGCTCTTCCTTACCCAATTCTTCCTCGTGTTTAAAAAAAAAAAAAAAAAAATGCTAGCATACTGAACTCTTGGGAGTTACAGAATCAAAATCTCAGATCAGTCTGTTAGAGCCGAACTAACATTTACTAAGTGCATATCACACAGAAGGTACTGAGGAACGTACATACACCACCCTGCAAAGTAGACATTGTTTGAGTAAGCTAGACCGGCGTGGTAGCTCACGCCTTTAATCCCAGCAGTTTGGGAGGCTGAGGTGGGCAGATCACCTGAGGTCAGGAGTTCAAGACCAGCCTGGCCAACATGGTGAAACCCCATCTCTACTAAAAATACAAAATTAGCTGGGCGTGGTGGCACCTGCCTGTAATCCCAGCTAGTCAGGAGGCTGAGGCAGGAGAATTGCTTGAACCCAGGAGGCGGAGGTTGCAGTGAGCCAAGATCACACCACTGTACTTCAGCCTGGGTGACAGAGTGAGATTCCATCTCAAAAAAAAAAGAAAAACGAAACAAGACAAGTAGGGAAAAAAGGTTAACTGATGTTTGTTTTAAGTTTATAAATACATAAATGCTGGTTTATACTGGGTTGGGGTGTATAACGTACTTACTGCAGGTAAATGACTGTCAAAACACTTTGAAAACCTTTGTACTGTTTTTCTTAGAGTAATACATATTCATTATCAAATATTTGTAAAACAGAAAATTATCAAGAAGAATATTTGAAAGCATCTATAATCTCATTACTCGCAGGTCACTATTATTCATATTTGTATTGCTAGGCAGAGTATGTTTTCTTTCTTTCTTTTTTTTTTTTTCTTTTTGAGATAGGGTCTCACTCTATTGCCCAGGCTGAAGTGCAGTAGCACGATTTCTGCAGCCTTATCCTCCTGGGCTCAAGGAATCCTCCCACCTTAGCCTCTCGAGTAGCTAGGACTACAGGTGTGCACCATGATGCTCTGCTAATTTTTGTTTTTTATTTTTTGTAGAGACGGGCAGTATGTTGCCCAGGTTGTTCTCGAACTCCTGGGCTCAAGTGATCCTCTCACCTCGGCCTCCCAAAGTCCTGTGATTACAGGCATGAGCCACCATGCCCGGCCAAGGCATGGTATGTTTTCATATTACACAGACATTAGCTGTAAACACGGAATATTCCTAAACCCTCTAAAGTAGCAGCATTATTTAAATAGAAGACTGAACCTAGCACAGTGGCAGATGCCTGCAGTGCCAGCCACTCAGGAAGATGAGGCAGGAGGATTGCTTGAGCCCAGGAGTTCGAGCCTGCAGTGTGCAATGATGGTGCCTGTGAACAGTCACTGCACTCTAGCCTGGGCAACACATCAAGACCCCCATCTGTAAAAAATAAAATAAAATAAATAGAAGCCTGATCCTCAAGGACAGTGTGCCACAAATGGGGGAATGCCCTTAGACAAGATGAACTAGTATCATTTCAGACACTTAGGTATCCATCAATCTCTCTGATTACATCAAGAGTTGGAATTCATTTCTAGGCACCTTGCTCACGAAGGAATGCAATCTTCCATCTTAAAAGTAAGCATCTGATTCCACCATTAACATTTTCAACAAACATTTAATCAAATCAGATTATATATTTGCCCGGAATTTTGTTTCTACGTGTTAAATATGGTTTATTTTTAGCTGTAGGAGTGATGGAATTTGTGTTAACAGGCCCTGGTGAGAATAATCAGTTCACAGCCAAGCTTGGGTGCAGCCAATGTTCATGTGTAATGAAGGATGACTTTGAAAATACAGCAAATCCAGCTCACTCACTCTTGTGAAGAGTCCGAGGAGGTTTTCATAGTGAGAAAGTATGGCTGGGCGCAGTGGCTCACACCTGTAATCCCAGCACTTTGGGAAGCCAAGGCAGGTGGATCACAAGGTCAGGAGATCGAGACCATCCTAGCTAACACAGTGAAACTCCATCTCTACTAAAAATACAAAAAAATTTAGCCGGGCAGGGTGGCATGCATCTGTAGTCCCAGCTACTCAGGAGGCTGAGGCAGGAGAATTGCTTGAACCTGGGAGGTGGAGGTTGCAGTGAGCCAAGATCACACCACTGCACTCCAGCCTGGGCGACAGAGCGCGGCTCTGTCTCAAAAAAAAAAAAAAAAAAAAAAAAAGT
>NW_012110918.1:2970997-2974878 GCF_000951035.1 Colobus angolensis palliatus | reverse complement strand
AGAGGTTGCAGTGAGCCAAGATGGTGCCACTGCACTCCAGCCTGGGCCACAGAGGGAGACTCCATCTCAAAAAAAAAAAAAAAAAATCCTAATATGCCCCATCCTCAGCTGTTGATTTGTTTTTTTGCTGCCCTCCCCGCAGCAACACAGTTTCACAGAACATGGAGAAATCTACCTACCTATCCAAAGAATGAAAACTGCGATTCTCTTGTGATAGGAAGTTTTTGGACGAAACACTGAAATTCCATTTTCTCCCATCGTTTATTTTTGGGTCAGTATTTACTTACTAAGCAAAGTTAGAATATTCCATTTAAATGTAAAACTGTCTTCTCCCATGACTGGCAGAGCAGCACTGCCATAAGCAGACCAATTGAAACAAGTTAGAAATACCAATAAAAATAGGTATTGGGAGCTTTATATAGTCACAAGGCAATAAGCAGATCTTAATCTACTGCCTAACCATCTCCTGAGAATAAAGTCATGTGCCTGGGAGCCTTAAAGATCCAAATCATCTGTCGGTGAAAGGATTTATGACATACACTTTCAAGGAAAGAATATCCCAATATGCTACATTGTTCTGTTGACTATTTTTCCTTCCAGACAGGGTCTTGCTCTGTTACCCAGGCTGGAGTACAGTGGCACGAACACAGCCCACTGCTCCTGGGCTCAAGTGATCCTCCCATCTCAGCCTCCCAAGTAGCTGGGACTACAGATGCGTGCCACCACACCCAGCTAATTTTTTTTTCAAATTTTTTGTAGAGACGGAGTGTCACCATGTTGTCCATGCTGGTCTCAAACTCCTGGGCTCAAGCGATCCTCCTGCCTCAGCCTCCCAAAGTGCTGGGATTACAGACATGAGCCCCTGCACCCAGCCTCCATTGACTTCAAGCAGTCAGAGCTCCCATGTCTGAGGGAAACCTCTTCAATTGTACTAGTTGCAAAGGTGTGCTACTGGGAGACAGCTGATTGAGAAATAACTTAAGAGCTGTGCAAATATAAGTATGACCCACAGCAGAGAATATCAGAATTTTACAGAAAATACAAGAGATTCAATTCAGGCCTTTAAACACTACAGATCTGCAGGACAATGGAGAAGACTCAGGGAGACTGGCAACCAAGAAATTATATGTAGGTTAAATTACCTCTGCCTCTCTTTCCTTGCTGACACCATGGTGGGCTCAAGAATAAAGAGGATGCTGAATGTGGAACTGGTGCAGCTGCTCATACCTGTAATCTCAGCACTTTGGGAGGCCGAGGCAGGAGGATCGCTTAAGGCCAGGAGTTTGAGACCAGCCTAAACAAACATAGCAAGACCTATCTCTACAAAACAGTGTAAAAATTTAGCCAAGCATGGTGGCATGTGCCTGCAGTCCTAGCTACTAGGCTGAGGCAGGAGGATCACTCAAGCCCAGGAGTTCAAGGCTTCAGTGAGCTATGATCACGCCACTGAACTCCAGCCTGGGTGACAGAGCAAAAGCATGTCTCAAAAAAATTTTTTTTAAAGAGAATGCTGAATGTTGGCCAGGCACGGTGGCTCATACCTGTAATCCCAGCACTTTGAGAGGCCGAGGCGGGCAGATCACCTGAGGTCGGGAGTTCGAGACCAGCCTGACCAACATGGAGAAACCCCGCCTCTACTAAAACTACAAAATTAGCCGGGCATGGTGGCGAATGCCTGTAATCCCAGCTACTTGGGAGGCTGAGGCAGGAGAATCGCTTGAACCTGGGAGGTGGAGGTTGCAGTGAGCCAAGATCACACCACTGTGCTCCAGCCTGGGTGACAGAGCAAGGCTCTGTCTCAAAAGAAAAACAGAAAAAAAGAAAGAAAGACAGTGAGCAAGCTAGGGGTGTGGTGGGTCACACCTGTGTGTACTTAGGAGGCCAAGGCAAGAAGATGGCTTGAGCCCAGGAGCTCAAGACCAGCCTAGGCAACATAGCAAGACCTCCTCTCTATTTTAAAAATAAATAATAAGGAAATTGAAGCTTGTAGAGTTGAAATGACTTGTCCACGCCTAATAAGACAAAATTGGGATTCCAACTCTGTCTCCAAATCCCTGTCTCTCCATATGCCGCTCACCTCCAACTCTATGCAATGGTAACTAGACAATGTCAAAGGAATGTATTTATAGCCTCCCTTCCTCCTGGGATGGGCCTGGGAACATGCTGTTTTGTTTTCCCTCTGCCCCTCCTTTTAGTCGTTGGAAGCATATGTTGGCACATCCTTCCTTCAGATGATGTGGTTTAAGCCTTCTTGGGTACAGTCACCATTGAGTCATACTTCCTGCAAGTCACACCAGCTCACCTTGCCTGAGTTCTAAGGGTTCACAGATTCTTGGCTCATCTCACGCTGTAAATTTCAACTTCAATTCGAGGTCATTTCCTGTTGGCCTCATGTGTCACCTACATGCATAATTTGTTAATTCCTGGAAGGTCCCTCATTGCCTTGACTGTGTTAGAGAGTGAGTCCTATCAAGGAAGGATTTGGTGGCTTATTCGCTGCTGTATTCCCAGAACTTGATAAATATTTACTAAATGAACAGATGCTGCATCTTTGCCACATTTCTGGGTGGTAAGGAAACTAAGGCACAGGAAAATTAAGGTTGCTTTTCTACGACCATGCAAGAATGAGGCTTCCTAGAATTGGATGTAAGAACAGCCATAACTGGGGTGAGGGTACCCATCTGAAACAGGAACCAAGCTTTCCCAACACCACACTGCGAAGACTTTGGAATGACAAAAATGGGTTTCAAAAGTTACTATTCTAGCCTGGTGCAGTGGCTCATACCTGTAATCCCAGCACTTTGGGAGGCCGAGGCGGGTGGATCACCTGAGGTCAGGAGTTCAAGACCAGCCTGGCCAACACAGTAAAACCCCATCTCTAGTAAAAATACACAAATTAGCCAGGCATGGTGATGAGTGCCTGTAATCCCAGCTACTCGGGAGGCTGAGGCAGGAGAACCGCTTGAACCCAGGAGGCAGAGGTTGCAGTGAGCTGAGATCGTGACATTGCACTCCAGCCTGGGTGACAAGAGCAAAACTCCATCTCAAAAATAAATACATAAATAAAAGCTACTGTTCTCTGTTTTCAAGTCTCTGGCACCAAGAGACAAGACATCCATCTTCTATATGAGCTGTATGTGTGAATGACTCCAACAGGGAGTGAAAAACTAACAGTTCCTGCTCCACCTGCCAAGTTCTCACTAGCACCATCAAGAAGAAAGCTTTCTCTCAGCCTACCTGGAAGGAAGGAAGCCAGGGCAGAATGTGCAGAGATCTCCTGAAATGTCATCTTCTCTTCCTGCACCCAGAAGGACCCTAAAGATCGCCCAAAACAGACTGGAGCCCAGTATATTCTAGCTAACATGATGGATAATGCATCATTCATGACTAGTGAAATTCTAAGTAGCTTCATAATGAATTATGCCCCCACATTAGACATTCCTGACTTTCCTTCCACCACATACAGTTGGTATAAGTAAAGGGCTATTGATTGATCAGAAGAAACACTGGAAAGTAAGTCTGAGTGCCAAAACACTAAGTGCTTCTACAATGAGAAAATACACACAAGTCAGGAAAAGGAATGGAAATAAAAACACAAGTAGAAAATAGACGTGAGGCCAGGCATGGTGGCTCACGCCTGTAATCCCAGCACTTTGGGGGGCCGAGGAGGGTCGTTTACTTGATGCCAGGAGTTCAAGACCAGCCTGGCCAACATAGCAAAACCCCATCTCTACTAAAAATATAAAAATCAGCCAGGCGTGGTGGTGGATGACTGCAATCCCAACTGCTTAGGAGACTGAGTGAGAGGATCACTTGACCCAAGACGTGGAGGTTGCGGTGAACTGAGATAGTGCCACTGTGCTCCAGCCTGGCAACAGACC
>NW_012110918.1:2970127-2970664 GCF_000951035.1 Colobus angolensis palliatus | reverse complement strand
GGAAAGGAAAGGAAAGGAAAGGAAAGAAGGAAGGAAGGAAAGAGAGGGAGAGGGAGGGAGGAAGGGAGCAAGGAAGGAAGGAAGGAAGAAAGGAAGGAAGGAAGGCAGGCAGGCAGGAAGGAAGGAAGGAAAAATAGAAGTGGCTAATTTCTGTACATCCCCAAGAATTTCGAAATTTGGTCACACATTGAGATTCTTTATTCCAATGCTTCTTGCTGTACCCAGGGGCACGCTGACAGGCTGACTTAGTAATTCCTGAGAACCCTCCACTGGAGGTTTTCAAGTCACAATTAATACAAAACATGTCATAAAAAGACTCACTAATCACTGATCAATAAAATATATTCTCTTCCACAGCGTGCCTTTTCACTCTGAAAAGCACTGCTTGTTTCTACCACCCTTCAGGGATCAAAGACAGACTGATGTCAGGCCCAAAATGCATGAAGCAAAATGAGACTATGATTTGTCCCTGATAAGTTTGTGCTTTACGGATGGATAGACAGATGTGGATGGTGCTGAAACAAAAGGGTTGTGGGT
>NW_012110918.1:2956347-2969842 GCF_000951035.1 Colobus angolensis palliatus | reverse complement strand
TGTATTTTTTAGTAGAGACGGGGTTTCACCGGGTTAGCCAGGATGGTCTCGATCTCCTGACCTCATGATCCGCCCGTCTCGGCCTCCCAAAGTGCTAGGATTACAGGCTTGAGCCACCGCGCGGTTTTTTTTTTTTGAGACGGGGTCTCGCTCTAGGTCTCCAGCCTCACTCAGGATGGAGTGCAGTGGCACAACCTCGGCTCACTGCAATTTCTGCCTCCCGGGTTTAAGCAATTCTTCTGCCTCAACCTCCCTAGTAGCTGGGATTACAGGCGCCCGCCACCATGTCCTGTTAATTTTTGTATTTTTAGTAGAGATGGGGTTTCACCATGTTGGCCAAGCTGGTCTCAAACTCCTGACTTCAAGTGATCCGCCCACATCAGCCTCCCAAAGTGCTGGGATTATAGGCTTGAGCCACCGCACCTGGCCTGTTTAATTTATTTTTTTCTAATGAGTCGGTTTATTCTGTAATTCAGGGAAAAAAGTGTCTTCCCTTTCTCAGAATTTTCCTGATACCCTACTTAGGGTCAAAACTAGAAAGTGTCCCAAGTAGGCAGGGAATACAGGCCAGCTCTGACATTAAAGAAGGTACTAAACCCACCACACTTGAAGCAATGATAGAGAAGGATCCTCGAGCCTGGCCCTGCAACTTGAAATGATGTTTCCTGGATATAAATCTGTCTTAGTAAGAAACGCATCATGTCTGTGTCCTACTCCAGAAATAGGAAACTTCTAGAATCCGTGCCAGTGTGGTGGAACTGATGGAACCATTGGGAGAGCTTCCATTTCTCCACCACATGTACCTACTTTCCCCCTCACTCCCTGCTCTTGCCTCTTTGCCAACCCCTGTTGCCATCTTTCTGCTTTCTTATTTTTTCTCCCCCTCCTTCTCCCGCAAGCATGCTTTTACTTATAGTTGAAAGCCACAGTCTCTGCTTAATATCACTGAATGTTAATCTAGACCAAGAGGTTGCTGTCCTCTGCCCCTTATCTGGGGAGCTTTCATAAAAGTAACCAGTGGTAGCTTTGTAATATCAAGCCAAACCTAAGAAGCACAAAGTTCTCACAGGCTGAGTGATTTCTGAACATTACCCAAGTCATCACCACTGTCCATTTTCTCTGGTCAAGCGCATTCATTTTCATCATTTTATTAAGCAAAATTCAGGCCCGGTGGGGTGGCTCACGGCCAGGCAGAGTGGCTCACGCCTGTAATCCCAGCATTTTGGGAGGGCGAGGCAGGCAAACCACCTGAGGTCAGGAGTTTGAGACCAGCCTGGCCAACATGGTGAAATCCCATCCCTACTGAATATACGAAAATTAGCCAGGCGTGATGGTGGGTGTCTGTAATCCCAGCTACTTGAGAGGCTGAGGCAGAAGAATCAGAGGTTGCAGTGAGCCAAGATGGTGCCACTGCACTCCAGCCTGGGCCACAGAGGGAGACTCCATCTCAAAAAAAAAAAAAAAAAATCCTAATATGCCCCATCCTCAGCTGTTGATTTGTTTTTTTGCTGCCCTCCCCGCAGCAACACAGTTTCACAGAACATGGAGAAATCTACCTACCTATCCAAAGAATGAAAACTGCGATTCTCTTGTGATAGGAAGTTTTTGGACGAAACACTGAAATTCCATTTTCTCCCATCGTTTATTTTTGGGTCAGTATTTACTTACTAAGCAAAGTTAGAATATTCCATTTAAATGTAAAACTGTCTTCTCCCATGACTGGCAGAGCAGCACTGCCATAAGCAGACCAATTGAAACAAGTTAGAAATACCAATAAAAATAGGTATTGGGAGCTTTATATAGTCACAAGGCAATAAGCAGATCTTAATCTACTGCCTAACCATCTCCTGAGAATAAAGTCATGTGCCTGGGAGCCTTAAAGATCCAAATCATCTGTCGGTGAAAGGATTTATGACATACACTTTCAAGGAAAGAATATCCCAATATGCTACATTGTTCTGTTGACTATTTTTCCTTCCAGACAGGGTCTTGCTCTGTTACCCAGGCTGGAGTACAGTGGCACGAACACAGCCCACTGCTCCTGGGCTCAAGTGATCCTCCCATCTCAGCCTCCCAAGTAGCTGGGACTACAGATGCGTGCCACCACACCCAGCTAATTTTTTTTTCAAATTTTTTGTAGAGACGGAGTGTCACCATGTTGTCCATGCTGGTCTCAAACTCCTGGGCTCAAGCGATCCTCCTGCCTCAGCCTCCCAAAGTGCTGGGATTACAGACATGAGCCCCTGCACCCAGCCTCCATTGACTTCAAGCAGTCAGAGCTCCCATGTCTGAGGGAAACCTCTTCAATTGTACTAGTTGCAAAGGTGTGCTACTGGGAGACAGCTGATTGAGAAATAACTTAAGAGCTGTGCAAATATAAGTATGACCCACAGCAGAGAATATCAGAATTTTACAGAAAATACAAGAGATTCAATTCAGGCCTTTAAACACTACAGATCTGCAGGACAATGGAGAAGACTCAGGGAGACTGGCAACCAAGAAATTATATGTAGGTTAAATTACCTCTGCCTCTCTTTCCTTGCTGACACCATGGTGGGCTCAAGAATAAAGAGGATGCTGAATGTGGAACTGGTGCAGCTGCTCATACCTGTAATCTCAGCACTTTGGGAGGCCGAGGCAGGAGGATCGCTTAAGGCCAGGAGTTTGAGACCAGCCTAAACAAACATAGCAAGACCTATCTCTACAAAACAGTGTAAAAATTTAGCCAAGCATGGTGGCATGTGCCTGCAGTCCTAGCTACTAGGCTGAGGCAGGAGGATCACTCAAGCCCAGGAGTTCAAGGCTTCAGTGAGCTATGATCACGCCACTGAACTCCAGCCTGGGTGACAGAGCAAAAGCATGTCTCAAAAAAATTTTTTTTAAAGAGAATGCTGAATGTTGGCCAGGCACGGTGGCTCATACCTGTAATCCCAGCACTTTGAGAGGCCGAGGCGGGCAGATCACCTGAGGTCGGGAGTTCGAGACCAGCCTGACCAACATGGAGAAACCCCGCCTCTACTAAAACTACAAAATTAGCCGGGCATGGTGGCGAATGCCTGTAATCCCAGCTACTTGGGAGGCTGAGGCAGGAGAATCACTTGAACCCGGGAGGCGGAGGTTGCGGTGAGCCAAGATTGCGCCATTCACTCCAGTCTGGGCAACAAGAGTGAAACTCCATCTCAAAAAAAAAAAAAGAGATAATGTTGAATGTTGTGACCATTTCCTTTTAAGGGCATCGAGCGTTGATATAAGTTGTTCTTGAATGGTGACATAGGTGCCAAGTTGCATAAAAGAGTGTGGTTCAGCAAAAATTGCACTTCTCAAATATGCCAGGACCCTACCCCAGTGCAACAGCATCCCTGCACCTGGGAACCAGGATAAGAGGTGGGGGCCAAAGGATGCAGGCAGAAATACGCTGCGTCTGCCATCTGACAGTGGGTGAAATATACAATGCTCCACTGTAAATAAAATAGCAATACATGGGCTGGGCGTGGTAGCTCATGCCTATAATCTTAGAACTTTGGGAGGCAGAGGCAGGAGGATCACTTGAGATCAGGAGCTCGAGACCAGCCTGGACAAAATGGTGAAATCCCGTCTCTACTAACAACACAAAAATGAGCCAGGTGTGGTGGCTGGCACCTATAATCCCAGCTACTTAGGAGGCTGAAGCAGGAGAATGGCTTGAACCCGGGAGGCAGAGATTGCAGTTGCAGTGAGCCGAGATTGCACCACTGCACGCCAGCATGGGCAACAGAGCAAGACTCTGTCTAAAAAAAAAAAAAAAGCAATATATGTAAACAAGGAAAGGGAGATTTAAATTTACGTACAAAAAAAGGACCAAGTCTTATGTCTAAAATTAAGTGAATTTTTTAGTAAGTACCTGGGTCTGTAAGACTCCGGTCATTAGCCACCCCCCACGTGCTATTTTCCATATAAATCTATACATAACAGCGGTAATGCCATGCCTTCAATTTTTACAATTGTTCTTCAACCTAACGAGCAAAGAAGAATGAAGAATGGCAGTACATTTTTACACATGTAGTAAATATAAACCATACTCAGGTTTTTTTTTTTTTTTTTTAGGCAAGCGTGATTTTCAAAAGTCACTGTTTTCATTCTGAAAGACATGACTCTTGCATATTTCTCAAGTCTAAGTTGGAATTTTATCACTGTTGACCAAATCATCTAGATGAAAGAAGGAAGAAGAGTACAACATGATCTTCAGAAAATGTTATAAAGCTTCAGGTAGAATAAAGTTAGAATGAGTTTCTGGGTTCCAAAAGATGGAACATTTTAGATCTCATTTATTAAGGGCATCGCCAAGGCCATTATATAACCACGTCCACGTAATTGTAATAGCCAAGATTTCATTAACTCTGATTTTTGAGAGAACCAAGGCAATAAAAAGAAGCAATATTCAAAGTTAACTACATAGTACATTTGGGGAATAGTGGTTTGATTTGGCTAGAGCCCAGGACATAAGGGAAGGTCAGAGGATGAGGCTGAACAGAGTCAGTCTAGGAGGACTTTAAATGTCACACAAAAGGGCTTAGACTCGTAATATAAAAGAGGCTGTGCTGACCCAAGGGATTTGGAGACAATGACGTGGGTCTTGTTAGGAAACTTACAATCTAATGGGAGTGACACCTAGAGAGGGTCCTGAGCTACAGAAGGGCAGGAGAGAAATGAAGTATGATGGGGAAGATGAGAAAAACCTTTCCTGGGAATGTGGCATTTCAGTTGGACCCTGAAGGGTAGGTAGAATTTTGACAACAGTAAATGGCAACAAACAGCATAACAGATCAAGAGAATGTGCAAAGAGGTCAGGCATGATAGCTCATGCCTGTAATCCCAGCACTTTGAGAAGCTGAGGAGGGTGGATGGCTTGAGTTCAGGAGTTCGAGACCAGCCTGGTGAACATGATGAAACCCTGTCTCTACAAAAAGTACAAAAATTAGCCGGGCCTGGTGGCACACACCTGCAGTTTCAGCTACTCAGGAGGCTGAAATGCGAGAATCGCTTGAACCCAGGAGGCAGAGGTGGCAGTGAGCCAAGATCACACCATTGCACTATAGCCTGGGTGACAGAGCAAGACCCTGTCTCAAAAAATAAAAATAAAGAATGTACAAAGACACAGAAACACAAAAACTCTATAAAACACACTCAGAAGCTGATGAGTATTTCAATTCTACTGGATCTTCCCCTTTGTCCCAGATATTCTCTATTGACATGGCATTCATTGTGATTTGTCATTATTCCTATCTGTTTGTATTTATTTTGTGTTGTTTACTGTCTGTTTCAACCCCTGGGGGTTGACAAACTTTAAACAAAAAAGTCAGATTGTAAATATTTTTGGCTTTGCACACCATATGGCTTCTGTGGCCACTACTCAACTGCCATTGTAACACAAAAGCAGCCACAGGCAATACCTTGAGTGTGCCCGTGTTCCAATAAAACCTTATTTACAAGAGGTGACAGGCTGGAATTGGCCCTTGGAATGCAGTTTGCAGACCTTTAGAATTTTACATACGTATAATTTTCCAGAATTTTATATACATAGATGCATACAGTATATATGGGGGGGGACTTTTTTCATTCGGCATAATTATTTTTAAATTCTTGCATGTTGTATGTATAAATAGTTCATTCCTTTTCACTGCTGAATAGTATTCCATTGAAAGGATATACCACAATTGTTTGATGCATTCACCTATTGGTGGGTATCTGGATTGTTTCCAGGTTTTGAGTATTCTAAACAAAGCAGGCACAGTTGCTTTTAATTTCTGCCTTTACTCTTTGGTAACTCCTCCTATGTTCTCTTTCAAAAGTGCCTCTTACTTGGCCATGGTTTGAAAACTGATAAGGCTAGGTTGAGGGTATACAGGAGTCCATCACACCATTCTGCCTATTTTTTTTTTTTTTCAGTTCAAACTCATTTCCCTTTTATTAAAGTCCAAGTTACCATAGCATGGTTTGGTATTTAATAAAGAAAAAGGTGTTCAAATAAGGTAACATGTTATCATCAGCATTTCCAGGGGACTGTTTACAATCAAGTAGCAATACCAATAAACCCTTGGGACGCTTGTCCATGGGGTTTACACTTGGTCCAAGCCCAGGTCCTCTGAAGTGGAGATTCCCAATTCATTTAAAGTTGGTCTGAGTTCCTGGATGACATCGAGGTAGATTTTTCTTATGAGGTCCTGCATTGTCCTTAACAACCTCTAGGATGCAAACTGCCCTAGCAAAAGCATTGAACTGTCTGTATGCCTGCAAAGCAACATCAATGATTTGGGGTTCTGGAACCAGATCATAGCCAGCAAGTGTGTTCAATTATTTATGCAGTTCCCAGGTGTCTATCTCTGGCCTGTTGAAGCATGTCATCCAGCATGTATCAAACTGCTCATGTGCCTCATACAAACCACGGAAGCAGCAGCAAACTGACTGGATAGTGGTGGTGGGGATAGAAGTGCAGGAGGCCTCAGGGCCTGGGCACAGCGGCAGAGAACAATGGCCAGCATGACAGCAATGAGGACACACAGGCTGAGCCTAGAGAGATGACCCATTCTCTCTATTTTTCATATAGCCTTAAACTTTTCCATACTAAAGAAGGAAGGAAAGAAGGAAGGAAGGAAGGAAGGAAGGAGAAAATAAAGCACATTATAAAGTACTTTTTCTTGACAGTATTGCCATACTAAAAATATTCAGTAATTCTGTAGCTAAGCTAATGGGTCAAACTTGGGGGCTTTATTTAAAGAAGGTTTAAGTGTAATTCCCTTATAATACTATAATCATGGAGAGCGTTTGCTAAAAATACAAATTCTTTGTGCTATCTTCAGAACTACTGAATCAAGATCTACCACTCAAGTCATTCTTATGAGCAAGCAGGTTGGAAAACTGGAAAACACTGAATTCTCTTTCTGGATGATCTCACCTCCAATTTGGTTTCATATCAGAAAAAGAGGAACAAGAAATTTAATTCCTAATGTAATCTCCTTCTATTCCTATCTTTCCATTTCTCCTCCATCATTCTCAGATTCTCAAAAATACCGAAGGTATTATCTAGCAGCCAACTCATTATGGGGGAAAAAACAGTAATAAGGAGACGATCGGTAAGAACTAGAAAGTAACTTGCAAATGGGAAACATAAGGAAAAAGGAAGTTAAGTATAAAGAGAAATATGAAGGCCAGCGCACGGTGGTTCACACCTGTAATCCCAGCACTTTGGGAGGCCGAGGCGGGTGGATCACCTGAGCTCAGAAGTTCAAGACCAGCCTGGACAACAAGGAGAAATCTTGCCTCTACTAAAAATACAAAATTGCCGGGCGTGGTGGCAGGCACCTATAATCCCAGCTTCTCGGGAGGCTGAGGCAGGATAATCACTTGAACCCGGGAGGCGGAGGTTGCAGTGAGCCGAGGTCACACCACTGCACTCCAGCCTGGACCACAAGAGTGAAATTCCGTCTCAAAAAAAAAAAAGATAAATATGTAAGAAGGTGAAACAGCAGACCTTGTCATGTTCTGATTTCTTCTCTTTCAGGTTAAATCAGGGCTTATTTAAGGTAAGGTCACAGCAATCAAGAGCCTAATTACAGAGATGAGGGATGAGGTCTTTGAGATTTTAACCTAGTCTCTAGTTGAGTTGGAGAACTTGGCTAATTTTGTCAGTATCTACTTGGAATTTTGACCACCATGTTTCTCATCCCCCCCAGAAAAATTACCCAATCCTCAGCACACATTAAACCCTGCCCCAGGCTCCAGGCCAAGTCCTGTGCTCAGTTTGGAAAGGTTTATTTGTAGCAGTAGTATTAATGGCTATTCACTAAGTCCCTACTGAGGGTCAGGCAAGGGTGAGGCACTTCCATGTGTGATCTGAATCTCAGGCTTCTTATTTCATAAATAAGGAAACTGTGGTCACAGACAATTCCATTGACTTGCCTAAGGTCATAAAAGAAAGATAGTATGAGGCCGGGCGCGGTGGCTCAAGCCTGTAATCCCAGCACTTTGGGAGGCCAAGACGAGCGGATCACGAGGTCAGGAGATCAAGACCATCCTGGCTAACACGGTGAAACCCCGTCTCTACTAAAAAATACAAAAAATTAGCCGGGCGCAGTGGTGGGTGCCCGTAGTCCCAGCTACTAGGGAGGCTGAGGCAGGAGAATGGCGTAAACCTGGGAGGCAGAGCTTGCAGTAAGCTGAGATCCGGCCACTGCACTCCAGCCTGGGCGACAGAGCGAGACTGTCTCAAAAAAAAAAAGAAAGATAGTATGAGGTTGAAATGAAGATTAGAAACCAAGCCTGTTTGACTCCCCAAACCATGGTTCTTCTAGAAGAAGTACAGTACCATGGGAAGGGAGCTTGGACTCTGGAGCCAGAGTATCTGGGTTCAAACCCTGGCTCTGCCACTTCCCTCTCTGTGCCTCACTTTCCCATTTGTAACACAGGAACAGTAACCAAATCTACCTCACAGGATTGTTGCGTAGATTAAACAAATTAATACACATAAGTGCTTAGCCCTTATTAAGTACCCCCAGGATGATAGTCATTATTACTCTCTGTAAGAGGAACAAGGAGCATGTCTATCTAGCTCTGATCTCGTACTCCAGTTATGATAACCAATCATAACGTTACCTTGTTCCTGATGCCAAGTTGCCTACTGGTCTTCAGGTTCCCGTTTCTTTAACACAGGGCCTGGTGACCTACTAGGACACAGGTTCTCCTGGGCCTGGGGCATCTTGTCAGTTCCTCCTTTCTCCTGCCCTCACTCCTGCCTCATAAGCGGCATTCTGTTCCTGGGCCCCAGCTCCCAGGTGAAGCACTTTCCAACATGCTTCTCTGCCAGGCAGGCTGCCCACCTCCCCAGCCCACCCACCTTCCAGGAGCATTTCTTTACCTCCTGCTGGTCATCCCTGGTGACATGTGTGCTGTGTTTTCCAGGACAACTTGCTTTCTTTATAAGCTGTAAATTTGCCCCACTCCAGAGAGAATTTCCAACTCTTTCAAGGTTCTGAGCACTACTGGCCCAATTCTGCATCCTTCAACCCTTTCATATGATACTATTGAATGAGATCATGAAATAGGGTAGGTGTCTCATCATTATGGGCAGGATTCTGTCTTAGCGTAACCACTGTATGCTAGTAGGTGAGTACCAAGAAAAGGAAGTACTCCCACCTCCCTTTCATACTCTGTCAACTGCTCTTTTTTTTTTTTTTTTTTTTTTTTGAGATGGAGTCTCACTCTGTCGCCCAGGCTGGAGTGCAGTGGTGCAATCTCGGCTCACTGAAATGTCCACCTCCCGAGTTCAAGCAGTTCTCTGCCTCAGCCTCCCAAGTAGCTGGGATTACAGGTGCCCACCACCACACCCAGCTAATTTTTGTATTTTTAGTAGAGACAGGGTTTCACCAACTTGGCCAGGCTGGTATAGAACTCCTGACCTCGTGATCCACCTGCCTCAGCCTCCCAAAGTGCTGGGATTACAGGCGTAAACCACCCAGCCCAGCCCAACTGCTCTATTATACTTGCTCCAGACCCTAGGTAAGAGAGCAATAGTAGACTGCTGTGATGTTGCTTTAATTAACAAGCAGACTCACCTACTAATAGCAAAAACCTTCACCAGGCTGGTGCAGTCGGTGGCTCACCCCTGTAATCCCAGTGCTTTGTGAGGCCAAAGTGGGAGGATCGCTTGAGCCCAGAAGTTCAAGACCAGCCTGGGCAACATAGCAAGACCTCATCTCTACAAAAAAATTAGCTGGGTGTGGCAATGCACACCAGTGGTCCCAGCTACTCAGGAGGCTGAGGTGGGAGGATCACTTGGGACTGGGAGATCCCAGCTGCAGTGAGCTGTGATTGCGCCACTGCACTGCACTCCAGCCTGGGTGACAGAGTGAGACCCTGTCTCAAAAACAAACAAACCAGCCAAAGACCTGTTTAAGCTCCACATTAATATTTTAAAATGTAAAGAGATAGTTAAGTCTTCACTGTGAAAAAATAAAATAAATTAAACAAAACAAAGAGATACTAATTGCATACTACGTTCTCAAGCTATTGGCCTTTTGCTTGTTTAATTCTTGCTAATAAAATATCAGAGCCCTAAAAGGCAAATTTCACTTGCAAATACCACTTGTTTCTTTTTAGTAATGACTTTTTTCAATGAGAGACAGAACAAACACAATGCTTAAAAGTGTTTTCCAAAATGTAATTCTGACACATCGCTGATAGGAGCGTAAGTATGCCAATCGCTTTGGAAAACACGCACTACACTTCTAGGCGCATACCCTGGAGAGAAACTCACGCATGCACATTCAAGTGAGTTCAGAGCAACAGTGTTCATAATAGCAACCTCTGGAAACAACCCAATCTGTATGGAACGAAGAATAAATAAATACATCATGTCAGATTTATACAAAGGATACTATTTTTTAGCCATAAAGAAATGAATGATTTGGGCCGGGCGCCTGTAATCCCAGCACTTTGGGAGGCCAAAGTGAGTGGATTATTTGAGGTCAGGAGTTTGAGACCAGCCTAGACGACATGGTGAAACCCCACCTCTACTAAAAGTACAAAATTAGCAGGGCGTGGTGGTGCGCACCTGTAATCCCAGCTACTCGAGAGGCCGAGGCAGGAGAATCGCTTGAATCCAGGAGGTGGAGGTTGCGGTGAGCTGAGATCGCGCCATTGCACTCCAGCCTGGGCAAAAAGAGCAAAACTCCGTCTCAAAAAAAAAAAAAAAACTTTTGATCCTAGGCCAGGCAAGGTGGCTCACACGTGTAATCCTAGCACTTTGGGAGGCTGAGTTGGGCGGATTGCCTGAGCTCAGGAGTTCAAGGCCAGCCTGGGCAACATGGTGAAACTCTGTCTCTACTAAAACTACAAAAAAATTAGTTGGGCGTGGTGGTGAATGTCTATAATCCCAGCTACTGGGAGGCTGAGGCAAGAGAATACCTTGAACTGGGGAGGCAGAGGTTGCATTGAATCACGATTGCCCCATTGCACTCCAGCCTGGGCAACAGAGTGAGACTCAGTCTCAAAAAATAAAATAAAACTTTTGAACCTTTTGTGGTTCACAAGCACAGAGATTGGGTTTTCACACTCATGTGTGAGATGTGCCTCTCTCAAACCTTATTATGACATCAGCACATTGCCTATCTGATGTAAAAAATAATTTATTTTAGATTTTTTTTTTTTGAGATGGAGTTTCGTTCTTGTTGCCCAGGCTGGATGTGATCTCGGTTCATACAACCTCCGCCTCCTGGGTTCAAGCAATTCAGGCTGATGCCTCAGCCTCCCGAGTAGCTGGGATTACGCGCACCTGGCTAATTTTGTATTTTTAGTAGAGACAGGGTTTCTCCATGTTGGTCAGGCTGGTCTCAAACTCCTGACCTCAGGTGATCTGCCCAGCTCGGCCTCCCAAAGTGCTGAGATTACAGGTGTGAGCCACCACGCCGGCCTTATTTTAGTTTTTTTAAATTTAAAACTTTTGTGTTTTAAAGGTCACTATGAAAAAGTGAAAAGACAACCCACAGAATGGAAGAAAATGTTTGTAAATCAAACATTTGATGGGGGTCTAGCATCAAGACCATATGAGGAAGTTTTACAACTCAACAATAGAAGACATGTAACCCAACTGAAAACTAGACAAAGGATTTAAACAGAAATTTATTCAAAGAAGATATACAAATTGCCGGTAGATGAAAAGATTTCCAACATGATTCGTCATTAGGGAAATGCAAATCAACACCACAATGAGATATCACTTCACACCTACTAGAATGGCTAGGACCAAAGAGACAGGAAGTACAGTGCTGATCAGGATGCAGAGAAACTGGAACCACCGTACACTCTAGGTGGGAATGTAGAATGGTGCAGGCACTGTGGAAAACAGCTCGGCAGTTCCTCAAAAACCTAAACATAGAATCACATATAACCCAGCAATTCCACCCCTAGGTATATGTCCCAAAGAATTGAAAACAAGTGATTAAATAAAAGCTTGTACGTGAATGTTCATAGCAGCATTGTTCATAATAGCCAAAAACTGGAAACAACCCAAATGTCCAATAATGTAAATGTTGTATATCCATGCAATCAAACATTATTAAGCCATGAGGCCAAGCATGGTGGCTCACACCTGTAATCCCACCGATTTAGGAGGAAGAGGTGGAGGGATGACTTGAGGCCAGGAGTTCAAGACCAACCTGGCCAACATGGTGAAACCCTGCCTCTACTAAAAATACAAAAATTAGCCGGGCGTGGTGCCACACATCTGTAATCCCAGTTATTCGGGAGGCTCAAGCGGAAGGATCTCTTGAACCTGGGAGGCGGAGGGTGCAGGGGGCTGAGATCGCACCAAAGCACTCCAGCCTGCTAGATAGAGCAAGACTTTATCTCAAAAAACAAACAAACAAAAATCTTATATATATAATTAAGCCATGAAAAGGAATGAAGTACTTACTGCTTCATGCTGCACTACACACTTTTATTAAACATTATGCTAAGCAAAAGAACCCAAACATGAAGGTCACACATTGTATGACTCCATTTACATGAAATGTCTAGAACAGGCAAATCCGTAAGGATAGAAAGTATAGATTAGTAGCTGCCAGTGGTTGGGGAAACCAGGAAATGGGGAGTGCCTGCCAACGGATACGAGGTTTCTTTTGGGAGTAGTGAAAATATTCTAGAATTAGCCAAGCAAGGTGACACACACCTGAAATCCAGCTACTCAGGAGGCTGAGGCAGGAGAACTGCTTGAGCCTAGGAGTTCAAAGCTGAAGTGCGTGATGATCGCGCCTGTGAAAAGCCACTGTACTCCAGCCCAGGCAACACAGCAAGACCCAATCTCCAAAAAAGGAAAAGAAAATATTCTAGAATTGAATAGTGGTGATGGGTGCACAACCTTCAGAATACTAAAAACCAGGGATCTGTACATTTGTTTAAAAGAATTAATTTTGTGGCATGTGAATGATATCTCTTTGAAAATTTACTAGGAAAAAATAGCAAGTTATTGAAAACTAAATCCTCTATAATGCCATATGTATAGAAGGTCTGGGATCAAGAAGAGGCATATACAAAATGTTGAATAGGGGCCAGGCACGGTAGCTTACACTTACAATCCCAGCACTTTGGGAGGCCAAGGTGGGAGGATCACCTGAGCTCAGGAGTTCAAGACCTGCCTGGGCAACATGACGAAACCCCATCTCTACTAAAAATACAAAAAATTGCCAAGACAAGCCTAAGCCAAAAGAACAAAGCTGGAGGCATCACGCTACCTGATGCCTGTACTATACTACAAACTATATTACAAGGCTACAGTAACCAAAACAGCATGGTACTGGTACCAAAACAGAGATATAGACCAATAGAACAGAACAGAGCCTTCAGAAATAATACCACACATCTACAGCCATCTGATCTTTGACAAACCTGACAAAAACAAGAAATGGGGAAAGGATTCCCTACTTAATAAATGGTGCTGGGAAAATTGGCTAGCCATAAGTAGAAA
>NW_012110918.1:2951731-2952152 GCF_000951035.1 Colobus angolensis palliatus | reverse complement strand
ATTGTGGCACTATTCACAATAGCAAAGACTTGGAATCAACCCAAATGTCTATCAGTGACAGACTGGATTAAGAAAATGTGGCACATATACACCATAAAATACTATGTAGCCATAAAAAAAGGATGAGTTTGCGTCCTTTGTGGGGACATGGATGCAGCTGGAAATCATCATTCTTAGCAAACTATCGCAAGAACAGAAAACCAAACACTGCATGTTCTCACTCATAGGAGGGAATTGAACAACAAGATCACTAGGACACAGGAAGAGGAACATCACATATCGGGGCATATTGTGGGGAGAGGGGAGAGGGGAGGGATAGCCTTAGGAGATACACCTAATGTAAATGATGAGTTAATGGGTGCAGCACACCAACATGGCACACATATACATATGTAACAAACCTGCACATTGTGCACATGTA
>NW_012110918.1:2943985-2950830 GCF_000951035.1 Colobus angolensis palliatus | reverse complement strand
TTTTTGTATTTTTAGTAGAGACAGGGTTTCACCATGTTGGCCAGGCTAGTCTCAAACTCCTGACCTCAGGTGATCTGCGTGAGTCACGGTGGCTGGCCCTAAATCTGAATTTAAATGACCATAAACTGGTAGTCAACCTCAACTAAGCAACCACCATGTGCAAAGCACTATCAAAGCTCCTACAGGGAGTTAAAAAAGAGGCAATAACAATCATAATCCTACAAGGAACCCATAATCTAAACCATGCCCAGCCACCGGCCCCAGAAAGCCATAAACCAGCTTCCCCGTAGAATAATCTTAGCCAAGCTTCTGTCATTCCCAGCAGCGGCTATTAGTTTAAGCAACTCATTTCATACAATTAAAATATTAAATATGTTTTACTTTGTGCTTCAAAAATATATTTTGACAATCTCTTTCATCTCCCTTTTATAAGTCTCCTTTTAAAGGACTCAGGAGGGATGCAGGTTTAGAGCATGCTTGGTGAATTGTAAAGAACTTGTTTACAAGGCTTAGTTTTTCACTTGAAGTCATGTATTTTTAAAGCCTGACTTAAATGATATCTTTAGATTATCACATATTCTCATCTAGGCTCTATTACATCTTAGTTTCTGAATATTCATATAATGACATCTTAAAGTGCCTGTTTGCAAGATACAGTCTAGATAGACATAGTTTTCTAAAAATCAATCAAGGTTTCCCTCAAGATTTATAATAGCTTGAAGGTAACCTAAAATTGTATCTATGTTTCTGGCTTTACCAAAGAATGGCAAATGCAAATAATGTTAACTTGAATGGTCTCTTTCCACTGAGAATGTTCATATTCTTAATTTACATTACAGTTTTGAAGATGTATGTCCAGAAATGTTATCATTCCAGTAAATAACTGAGGAACATATTCCCATTTTAGGATATTTAGGATATTGGTACAAATAACTTGACAATGAATTAACATCAACTTCTCTTTGGTTATGCAAAACAATGGTGTTGCTGGAATGCAATTTGTAGCCAAAGAGCCCAAGAATTTTGTTCGTTTGTTTTGAGATGGAGCCTGGCTCTGTCGCCCAGGCTAGGGTGCAGTGGTGCAATCTCGGCTCACTGCAACCTCCGCCTCCCAGGTTCAAGGGATCCTCCTGTCTCAGCCTTCCAAGTAGCTGGGATTACAGGCACCCACCCACCACACGTGGCTAATTTTCCTATTTTTAGTGGAGACAGGGTTTCAGGATGTTGGCCAGGCTGCTCTCAAACTCCTGACCTCAGGTGATCCACCCACCTCAGCCTCCCAGAAAGGTGGGATTAGAGCCGTGAGCCACCGTGCCTGACCAAGCCCAGGGTTTACACCTGCCATTAATGATCGGGGTAATTTTGTCAAATCCTCTACGCCTCAATTTCCACGTCTGTTAAATGAAGATACTAGGATCCACCTTGGAGGATAACTGCAAAATTGACATAAGATGATTAAGACACTGGGCCTGGCCCACTAGAATGTTCCATAAATGTTGGCCCTCTGTGTTTTCCCTTCCCCTTAAAGCAAAGCCTTGCTAAATAAATGTCCACACAGACACACATATAATTATAATTAAATGTTTATACACTAAAAAAGTTGGCTTCACCATTTTCTAAATTTTCTCCTCTGCATACGAAATTATAATCTTAAACTGTTTCTCAAAATATCTAATGAGAAGCTTATTTTAAAAATTAAAACAAATGAGCAAGTAGGGAATAGTTCATTTTTAGCCTTGATGAATATAATTCAGGATTTCATTTCTATACCCAAATACCTACTGGTTTCTGCAACAAAGGAAAGCAGTCATGACTTTTTTTTTTTTTAGAGATGGGGTCCCACTATGTTGCCCAGGCTAGTCTCAAACTCCTGGACTCAAGCAATCCTCCCGCCTCGGCCTCTTGGGATTACAGGCACAAGCACTGCACCCGGCCAGACCTATGTTTTATGATTTAGATGTTACTGAAAAGTCAATGACTTAGAGAAAGACACAAAGGCATGCTTATCACATCTGCCACACAGCTAAGAGGAATGGTTAATATAGATATAACAGAAGCAAGAATCAAAAGTGTGGTCAGTCCAGGCGCAGTGGCTCACGCCTGTAATCCCAGCACTCTGGGAGGCCAAGGCGGGCAGATCACTTGAGGTCAGGCGTTCCGGACTAGTCTGGCCAACATTTAGTGTAACTCCATCTCCACTAAAAATACAAAAATTAGCCGGTCATGGTGGTGGGCACCTGTAATCCCAGCTACTTGGGAGGCTGAGGCAGGAGAATCACTTGAGCCTGGGAGGGGGAGGTTGCAGCGAACAGTGATTGTGCCACTGCACTCCAGCCTGGGCAACAAAGCGAGACTCCATCTCAAAAAACAAACAATAAAAACATGTGGTCAAACTTGAAACTAGTGGATGCCATTCATTGCATTTGTTTCAAAGTCCTATGGTTATGGTGGCTGTGGTATGGCTGCTTGTTTCTAGCAGAACACATACCCACAGGTTAGAGAGACAGCTTTGTCAGGAAATGGGGGAGGAGTCGGGGGGTGGAGAAGACCAAGTGTAACTGACCACCTTGTCAGAAGCAGCCAGCAGCTTGATGCAGCTTCTGAAAATGACAGTGCTAGTGTTAAAGCTGAAGTTCCAGTGATTTCAGCATTGGTCTTCCAATATCTAAGATCAGTAAATAACGGCCCATGGGCCAAATGCAGCCCACAGCCTGTTTTCGTACGCCTCTCTAACTACAAATGGGTTTTGCATTTTTAAATGGTTGGGAAAAAAAAAAAAAGCATAAGGCACATAATATTTTGTGGCATGTGAAAATTTTATGAAATTCAAATTTCAGTGTCCATAAATAAAATGTGACGGGAACACAGCCACGCCTATTCATTTACATGTTGCCCTATGCCTACTTTCATGTTACAAGGTCAGAGTTGAGTAGTTGCAACAGAGACCTTACGGCTTGCAAGTCTCAAATACTGCTATCTGGCAGTTTGCAGAAAAAGTTGGTTGACCTCTGCTCTAACGCATTGCGTTCAATATTTTCTAAAGGACAATAAGAAAGAGGAACCACAGGAATGGTGAGGGAGAGAAAAGCATTTCATAAATTCAATCTGAAGGAATTGAAAGTAGTAAGCCAGTGGAAGAGAAGACCAAAGGACAACATTCTAGATTTTTTTTTTTTTTTGAGATGGAGTCTCACTCTGTCCTCTAGGCTTGAGTGCAGTGGCACGATCTCAGCTAACTGCAACCTCCGCCTCCTGGGTTCAAGCAATTCTCTGCCTCAGCCTCCTGAGTATCTGGGATTACAGGCGTCCACCACCACGCCCAGATAATTTTTGTATTTTTAGTAGAGACAGGATTTCACCATCTTGGCCAGGCTAGTCTTGAACTCCTGACCTCGTGATCTACCTGCCTCGGCCTCCCAAAGTGCTGGGATTACAGGCAAGAGCAACCGCACCCAGCCAACATTATAGATTTCTTTAAATGTTTAAAGAGTCAGCATGAGGAAAGGGCTTGTGTTTGTGTCACTATAGCGGTAGAAACAATCCTGAAAGCTCTAAGGAATCAGATACCAATTAAACATGAGAAAGCATCTTCCAATAAATCAAAGTGGAAAACTGCAGAGGTTATATTACCAAAAAGAGCTCACACCTAAGTGATAGCTGGTATTAAGCCCAAAGGCAAGATGATTGCCACCCAAGATTATTATAGAAAGGACTCTCAAGTGGGTAGGAAGTTGAACTGGTTTAATACTCAGGTTCTTTCTATGATTTTATCTCAAAATAAAGAAAATTGCCCAGGCACGGTGGCTCACGCCTGTAATCCCAACACTCTGGGAGACCAAGGCGGGTGGATCACTTGAGGTCAGGAGTTTGAGACCAGCCTGGTCAACATGGTGAAACCCCGTCTCTACTAAAAATACAAAAATTAGCTGGGTGTGGTGGCGCATGCTTGTAATCCCAGCTACTTGAGAGGCTGAGGCAGGAGAATTGCTTGAACCCAGGAGGTGGAGGTTGCAGTGATGTGGTGAGCTGAGATGGCGCCATTGCACTCCAGTCTGGGTGACATGACAGAGTGAGACTCCATCTCAAAAAAAAAAAAAAAAAACCAGAAAGAGTGAAAGAAAACAATCATAATTGGCAGGTGAAAGTGTAAAGAAAAATTTCTGCTACCACATTCACTAAGGATTAGACCCACAGGGAAATCTTTTATTACATATTTATATATTTTTTTGTATATAGTTATATGTAATAAATACATATCAATTAAAATGGGCATGTTAAAAAGAGGCCTTTCATTTAAATAGAGTACATCAGCTATAAGAAGAATCACATTAGGAAAAGAAGGGTTATTTTTAGAAAGAGGGCTCTGGTTACACAAAATAAGGAAAGGACATCCACTGCTAAATAAAATGAACTGAAATCTTTCCTTGTGTTACTACAGGAAATCAGCATGGCACTACTTGAAAGAGGAAAAAAGTCTATATATAAAACGGAAAGGGGGAGGAATGCATTTTAAAAAAAATGCTAAACTATAAACTACAGTTAAGGGCACAGTCGTGTGACTTATTTGCACCAGACTTCTTCGCAAAATAGTTTTGCAAATGACTTCCCAAAGCACAGCCACCTGTTAGGCTGTTACTTTGGCCTATTTCCAATGGCAATCTTGTCACCCGAGCGAGAGACACACCACCATAGCAACATAAACATCAGGGTGCTGGAGAATGAAATTTAAAGTAGCAATTTATAGCCCCTGCAGGGCTGGAAATAAAGTAATCCTTAAGCCTTTATGACTATGACACAACATTCCCACTGGGCAAACTTAGATCCCATGGACATCTCAGGATTTCCCATTGGCCATTTGGAAAGCAGAGAGTCCAAAATACCTATTGCACTAGAGGGTACCCCTAAAATAAAGGCATTTTAAAGTGTGAGACAGTGTCTAGTCCACCATGATCCCCAGGTGTTTTCACACTTCCCACAAATGGACAATGACCAGGACCCCTTGTATTTGCAGAGTAGGCTCCATATTGCATGAGATCAGCCCCTAATACAGGCCTAAAAGAGGGCATTTGACAGTTGAGAAAATTGGCAGGTGAGGCCCAGGAAAATAAGTCTTTCTCAATCAAATCATTGATATCACACAGCAAGGACAGACCAGATCCACACTCTTCCACAGTGCTACACCAACCCCAACCCTGAGCAACTTAAAGGTACTTTGGCTCAGGGAGATAAAATGCAAAGGTGTTTCATCAATAAGAGGGTAGAGTAAAATGAAAGAAAAACCAAGTTTAAAGTGACTATGCCTCTTTTCAGGGGTAAATTTTTGCATTGTTGGAATTTGCCGTTTGATATTGGAATACATTCTTAAATAAATGTGGTTATGTTATACACCATTTTAACGCACATTTTTTCACTTTTTTTGCTAATGACTTATTACTTGCTGTTTATTTTATATTTATTTTAGACTATGGAAATGATGTTAGACAAAAAGCAAATTCGAACAATTTTCTTATTCGAGTTCAAAATGTGTGGTAAAGCAGTGGAGACAACTCTCAACATCAACAACCCATTTGCCCCCAGGAATGGCTACAGAATGTACAGTGCAGTGGTGGTTCAAGAAGTTTTTCAAAGGAGACAAGAGCCTTGAAGATGAGGAGCATAGTGGCCGGCCACTGAAAGTTGACAACGACCAACTGAGAACAACCACCAAAGCTTATCCTCTGCTGGGCGCAGTGGTTCATGCCTATAATCCCAGCACTTTGGGAGGCCGAGGTGAGCAGATCTCATAAGGTCAGGAGTTGCAGACCAGCCTGGCTAACACAGTGAAACCCTGTCTCTACCAAAAATACAAAAGTTAGCCGGGTGTGCTGGCATGTGCCTGTATGGCATGTATGGTATGTGCTGGGACTACAGGTGCCTGCCACCACGCCCGGCTAATTTTTTGTATTTTTAGTAGAGACAGGGTTTCACCGTGTTAGCCAGGATGGTCTTGATCTCCTGACCTCGTGATCCGCTCGCCTCGGCCTCCCAAAGTGCTGGGATTACAGGCGTGAGCCACCACGCCCGGCCTTGAACACTTTTAAGTATTGATGCAAAAGCAAGTGGTCAGCTGTGACCAAATTCGCAATTCAAAAAGATCTAAGAAAAGCAGAAAGCAAGCTGAACATCCTGATTGGAGATGAGACACACACACCCAAACGTGTGTTTTGAGGTGGCTGCAAAGTCCTCTGGTCTGAGCCAGGGTGAGCAGGTTTTACCCCAGCCCATGATTTTGAGAGATGTTCAGGGCAGATCCTGCACTCAGCAGAGAGCTACAAAAGCCTGGACTCTAGCCCTAAAATCCCAATCCGTTAACCCCGACGTCATTTCGCCACTGCATCTTTTTACTTTGTTCTTAACTTTTCTCAAAGAGAGAGAGGCCTGGAAGACCCTTGGGGCAGTTCCTTCTCCAGGTCTAGAGAACAGATTGTTGGCCAGGACAGCACTGAGGTAGCATTCTGGAGATGAAAAATAGATGAATCCATGATGAAGCTTTTGTGATACCAGGGATCTGGCTGCTTTTGATCTAAGAACCAGTACTAAACTCCCTCTTTAAAAAATAAAGTGTTCGCGGCCAGGCACGGTGGCTCACGCCTGTGGTCCCAGCTACTCAGGAGGCTAAGGCTTCAGCTCAGGGAGGTGAAGGCTGCAGTGAGCAGTGATTGAACCACTGCACCCCGGTTTGGGCAACAGAGAGAGACCCCATCTCAAAAAATAAAAATAAGGCCAGGTGTGGTGGCTCATGCCTGTAATCCCAGCACTTTGGGAGGTCGAGGCTGGTGGATCACCTGAGGTCAGGAGTTTGAGAT
>NW_012110918.1:2941052-2943494 GCF_000951035.1 Colobus angolensis palliatus | reverse complement strand
AGCAAGACTCTGTCTCAGAAAAAAAAAAAAAAGAAAGAAAAATAAAAAATAAAAAATAAGATGGTTTCCGACAAACATAACCAAAATGTAAAAGAAACAACTCCTAGAGAACATGGTCAAAAAGCTGAGCACCTACGTAAATAAGGGCTAATTTTAAGCATACTTACCCCTTCAAAAGTGTTTTTCTTGAAAAGGCTTAAGGGGATTATTCCATTTGGACCCCTGATAGCCTAATTACCTTAAAAACACACATGCACACACAACCACCACCAACCTCCTTTTCAGACACATTTTGGCAAAAAGAAAAATCTCAAAGTATGCCCATATCTGCAGTACTATAAGTCATACTGCTGAAAAGCATAATTACACTCAGCTGTGTCCAAGTTTCCGTCAAACACAATCCAAAAGAGGTGAACTATTAAGTCCTGAATCTAAAGATTTTCCATTTTGAACATGATGCCTCTTCATGAGCAGCAAAAACATAGTATCAAAAAATGAGCATTTGTCATGGCCTTCAATAGCCTAAGGTTTGAGTCTCCAGCCTGCAAGCTACAATCTATATACCCCGAAGACTAAATGCAATTCTAGTCACCAAACTCTTGGCACTTGGGTGAGGGGCAGGATTAAAAAATCACATTTATATCTTTAAACCTATCTCATTTTCACAGCATTTTTAAGTATTGAGAAAAACCACTTTCATCCACTATGTCACTTTTATGGAGGCTACAATAATCCAGAATGATGATTCATGTGGGATGTAAGGGCCACATCAGTCTTTTCATCAGCACCAGCATCACTGTTATTGTTTCAAGTTAGGGAAAACTCAGCAAAATATTCTTGATGGAGGACCATGCCACCAAGGCACTAACTATAGGAAATGTACACATTTCAGACGACATGCTCCTCGGCTCAAGCACAGACTTCTCTAGTGATAATCCCTGTTTTCAAAACTACCTGTCCAGGCCAGGTGTGGTGGTTCTCACCTGTAATCCCAGCACTTTGGGAGGCCGAGGAAGGAGGATTGCTTGAGGCTAGGAATTCCAGACCAGCCTGGGCAATGTAACAAGACACTTCCCAACCCATGTCTACAAAAAGAAAAAAATTAGCCAGACATGGTGGTGCAGGCCTGTTGGTCCTAGCTACTCAGGAGGATAGCATAAGCCCAGGAGTGTGAGGCTACAGTAAGTCATGATGGTGCCTGGGCAACAGAGTGGGACCGCATCTCTAAAAAAAAAAAAAAAAAAAAAAGAAAAGAAAAAAACCTGTCCAGATAAACAGGTGATTAAGGTGATTACAGATCCCTTTTCTCAGCCATCTATCCAATGATGTTTTTCTACTTTAATTGCTAATTACCAATTTAATAAGAGCGCTGTTTTCTATAACTTTTAAAATATATACATAAATACATACGGGGTCTCACTGTGTTGGCCAGGTTATTCTTGAACTCCTAGGCTCAAGCGATCCTCCTACCTCATCCTCCCAAAGTGTTGATTATAGGTGTGAACCACTGCTCCTGGCAACCATTTTTTTTTTTTTCTTGAGACGGGGTCTTGCTGTCGCCCAGATTAGATTGCAGTGGCACGATCTAAGCTCACTGCAATCTCTGCCTCCTGGGTTCAAGTGATTCTTCTGCCTCACCCTCCCGAGTAGCTGAGACTACAGGCACCCGACACCACACCCAGCTACTTTTTGCATTTTTCATAGAGACAGGTTTCACCATATTGACCAGGCTGGTCTCGAACTCCTGACCTCGTGTTCTGCCCACCTTAGCTTTGCAAAGTGCTTGGATTACAGGCGTGAGCCACGGTGCCTGGCCCATCTTATTTTTTAAAGAGGGAGTTTAGTACTGACTCTTATATCAAAAGTAGCCAAATCCCTGGTATCACAGAAGAGATGGGGTCTCACTATGTGGCCCAGGGTGGTCTCAAATTCCTAGGCTCAAGTGATCCTCCCGCCTTGACCTCCTAAAGTGCTGGGATTACAGGCATGAGCCACCAAGCCTGGCCTTCTTTAATGTCTGTGTTGTAGATGTGTAATGTTTTGGTAACAGTAAGGGTTAAATAAATACCTTTTGTCCCTAGTAGGAAAACGATTCTCAGACTGGATTGAAATTCTGAAGACCAACATTTTTCTAGATACTTTTTTGGATAGTGTTCATGACAAACTGCTCCTTGAAAGTGACAGGACCATTGTACTATAAAATCTAATAAAGCCCAGGTCATTGGCTATAGGGAGTTGAAAGCTCTATTTGTAGATATCACTAACAGAGTTGACAAGAATGAAAATGTTACACGGTTAAGGCCGGGCGCAGTGGCTCATGCCTGAAATCCCAGCACTTTGGGAGGCCAAGGCTGGCAGATCACGAGGTCAGGAGATTGAGACCATCCTGGCTAACACAGTGAAACCCCATCTCTACTAAAAATACAAAAAATTAGCCGGGCG
>NW_012110918.1:2931940-2935767 GCF_000951035.1 Colobus angolensis palliatus | reverse complement strand
GGGAGAACAGTCTTTGGAGATAAGAGGCTTAGATTAAGTACTTAAACAACATTATTATAGGGTATCATCAAAGTACATTTGTTCGGCCAATCTTATTTATCTGGGTGATTCAGTCTGGGAAAGAAACAACACCCTAAAGATGGTCAGATATGATGCTAAAGGAATTAAAGAATGATGATTTTGGCCAGGAGTGGTGGCTCATGCCTGTAATCCCAGCACTTTGGGATGCCGAAGCGGGCGGATCACCTGAGGTCAGGAGCTCGAGACCAGCCTGGGCAACGTGGTGAAACCCTGTCTTTATCAAAAATACAAAAATTAACTGGGCATGGTGGCATGTGCCTGTAATCCCAGCTACTCGGAAGACTGAGGTAGGAGAATCGCTTGAACCCAGGAAGCGGAGGTTGCAGTGAGCCAAGATCATGCATGCCACTGCACTCCAGCCTGGGTGACAAAGTGAGACTCCGCCTCAAAAAAAAAAAAAAAAGAATGATGATTTTTTTTTTTTCTTTGCTCAGGAATAAACAGGAATTCCAGAAGGTCAAACTTCACCCAAACTTAAAAAGATTAAAAAACACACACACACATTAAAAAAGTCATTGGATCAATGTGACGAAGAACTTACGCTGGCTACATGTTTAGATACATGAGTCGACTTCCACTAACGTCCGATGAGGAGTTTTAAGAGAGGCCCCTTTGTCAAAGTGCTGGGAAACAGAAGAATTAGTCACTTTAATGCTTGATGTCAAAGTCTTGGTGAGCTCTGGCTTCAGTATTACTAAGTCAACAAACAGTCTTGTATAATGTGGCTCAGGCAGTCAGCCAGGAAGTGGTTGGTGACCCCAAACCCCTTCCTCCACTATGGTTTGCAAAACCGGTGGCCAGGACACTGTGTGCTCTGCAGTGGGGCTCTCCTCTAGCAATACACCACCTGGGAGATTTGCCCAGCAGAACCTGGTGTGATTTTGCCATCCTAGACAGACACTATTGAGATGAGGCTTAAATAGCCAGTTAGCCACCCTTAGAATAAAGCCCCTGATGGGAAGGCTTAAGGACATCTGCCAGACAAACACCAACAAGGCAAAGGACTTATGTGCCATGTGGAACCATCTTCTCCTGAATGGGTATTCTGGGATTTATTCTACTAACACGTGATTTCCCATTCAATGCTCACAGAAAGCAGAGATATGCACCTGGAGCCAGAGCCAGAACAATCCTGGGTTCCTTCGGAAGCTGGTTCTTCTACTCATGATGACCACAGCCTCCATGCCCTTGTGGGGACCCCTAAGGATCCTGAGCTCTGACAAGGAAGGTTCCTCAGACCCCTGCAACCCTGTAGCTGGCCTTAAGGCAGCTATTCAAGCCATGATTACTTTTTTCCCTCTAAGTATCATGTTCTGACCTAAATTGCAGTCATTCTGGTCCAAATCTGGTAGATTTTTTTCCCACACTGCTGCGGAAGAGAACCTCCTCCTCTGGAAAGCTAAATTCAAGACAACCAGAGCCATCTCAAGGACAGGGACTGTAAATTTTCAATTTACACAAATTCACATTCGGCACTCTCTGCCTCTCAATGGCTCTCTCTCTCCCTCTCTCTCTGAACATGGGTATCTATTCTGCTCAAACAAATCTGTAAGCACTTCTATTTCTAAAAAAAAACAGCTTTGGCCGTGCACAGTGGCTCACGCCTGTAATCCCAGCACTTTGGGCGGCCGAGGCGGGCGGATCACAAGGTCAGGAGTTCGAGACCATCCTGGCTAACAAGGTGAAACCCCGTCTCTACTAAAAATGCAAACAATTAGCCGGGAGTGATGGCACGCACCTGTAGTCCCAGCTACTCGGGAGGCTGAGGTAGGAGAATCGCTTGAACCTAGGAAGCGGAGGTTGCAGTGAGCCGAGATCGCACCACTGCACTCCAGCCTGGGCAACAGAGCAAGATTCCATCTCAAAAAAACAAACAAACAAACAAAAAAAACCTGTATACTCAAAAAGGTTTAAGACGGCAAATGTTGTTACGTGTATTTTAACACATTTTTCTTCTTCTTCTTCTTCTTTTTTTTTGAGGTGGAATCTTGCTCTGTAGCCCAGGCTGGCGTGCAGTGGTGTGATCTTGGCACACCTCAACCTCTGCCCCCTGGGTTCAAGCAATTCTCCTGCCTCAGCCTCCCGGGTAGCTGGGGTCACAGGCATGCACCACCACGCCCAGCTAACTTTTTTGTATTTTTAGTAGAGATGGGGTTTCACCATGTTGGCCAACTCCTGACCAACTCCTGACCTCAAGTAATCCGCCTGCCTTGGGCTCCCAAAGTGCTAGGATTATAGGCGTAAGCCACCGTGCCCAGCCATTTTAACACATTTTTTAAAAAACAGTAAACATTAATTAAAAACTCACCAGGATATACACATCCAATAAAGTGCAGTCCCCTTCAAATAGTTCCTTTTAGGTGTTTATTTCAATAGTGCCGATACAAAGCAAAACATCTTTGAATCTCCCCTGGGGAATCTAGGGCAGGTTTAGGGGTGCTTTTTTCATTATTTTTAACATTCTTGATCATTTTGAATTTTGAAAAGTCTTTTAGAGTTCCAATTTCAAAATAATAACCGTGTTAAACTTAAAAATATTTATTTTAGCCAGGCAGAGTGGCTCACACCTATAATCCCAGCACTTTGGGAGGCCAAGGCTGGTAGATCACTTGCGCTTGGGAGTTTGAGACCAGCCTGGACAACATGGTGAGACCCTGGTCTCTGAAAAAAAAATTATTTTAGTCCACATGCAGTGTGACTATAAAACAATAATGTTTATCTGGCTGTGTGGTTTAGAAACTGGATCTGGAGGCACCGCTAGTAAAAGTGAGCTGGGGTTTTCCAAGGCGCAGGCATCTCAGATGGAAGGGTAAATATATAATTCTGAATAGTACATTCTGATCATTTTTAATACCTTCCAATTTGCTTACCTCCACCTGAAGAATTTTAAGTTTTCAACTAAATGTGCCAAAGACATGGTGCTGCTTGTGTGTTCCCATCATTTTCAGATACTAATTTTGAGAAACTCACAGGTGCTCACGAACTAACATCTCTGCTGATGACGCCTCTGAAAGCCAAAGGTTTTTACTGCCATTAAAAGGAATAATTTCCAAGAATGTAGGGGTGGTTCTCTTTTTAGAGCACGAACCACAAAAGTTATTTGCAAAGAGGAATATGATTCATTTATCAGAGTTAAACTGAAGAATGTCACTTGGTTTAATACTTAAGTAAAATCAATCATTTGATGGAACATAAAATTTCTGGACCACTTTCTTCTGTTACTGGGACAGAACATCTACCTTTCCCTAATTATTTCCTTTTATAATCCTGAAGGGTTATTTAATCTGTAAGAAACTGAACTTTTTGGCCCGGCATAGTGGCTCACTCCTGTAATCCCAACACTTTGAGAGGCCGAGGTGAGTAGATTACCTGAGGTCAGGAGTTCGAGACCAGCCTAGCCAACATGGTGAAACTCCATCTCTACCAAAAATATAAAAATTAGCTGGGCGTGGTGGTGGGTACCTGTAATCCCAGCTACTCAGGAGGCTGAGGCAGGAGAATTGCTTGAACCCAGGAGGCGGAGGTTGCAGTGCAAAGATCATGCCGCTGCACTCCAGCCTGGGTGACAAAGTGAGACTCCATCTCAAAAATAAATAAATAAATACATAAACTAGTTATGTTCACATAAAAACACACAAACCAGTGCTCAGAAACACCTGGATCTGCCCTTAATGCAGCAAATATAATCAGAAACTGAACGTGTGTGTGTGTGTGTGTGTGTGTGTGTGTGTGTGTGTGTGTGTGTG
>NW_012110918.1:2922637-2931890 GCF_000951035.1 Colobus angolensis palliatus | reverse complement strand
GAGATGGCGCCACTGCACTCTAGCCTGGGTGACAGAGCAAGACTCCGTCTCAAAAAAAAAAAAAAAAGAAATTTTAAAATGAGGATGTTTTAAATACAAAAGATATCTCTAACTGGTAAAATTTCAGGCAGTATAGAAGCGAAAACATTTTAAACCTTTTACAGGAGGCCATAGAGGATCAGGCTTCCTTAAATGGTTTCTGTTTTTCTCAGCTTCTTCCTATCCATTCCTTCAGCAAATATTTACTATGTGTGGACCCTAAGTTTAAGCACCAGAGTCGCACTGTCCAGTAGGGCAGCCACAAGCCACACGTGGTCCTTGAGCACTGCAGAGTGGCCAGTGCAAACTGGGATGTGTGTCCACGGAAAATACACACACGATTTCAAAGACTTAGTATGAAAAAAAATAAGTGAAAAGATTGTATCAGTATCTTCTCATGTGGATTACATGTTGAAAAGATAACGATGGCGATAGATAACAAACAAGTAAACAAAATAAGTACAAATTGAGATAAATGCTCTGAAGGAATAAACAGGTGTGGAGAGGCAGATAATAGAGGATATAATTAGGGAGAATATTAAGGAAAAGATTATTTTATTTTATATTTTATTTTGAGACAGAGTCTTGCTCTGTCAGCCAGGCTGGAGTGCAGCCTCGCTCTCAGCTCACTGCAACTTCCACTTCCCGGGTTCAAGCAATTCTCCTGCCTCGGCCTCCCGAGTAGCTGGGATTACAGGCATGCACCACCATGCCCAGCTAATTTTTGTATTTTTAGTAGAGATGGGGTTTCACCATGTTGGCCAGGCTGGTCTTGAACTCCCGACCTCAAGTGACCTGTCGCCTCGGCACCCCAAAGTGCTGGGATTACAGGCGCGAGCCACTGTGCCTGGCCAGAGATTTAGATGGGGAAAAAGCTATTGTAGATGGAGTGTTCAGGAAAGACGATGCTAAGGGTGTGATGTTTCCACTTGTAAACCCATGAGTTAGAAACTTGTAAACTTTCAAGTTCTAACCCAGGACAGCAGCAGGGGCTGGGAGCATGAAAGGGTGGTAAAAGGCAGGTTGGTCAGTTGCAGGCGACCACACTGCTCTACTCCCACTGGGTCCCATGTAAATGGCGCCCCCTGGCGGTGTGCAGCCCTGTGACACTGTTCGTTTGAATGATTTGGATGTTATTTGTAAATCAGAGGTTGCAAAGTACAAAAAGTAAAGCTTCCAAGATGATTTTTCCAGACAACTCTACATTTTCCAGATACGACTGGTTTGTCCATTTTAATATTTATAATATATTTGTGCCTTATCCTCCTTGTAACCTATAAGAAAAATCTTCACTTGGGACTATACAAAATTCCTGATTTCTAGTCTGAAATTCTCCTTTTCCTCTCCCGGTGGGCTGAATTTGTTAAAGATACATAAAACCTTCTCAGTACAAGTTAGCTGATTTCTAGAACTCAGTCTGTTTCTCCGAACCGGGGCAAAAGTGTTACCTAGTTTTCAAAAAGTTTTCAGACTTGCCTAACACTACAGACCTCCAGGCAACAGAAAACAGGCCAAAGCCCACACAAGCCAGCCAGGGTGCTGCAATCTCACTCAGGCTGCTAAAGCAATGAATCTAGATGTACTTTTCCAGTAATTACTGCTCCTGAAAAACACATTTACTGCCTGTCATTGTGCATACACTTTCACATTTTTAAAAATCCAAAACGTTGTGATTTCCCACTCCCTATCCCATACCTACACATCCCTGGAAGAGGGAAAGCTCTTAAAGAGGTTGAATGTTTAAACTATATTAATTTATTTTACGCTGGGCGCAGTGGTTCACACCTGTAATCCCAGCACTCTGGGAGGCCGAGGTGGTTGGATCACCTGAGGTTAGGAGCTTGAGACCAGCCTAGACAACATGGTGAAATTCCATCTCTACTAAAAATACAAAAATTAGGCCGGGCGCGGTGGCTCAAGCCTGTAATCCCAGCACTTTGGGAGGCCGAGACGGGCGGATCACGAGGTCAGGAGATCGAGACCATCCTGGCTAACACGGTGAAACTCCGTCTCTACTAAAAAATACAAAAAGCTAGCCGGGCGAGGTGGCTGGCGCCTGTAGTCCCAGCTACTCGGGAGGCTGAGGCAGGAGAATGCCTTAAACCCGGGAGGCGCAGCTTGCAGTGAGCTGAGATCCGGCCACTGCACTCCAGCCTGGGCGACAGAGCGAGACTCTGTTTCAAAAAAAGAGAAAATACAAAAATTAGCTGGGCATGGTGGCCTGTAATCCCAGCTACTCGGGAGGCTGAGGCAGGAGAATCGCTTGAACCTGGGAGGCGGAGGTTGCAGTGAGCCGAGATAGTGCCACTGCACTCCAGCCTGGGCGACAAGAGCAAAACTCCGTCTCAAAAGAAATAAAGTATATTAATTTCTTTTAATGCCTACAATAAATAATATTCTCCAGTCACCTGAAACAACAGCCTTACTGAAATGAATATTATTCGCTTTGCTTTGGAATGTCAGTCACACTCATGCAATCAGACACAAGGTTTCTAAATTGACTTAAGAGCCTTAGCAACTTCCTCCATATCACAATAAGAAAAAGCAAAAGTTAATTACTAACTACTTTTAACCAGGGTTTTGTTAACAATAGTTTGCTTCCCTGATCCCTGTATCCGTTTCCTGTGCCAGGTACTTCCACCCAAGTCACTGGGAAAATGCAGCTTCTTTCATGGACAGAGTCAATTTCACTGACCAGCCAGGAGGACAGCATCTGCTCCTTGTCTGTTCCATTAGTGTTGAAAGGTTTGCACAAATCTATTTACCCGCCCTCCTTTCCCTATGCCCTTTATGACCAAGAAAAAAAAAAAGGAGCTTTGCCAGACAGCTAGGCAAACCTCCACTGTCCTCTGGCTGTGGAACTGTGTCTGGAGTTGGTTCCTTCTGGTGGGTTCTTCGTCTCGCTGACTTCAAGAATGAAGCTGCGGCCCTTTGCCGTGAGTGTTACAGCTCTTAAAGGTGGTGCGGACCCAAAGAGTGGACAGCAGCAAGATTTATTGTGAACCGTGAAAGAACAAAGGTTCCACCGCCTGGAAGGTGACTGGGTGGTGGGGTGGGCAGCTTTTATTCCCTTATTTGTCCCCACCCATGTCCTGCTGATTGGTACATTTTACAGAGTGCTGATTGGTCCATTTTAGAGAGCACTGATTGGTCCATTTTACAAACCTCTAGCTAGCCAAAGAGAGCTGATTAGTGTGTTTTTGCAGGGTGCTGATTAGCGCATTTTACAAACCTCTAGCTAGCTACAGAGTGCTGATTAGTGCACTTTACAGTCCTAGCTACAGAGTGCTGATTGGTGCGTTTTACAATCCTCTTGTAAGACAGAAAAGTTCTCCAAGTCCCCACCCCACCCAGAAATCCAGCTGGCTTCACCTCTCAGAACAAGCCAATGTAGGCCGGGCGCGGTGGCTCAAGCCTGTAATCCCAGCACTTTGGGAGGCCGAGACGGGCGGATCACGAGGTCAGGAGATCGAGACCATCCTGGCTAACACGGTGAAACTCCGTCTCTACTAAAAAATACAAAAAGCTAGCCGGGCGAGGTGGCTGGCGCCTGTAGTCCCAGCTACTCGGGAGGCTGAGGCAGGAGAATGCCTTAAACCCGGGAGGCGCAGCTTGCAGTGAGCTGAGATCCGGCCACTGCACTCCAGCCCGGGCGACAGAGCGAGACTCCGTCTCAAAAAAAAAAAAAAAAAGAACAAGCCAATGAAACTACCTGGATCACCCAGAAATCACACGCATGATGCTGACCTCGGTCCCTTCTCAACAGAAAATTTAAAATAAAACAACCTCTCAATATTATGCTCATTCTTGAGAAAACTTTTTATAGAATTATCTTACTCAGAATAAAATTTTTATACCAGACAAGGAAAACATTTTCCAAATTATGTTTATGAGAAACCTTGGGGAAAGTCTGTGAGATTAATCCAAGGAGTCTTCATCCTTTATATTCAGAGGTATTGACGCCAGCAGCAAACTTAAAATCTCTTCCTTTCAATAATTTCTGCCTGAATATGTTTGCAGATGCATTTCAGGAAAATGGTTTAAAGCAGAGAACAAGGAGCACTGTTCGGCATTTTGGCATTTCCATTCATGTCATTCCAGAGGGGGCACCACCCTGATCCCAAATCTGTTCTCAGAAATGTGCGCAAGAAAAGTCTCCGGGGAGCCTGGGGGCGCCTGGATGAAGTGCACTGGCTCCCTGCCAGGGCAAAGAACAAAATCATATTCTGTAAGAAAAAGTTGTTTTTCTTTCCTTTCCTTTCTTTCTCTTTTCTTGGAGCAGAGGCAAGTGTTTCTATTTTTCTGCATTGTGCACCAAATCCCTAAAGACCACAAATCAATCCCTAAAAGTATACACATTAATGTTAATGCAGTCAGAACAGGAACTGTTGAACAGGAACTGACTTTTTGTTTGTTTGTTTGTTTTTGTTTTTTTGAGACAGACTTTCGTTCTTGTCGCCCAGGCTGGAGTGCAATGGTACAATCTCGGCTCACTGTAATCTCCACCTCCCAGGTTCAAGCAATTCTCCTACCTCAGCCTCCCAAGTAGCTGAGATTACAGGCATGCACCACCATGCCTGACTAATTCTGTATTTTCAGTAGGCACGGGGTTTCTCCATGTTGGTCAGGCCGATCTCGAACTCCCGATCTCAGGTGATCCACCCGCCTCAGCCTCCCAAAGTGCTGGGATTACAGGCCTGAGCCACTGCACCCGGCCAGAACGGTTAAACAGTACAGAAAGCAATGAAAATGAAAGGATTCCTGCCTGAGATAATATTAGGATGTGCTTAGCATCTCTTGAGAGATGCTCATTTTACTAACAAGTACCTCTGGGGTGAGGGTGGCAGGTGCAGGGTGATCTTCAGACTGTGCTCCAAGGAGCCTCCTTGGTGAGAGGTCGCTCACTGAGACCAAGGAGTGGCTGGCGGAGGAGGCAAGCCACCCTTCCAATAGGTTCCAATGGGGCTACCCTATGTGCTCCGCTAAGCACATAGGGTCGGAGTTCCCAGCCACCTTCTACTAGATACTAGAGAGCCAGTGTACCTGCTTTACATGTGGGTCCTCAGGAGAATATTTTCTTCCAGCAAGGTATCTCAGAGGAGGGAGAATTCCATACAGTAGAACAACCTTGAGCCTTAAATCAGACCTGGTTCTAGCCTAAAGTTTGTCAATGAGGTAGACAGCTTAACTGCACTTTCTACAGGTCTAGACTTCATCATAAAATGAAATGGCTCGCCGGGCGTGACCTCTCAGGAGTTCGAGACCAGCCTGACCAACATGGTGAAACCCTGTCTCTACTAAAAACACAAAAATTAGCCGGCTGGGGTGGTGCACGCCTGTAATCCCTGCTATTCTGGAGGCTGAGGTAGGAGAATCTCTGGAACTCAGGAGGCAGAGGTTTCAGTGAGCCAAGATTGCACCACTGCACTCCAGTCTGGGTAACAGAGCAAGACTCCATCTCAAAAGTAAATAAATAAATAAATAAATGGCTCAATTATAAATCATCTGCAATATTCCTTCTAGGTCTAAAACTCTAGAATCAGCTGGGGGCAATGGCTTATGCCTGTAATCCCAGCACTTTGGGAGCCCAATGTGGGCGGATCGCCTGGGGTCAGGAGTTCGAGACAAGCCTGACCAACATGGTGAAACCCCTTCTCTACTAAAAATACAAAAAATTAGCCAGGAGTGATGGTGGGCACCTGCAATCCCAGCTACTTGAGAGGCTGAGGCAGGAGAATTGCTTGAAACCAGGAGGTGGAGGTTGCAATGAGCCAAAATCACCCCACTGCACTCCAGCCTGGGCCACAGAGCGAGATTACAGCTCAAAAAAAGAAACAAACAAAAACTCTAGAATCTGTGTCTACATCTACCAAATGTTTCAAATGAAGATAATGACAACTTTCTCTCTATAGCAACTCTCAGCTCTCAGGAACTTTTCCTGTTCATACCTTTCCAACAGGCTTATATTGAGTTCAGAGACCCCTACATTTAACACAAACGAGGGACTATTCCAATGAAATGTTTTAATTAAAATTAATCTGTGGAATGTTATTTACTAATTGTTTACTCTGAAATTAATGTCTAAAACACACACACACACACATACACACACACACACACACCAAAAAACCCCACCAACACTCTATTCTAGACAGTAGCTCAGCTTTATTTTCTTGATCTCCCAGAGATGTTCTTTTTTCCTGGAACTAGGGAACATTTTATGTGTTAAAATAAAGTAGTAGAGGAATAGTAGAGACCAGTACCATCTATAGCAAGACAAAAGGCCTCTGATTTTTCATTTACTTGATAGTGCTGACTTTATCTGTTTTCAAGAAATGTTTTTCCTTTTGCTGGATTAAATACTAGTGACAGGCAAAAAAGCAGAGTAAGCAACAACAAATAATGGGTTTCACCATGCTCTCCTTCTGGCTTGCCTATTAACTAGCTGTGTGGCCTGGAGCACATTACCTAACCTTTCTGAATCTCAACGTATTCATCTGCAAAATATGGATAGTAACACACCAGTGCCACTAATGCTCCACTGCCCACCACCACCAGAGGGTTAAATGAGGGAGAAGGGATAAGGCCAGGCACAAGAAGCAGGCAAAGTATGGGTTCTCTCACTGCCTCTTCAAAGCATAAGCATTTGCTTCATTTTCAAAAGTATGGACACTGCTACCAATGAACTCTGGTGGTTAAACAGAAACAAGTTCTAGAAGTTCCATGTAGGTTGAATCAGTCCAGAGCCAACCAAGAGTGGAAGCAAAAGTTAGGCTCCCAGGCTGGGTGCAGTCGCTCATGCCTGTAATCCCAGCACTTTTTTTTTTTTTTTTTTTTGAGACGGAGTCTTGCTCTGTCACCCAGGCTGAAGTGCAGTGCCGTGATCTCAGCTTACTGCAAGTTCCGCCTCCCGGGTTCATGCCATTCTCCCGCCTCAGCCTCCCGAGTAGCTGGGACTACAGGAACCTGCCACCATGCCTGCTTAATTTTTTTGTATTTTTAGTAGAGACGGGGTTTCACCGTGTTAGCCAGGATGGTCTCGATCTCCTGACCTCGTGATCTGCCCGCCTCGGCCTCCCAAAGTGCTGGGATTATAGGCGTGAGCCACTGCGCCCAGTAATCCCAGCACTTTAAGAGGCCGAGGCAGGAGGATCACTCAAGCCCAGGAGTTCAAGACCAGCCTGGGCAACATAGCAAGTCCCTGTCTCTACAAAAGTAAAAAAATTAGCCAGGTTGGCAGCACACACCTGTTTTCCCAGCTACTCAGGAGGCTGAGGTGGGAGGATCACTTGAGCCCAGGAGATGGAGGCAGAAGTGAACCAGGATCACGCCACTGCACTCCAGCCTGGGTGACAGAGCAAGACCCTGTCTCAAAAAGAAAAAAAAAAGTTAGGCTTCCAAAGTTTACCTAAACATCTTCTTTGAAGAAACTCAAGTTGCTTCCTCGTTTTCAACGTTAAGGTCAGTGTAAAAGGGGATGGTGGAGACTGTGGAATTTACTATCAGTTCTGACTTTAGGGGTTTAACATCTGGCAAACTAGGCCTCATTTCTTCATCCATCATCAGATTTAGCTAATCTGAATCCTTTTAATTGGAAACATCTATTAATCTAAATTGCCCTCCTGCTTCTCTGACAAAGCAGAAAATGACTTCAGAATATGAACCTTACAGAAACTGAATCATACTTTAGCCAAAATGAATTATACATTAAAGAATTTATAATTATATTACAGGTGGAGTCTGATGAGTCTGATTTTGTTGGCCAATTAAGAAAGGAAGGGCTGGCTGGGCATAGTGGCTCATGCCTATAATCCCAGCACCTTGGGAGGCTGAGGCAGGCGGATCGCCTGAGGTCAGGCATTCAAGACCAGCCTGGCAAACATGGCGAAACCCCATCTCTACTAAAACTACAAAAATTAGCCAGGCGTGGTGGCAGGCACCTATAATCCCAGCTACTCAGGAGGCTGAGGCAGAAGAATTGCTTGAATCCAGGTGGTGGAGGTTGCAGTGAGCTGAGATCTCGACATTGCACCCCACTCTGGGCAACATAGCAAGATTTCATCTCAAAAAAAACAAAAAAGAAAAGAAAAAGGAAGGAAGGAAGGACAGACAGAAGGAAGGAAGGAAGGAAGGAAGGGCCTCCACCTATATCATTCAAATGTAATTACCCCATGGTATACCTGTGAATATTTCGGTACAAAAACAAAAGTGGGAAAAGCATCTGCCTGAGTGTTTCAGAAAGCCTGAAAAGGGAACCAACTAGGATAAAGAGATTTTGTAGGTAGTAGAGAAGCTTCTAGAACTGGTTCTTTTCTTGATTATCACCTGTAATTTTCTGTGTATTCCATGCAGTCCCAACATTGCTCCTAGAATCCAAACTCTTATCAAAAAACAAGGTCATTAGGAGATAGAGTAGAGGGATCCATGCCTCCCAGGTGAATTACTCTAGCTCAACTGCCCCGAAGGTGGGACCATCTCCACCTCTTCTGGAAAGACTCCTATTAACCAGTCCCATTCATTTGCCTTTCTCTTTCCCCACAAGGCTATGTCCTGCTTCTCCACATACAAGGTCATATGCAACTCGAATCTCTGTCTACCCATCTGGCATCCACCCTTCCAGACCCTACTTAAATGCTACCTCCTCAAATGCCAACGAACTCCAAAACTCAGCTGATCATTCTGGTGGAAGCTGATCTCTCCCTCCTTGGCAGCCTGTGTACCCATGATGTGTTTTGTAAACTTGCAGCTACTTTGATTTTGTCTTGTACTTGGGTCTTGCCTTAACCCTTGGTCCAGATGGCAAATACGGACAGCCCCTGCGAGCACAGCCACGTTCTCAGTTAAGGATCTTTTTCTCTCCCAAAGCGCATCGCCCCTCTCATCAAGTGGTGGCTCAATAACATATCTGATAGTTTCATGGCACCAGATTTAAATATAAAGATGGTGTAGGTGGCTGATTTCATGTGTGTTGCCACACCAAACCACACTAGTGAGTTTCACGTTGCTGTGCTTGGCTTTGGGCTCCCTCACCGTCCCTGGACAGAGACGCTCAGTAGTCGTGAAATCACCACAAAGGTGGGGAGGAAGAAGGGGAAGAAAGGGAAGCCAGGGCTGGAATAATCCTGTCTGAGTCACCACTTCCTGAATGCTGGAGCTTCGCAGGTTCGGGAGAAGGGCAGCAGAGCCGCGCTCTGAGGACGAGCCCCCGCCCCGA
>NW_012110918.1:2921272-2921627 GCF_000951035.1 Colobus angolensis palliatus | reverse complement strand
GCTCGTAGCCGGCGGGCGAAGCAGCCCCCGCGGCGCACTCAGCTCCTGGCTTCCTCCTCTCCGCCCCAGAGCATGTCAGGGTTTGGGTCCGGGTGTTCGCAGCTCCTCTGCCTCCTCCCCCGCCGAGGCCGGTCCTCCCGGAACGCGGTGTTGCAAAGTCAGGGAGGTAGGGAGGGAGACCCGCTGGCGACGGCTCTGCTCGGCAGCCCAGGGTGGTAGGAGCGGCCGCCAGATCAGGACATGCCCGGCAGCGAACGAGGGAGGAAAAAAGAGAGATTTCCAAAAATTAAAACGAATGCACAAAAGTCACCCGCTCGATCCGCCTCCGAAAGCAGACGGGAACCTGGCGACCCCC
>NW_012110918.1:2918072-2921167 GCF_000951035.1 Colobus angolensis palliatus | reverse complement strand
CAGCCACCTCGCCCGGGCCGGAGCGTCCGCGCCGATGCAGTGTGCCTGGGCCCGGGAGGTGGATGCGGGAGGAGCGAGCGCGAGCAAGGCTGACATCAGCAGCGGCCGCGGCGGGGAGGGTAGCCCCATCCGGCCAATGGGGAAATGGCAAAGAATGTGGAGGATTTAAACAAAACAGCATGTCTCTGCCAGACGGCGGGGCTGCTCCGGAGCGGAGCCCCGGCCGGCGCTAGGGAGGCTCGGGCAGAGGGGCTTCCCTCGGCTCCTTTGCCGTTTGAATCCGCTCTCCATTGTGCCCTGAGTGCCGCCGAGCTCCATCCAGCCCCTCTGGGCAGTTTCTGATCCCCTGACCCTAGGGACAAGTCACCAATGCCCACCACATATGTGTGGTCCAGTAAGCAAGTCCAGGGCTGGAGAGGCAATGGGTGGGATTTGGGAACAAACCCTTGCCTGGTTTCAGAGGAGAGATCCTGGAAAACTGGGAAGTGCAGCCGTGTGAATGGAAATGAAGTACAAACAGGGGGAGGGAACAACCAGAGAGAACATGAACCCCACGTAGCCTCTTACCTCGCCTGGCCCGGCTCTGCAATCTTTCTGCAGATTGTGCAGGCTCCGCACAGCAGAAAGAAAGAGTAGGTTTTCGTATCCGCACTCCTAAGTTCAAAAAGTCACAGTGAAATGTCAATGAAAATGCCTGGAGTGTTGCTATTTCATCCATATTAAACAGATCCCTCATTTTAACCACAAGCAGCACATTCTTCAGTTACTCAGGAAGCAGCATGGAACTGCTGAAGTCTGTTTTTCATTTGTCTGGTATTTTTCAGCTTGTTTTTATGAAAAGTTGCCGGATGAAAAATGCATCAGTTGCCTGTATGAGAATAACCTGTAAGCGTTATCTTTTCTCCGAAAAATCTTCACGCTCTGAAGTCCTGAGGCTAGAACTTGGATGGCGATGCAGATGCCTCAATATAGTATTTTGAATTGTGATTAATAAGTAATTAACCAATATGACGATGATGGGCTTGTGGCAAAAGTCATCCAGAGGACTGGAGAGAATGTATAACTGTGTTAACTGATACAAACCCTCCTAGGAAAATGATACCCTATATCCAGCTTATATTTTAGTGGAAACTATTTTCCAGATAAATGCTTTCCAGAGTTGGCTCAGAAATATTCACAGCAACTAATTAAAGCTAAACCAAATTCCTCGAGGTGGAAAATCTAAATCTGACACTGCAGTGTTGCAGTGTTGAATAATAACACATTGGAAGGCTGTGATAGGGAAAGAAACTCAAGCTGTTTTTCTTTTTTTTTTTTTTTTTTGCCTCTTACTTGAAAACAAATGGAAGACCTAATAATCTTCCTAGAGGCAGGAAGGCAAGGGATTGGCTAGCCCCACATACGCATTCACGTAGGACATCAGGATATGTAGGCTCGGTTCCTGGTTTCCTGGACATTTCCTGACAGTGATTCTGGAAGGAAGTATTCTACTGACGGGTGACAAGGTTGAGAAGCTACTTCTCTGAATTTTCCTAACTGTAAATTGTCACGTATATGCTTCCTCCATCACCCCTCTTTTTGTTGTTGTTGGTTTGTGACAGTTTCGCTCTTGTTGCCCAGGCTGGAGTGCAATGGCATGATCTCGGCTTACTGCAACCTCCACCTCCTGGGTTCAAGCAAGTCTCCTGCCTCAGTCTCTGGAGCAGCTGGGATTACAGGCACCCAGCACCACCCCTGGCTAATTTTGTATTTTTAGTAGAGATGGGGTTTCACCATGTTGGTCAGGCTGGTCTCAAACTCCTGAGCTCAGGTGACAGCCCCGGCCTCCCAAAGTGCTGGGATTACAGGTGTGAGCCACCATGCCCAGCCCACCCCTCCTGTTGTAAGGTGACTTCTCCATTGGATTCTCGTTTTCATTCAGTGCATCCGCAGACCTGGTCATATTAATCTTGTGCAAGTACAGCTCTCATCCTGCCACCTTCAAAACCTTTTAGCAATTCCCGGCTGGGCTCGGTGGCTCACTCCTGTAATCCCAGCACTTTGGGAGGCCGAGGCGGGCCCATCGCATGAGCCCAGGAGTTCAAGAACAGCCTGGGAAACATGCTGAAACCCTGTCTCTAAAATTAAAAAATATATAAAAACCTTTTAGGGCTTCTCTATGGCCTACTGAGCAAGTCAAAATGCCTTGGTAGGAGTTTCGAGGCTCTGGATCTACCTTTCCCACATTAGTCCATTACCCTTCCCAGCTCAACTCCAGCCAAATGAAATGAATCCATTGGCTGCAAAAGCGCCTCCTCCCCAGCCACCTTTCTATCTCAACCCTTCTGCTGTTCAACCCATTGCCTTCACAGAGAATCCCTCTCCCCAGCTCAATTCCCATGACACCATTTTAAAGCCAGGCCTTGGCAATCTGTGCTTTAGAAAGTGGTTCTGATAGCAGTGAGCTGGAGAGGCTAGCAGAGGCGGGAGGGGCGGGGTGCAGAGCATAAGGAGGGCATACTCATTCATAAGTCATGCACACTGAGGGCGGGGCGCGCCATCTGCTGGCCAAGCGCGGTGGTTTCAAGTCCTGTCCTCAGCAAGTGTCTGGCAAGAATTTTATCTTTGTTTCTTCTCAAACAATGAGGTGCAATATCTACTTACAAAAAACCTTGAAGCTGTTGCTATCATCATCATGGACAGTCATGATGTTCCATTAACAATATACAATCTGCTGTGGCTGATCATCACATTTTTTTAACGGGGGTGGGGCACAAAAGGCAAAAAGGAACAAAACAGTAAAGTTACCAGAGAGGAATGATAAGACAAAGAGGAAACGAGTATGAGTCTGTGCATGTCTGTGACAGGCACACCAAGATCATTTAAGAAGATCATTTCAACCTATTCTCTTCGAGGTATTCTGATGATCTCTTTAATCTTCCCTGTTTGTGTGAAAAAACTAATAAGGTCTTGACCCACCTCTGTAAACAGCCTCTGAAAGAAAAGTGTAGTAACAGGTATTTTTGACGATTAAAAAATGAAGGCCGGGCATGGTGGCTCACGCCTGTAATCCCAACACTTTGGGAGGCCAAGGTGGGCGAATCACTTGAGATCAG
>NW_012110918.1:2907101-2917357 GCF_000951035.1 Colobus angolensis palliatus | reverse complement strand
TTTTTTGAGACAGGGTCTCGCTCTGTCACCCAGCAGCACGATATCAACTGATTGCAACCTCCATCTCCCAGGTTCAAGTGATCTTCTGGCCTCAGCCTCCCAAGTAGCCGGGACTACAGGCACATGCCACCATAATTTTTATATTTCTTTTGTAGAGATGGTGTTCTGCCATGTTATCCACACTGGTCTGAAACTTTTGAGCTCAAGCAATCCACCCACCTCGGCTTCCCAAAGTGCTGGGTTTATAGGTGTGAACCACTGCACCCAGCCTACAATTAATTTTTGTTTTATTAAATATTACTTGCATAATTCCAACAAAGTCTAAGTGTTTGTGTGTGTGTTTGTGTTTAAATACCTGTATATTTGATCTTGTTTGGTTACTAAGCTAATGTTAAATTCTTTCTTAATGACACATAGGAAGTCCCAAGGCAATTCTTATGTGTAGACCCACCCATCTATCAGGCCTCTGTTAAATACAGAGAGAATGTCTTTGATGTGGAATTGCTTATAGCTGTGCAGTAAATGCCCATAAAATAAAAGTGAATTGACAATTCACAAATTGCTTCACATAGAAAAAAAAAAACAAAACTGGGGGTTCTATGGCCAAAGGTATAGCTTCTTTTTTAAATAAGTAAGATAGCAATAAATTGGCCTGTGTGGTGGCTCACACCTGTAATCCCAGCACTTTGGGAGGCGAAGGCAGGCAGATCACTTGAGTTCAGGAGTTCAAGACCAGCCTGGTCAACACGGTGAAACACCATCTCTACTAATAAAAATACAAAAATTAGCCACACTGGACAGTGGCGTGATTATAGCTCACTGCAGCCTTAAACTCCTGGGCTCAAAGGATCCTCCCACCTCAGCCTCCTGAATAGCTGGGATAACAGACATACTACATCCAGCTAAGTTTTAACATATTTTGTAGAAACAGGGTCTTGACATGTTGACCAGGCTGGTCTTGAACTCCTGGCCTCAAGAGATCCTCCTGCCTTAGCTGGGATTATAGGCATGAACCACTGCATCTGGCCCAAATTCAAATCTTGGGCCCAAATGACACCCCTTAACTTGAAACTTGAACACCAACTTGCCTTCTTGTCACTTGGATATCCAACAGTCACCTCAAATTTATCCAAAACATGTCCTTCTCTCTCTCTTTTGTTTTTAATTAATTAATGTATTTATTTATTTATTTATTTTTGAGACAGAGTCCTGCTTTGTTGCCCAGGATGGAATGCAGTGGCGCAATCTCGGCTCACTGCAACCTCCACCTCCCAGGTTTAAGCGATTCTCCTGCCTTATGAGTAGCTGGGACAACAGGCGGGGCCACCGCCCCCGGCTAATTTTTTGTTTTTTTAGGAGACCCGGGTTTTTTTTTTTTTTTTTTTTTTTTTTTTGACAGAGTCTCGCTCTGTTGCCCAGGCTGGAGTGCAGTGGCCGGATCTCAGCTCACTGCAAGCTCCGCCTCCCGGGTTTACGCCATTCTCCTGCCTCAGCCTCCCGAGTAGCTGGGACTACAGGCGCCCACCACCTCGCCCAGCTAGCTTTTTGTATTTTTTAGTAGAGACGGGGTTTCACTATGTTGGCCAGGATGGTCTCGATCTCCTGACCTAATGATCCGCCCATCTCGGCCTCCTGAAGTGCTGGGATTACAGGCTTGAGCCACCGCGCCCAGCCTATTTTTGTATTTTTAATAGAGATGGGGTTTCACCATGGTTGCCAGGCTGATCTTGAACTCCTGACCTCAAGTGATCCACCCATCTCAGTCTCCCACAGTGCTGGGATTACAGATGTGAGCCACCATGCCCGGCTGAGCTCCTCCTCTTTTCCTCTTGACTTGCTTCTCCCTAATCTGTTCCATTTTGGTAAATGGCAACTCCATCCTTCCAGATGCTCAGGCCACAAAACTTGCAGACATGTCTGACCCCTCTTCTCTCACATGCATCAGCAAATCCTATCTTGGCTCTGTCTTCGGTAGATATCCAGAATCCACCACCTCCACCTCCACCTCCCAGGTTCAAGCTATTCTCCTGCCTTAGCCTCCTGAGTAGCTGGGATTACAGGCATGTGCCAACATGCCTGGCTAATTTTGTATTTTTAGTAGAGACGAGGTTTCACCATGTTGGTCAGGCTGGTCTCGAACTCCTGGCCTCAGGTGATCCACCAGCCTTAGCCTCCCAAAGTGTTGGGATTACAGGCATGAGCCACCACGCCCAGCCTACGACCTTAACCTTAGTTCAAATCACCATCATTTTTCTTCTGGATTATTGTAATAACCTCTCAACTAGTCTCCTAACTTCTGCCCAATCTAGTCACCACACAGCAGCAAGAATGATTGTTTTCATATGTGAGTCAGCTCATGCCACTCCCTTCCCCAAAACCCCCATTAGCTCTCATCTCACTAGGATTAAAAACCAAGTCCTGGCCAGGTGATGTGGCTCACGCTTGTAATCCCAACACTTTGGGAGCCTTAGGTGGGAGGATTACTTGAGTCCAGAAGTTCAAGACCAGCCTGGGCAACACAGCGAGACCCTGTCCCTACAAAAAGCAAAAAAAATTAGCTGGGTGTCGTGGATGCGCCTTTAGTCCCAGCTACTCTGGAGGCTGAGGTGGGAGGATCACTTGAGCCTGGGAGGTCGAGGCTGCAATGAGCTGTGATTATGCCACTGCACTCCAGCCTGGGCGACAGAGCGAGACCCCATCTCAAAACAAAAACAAAAAAACGAAAACCCAAGCCCTATAGCTCGTGCCTGTAATCTCAGCTACTTACGAGGCCAGCTACTTAGAAGATGAAGACAGAAGGATCGCTTGAGCCCAGGAGTTCAACACCAGCCTGGGCAACATAGCGAGACCTCCTTCTCTAAAAGAATAGAAACCAAAAACAACCAACCCCTATAATGGCCAAGTGGCCCTAAGCCCCATCTCCTACGACGTCCGCCCTCACTCATTCTGCTCTTGTCACTCTGACCTCCTTGTTCTTCAAACAGGCCAGATGTGATCTGATTGCTGTCATCTCAGAGTTCTCTCACCTGCAGCACCCTCTGCCTGAATCTTCAAACCCCAGATACCTGCAAGCCTGGCTCCCTTACTTCTGTTCTTGGCTCACTAGTGATGCCTTCCCTGACTATTTCCCAAATGCTTCTCACACCCCCTGCCCCACCCACACACATATTTACATATTTATTTTCTGTCTTCTCTCCATTACAGAACGTTCACTTTCCATGGCTGGGCATGGTGGCTCAGGCCTGTAATCCCAGCACTTTGGGAGGCCGAGGTGGGCAAGTCACCTAAGGTCAGGAGTTTGAGACCAACCTGGCCAACATGGCAAAACCCATCTCTACTGAAAAAATACAAAAATTAGCTGGCATGGTGGTGCACACCTATAGTCCCAGCTACTTGGGAGGCTGAGGCTGGAAAATCACTTGAGCCCGGGAGGCAGTGGCTGCAGTGAGCCAAGGTCATGCCACTGCACTCCAGTCTGGGCGAGAGAGCAAGACTCTGTTTCAAAAAAGAAAAAGAATGTTCACTTCCCAAAGGCAGGATCTTTGGGACACTTATGTGCACAGCCAATAAGATGGATGTGCCAGGAATGCCAACTATACAAAAAATACCAGGCTGGGCTCGGTGGCCAACACCTGTAATCCCAGCACTTTGGGAGGCCGAGGAGGGCAGATCACGAGGTCAGGAGATCGAGACCATCCTGGTTAACACGGTGAAACCCTGTCTCTACTAAAAATACAAAAACAAAAATTAGCCAGGTGTGGTGGCGGGCGCCTGTAGTCCCAGCTACTCGGGAAGCTGAGGCAGGAGAATGGCGTGAACCCAGGAGGCGGAGCTTGCAGTGAGTTGAGATCAAATGCGCCACTGCACTCCAGCCTGGGCCACAGAGGGAGATTCCGTCTCAAAAAAAAAAAAAAAAGTACCAGACATAGTAATTAACATAGCATAGGGGCACATTATTTCTAATAATGAGTATCATAATATTCCTGTTCATTCTAAATAAACTCCTCTTCCCAATCAGCATTTCTCCCTTGCCTTTTAGATATTCCTACACTGCCAATTTTTCTCTTCTGAAACAAACTTCCTTCTTGCAAAGCCACAGATTTAATCTCAGACTCACCCAAATAAAGAATTCATATAAGGTATCTGTCTGTAATACAGTACTCTCACCTATTTTTTTCTGACTATTGCTCAGACTTCTGAGTTCCTTCTTTATTTAACTTTAATCTCTTGTTTTCTTAGGATCTCAGCTTGCTTTCATTTTCTTTTGCCTCTAAGCTCAGCAAGGAAGGGCTTCATTTCGGTTTGGGAGCCAACTACTTTTCTCCCCCTCTTATTTGCCCCTTCTTAGACCCTTTCCTTAATTTTTGAGTTCAGGAAATCATAAATCTGTCTACTCCATCACACCTTTGTTACTTTTTGTCTTCTCAAACTCTTCACTCTAAATTTAGACCTCCAGCTCGGTGCTGTGGTTCATGCCTGTAATCCTAGCACTTTGGAAGAGGCAGGGAGGCTCGCTTGAGGCCAAGAGTTCAAGACTGGCCTGGGCAACACAGTGAGACCTCCCCCATCTCTGCCAAAAATAGATAACTAACTAAATAAAAAATAAAACAATAGCTGAGGGCCGGGCGCAGTGGCTCAAGCCTGTAATCCCAGCACTTTGGAAGACCAAGGCAGGCGGATCACTTGAGATCAGGAGTTTGAGACCAGCCTGGCCAACATGGTGGAACCCAGACTCTACTAAAAATACAAAAATTGATCAGGTGTGGTGGTGCACGCCTGTAATCCCAGCTACTTAGGAGGTTGAGGCAGGGGCATCACTTGAATCCAGAAGGCAGAGGTTGCAGTGAGCCGAGATTGCACCACTGTACTCCAGCCTGGGTGACAGAGCGTGACTCCGTCTCAAAAAACAAACAAACAAACAAAAACCGATAGCTGAGTAGTCTCAGCTACTTGGGAGGCTGAGGCAGAAGAATCACTTGAGCTTAGGCGGTCGGGGCTGCAGTGAGCCCTGGTCTCGCCACTGCACTCCAGCTTGGGCAACAGAACAAGACTATGTCTCAAAAAAGATTTTTTTTTTAAATTAAAAATAAATTTACACTTCCAGACTCTATTGTCTACTCTCATCAGACCAATGTCACAAGGAATATATAGTGAAAAGCCATCTTAGCCTAGTGTGTCTCAACAATACCAGCCTCTAGAGTGTTTTAGAAGCCCGTAGGGGAATTTGCGTTGTCACAATCACGGAGGGAAGAGGGAGACACCAGCATGTGATTGCAATGCTAAACGTCCTACCATGCAACAAGCTCACACAATAAAATATTGTCTCACATTCCATCAGACTTTTGAATGACCTACCAGACATTTTGTTCTGTGTCTGAGGCCTAGACTCTAAGTCAATTTTATATATGACAAGCTACTTCTCTTTCACTTTTAATATCAACTAAAATTTCTAAGAATTCTTCTATGAGGAAAACAATGGAAGATTATATGTTGATGTAGTCAGAACTTTATTTCAGCAGGTCATGGATTACAAAGTTTGTTTGTTTGTTTGTTTATTTATTTTGAGACAGGGTCTTGTCTGTGGCCCAGGCTGGAGTGCAGTGGCACAATCTTGGCTTACTGCAACCTCCACCTCCTGGGTTCAAGCAATTCTCCTGCCTCAGCCTGCTGAGTAGCTGGGATTACAGGCGCATGCCATGACAACTGCCTAATTTTTGCATTTTTAGCAGAGACAGGGTTTCGCCATGTTGGTCAGGCTGGTCTTGAACTATTGGCCTCAAGTGATCCACCCACCTCAGCATCCCGAAGTGCTGGGATTATAGGCATGAGCTGTAAGACCCAGCTGATGGACTATAAAATTAAAATTTAAAAAAAAAGTTTTACCAAGTGGCTTGTTGCTCACCATTTTGGAAAATGTCATCAACAATAAGCCCTTACCATGCTTCAGGAACCAAGAGAATACACCTGTTGCAGTTGCAGGTTTTACATTTATAGTTATTTTCCCTGATTTTCATTGCAGTTAAAACAAAGATTTATTCAGCATCTATAAAGTGATGTCGGCACTAATGAAATCGAGAACCACTAACATAATAGATAAACCATTCCAAGATTTCCCGTTTTCCTGTTTGCTTTCCAGGCTGCTGTTGACCATATGCCCACACCAAACACAACCTCATTCCCATTTTCAAGGATCCTAAGCTTTTTTAAGATCTTAAGCTATTTTATAGGGACCAGCATGGTATGAATGATAACACATAAAACATGTAAGGCCCTTAAGAATTGAAATTATCTCACATGTCATCTCGTTTGATGCTCACGAAAGTCCTATAGTCTTTCTGGTCGGGCGCGGTGGCTCACGCCGGTAATCCCAGCACTTTGGGAGGCCGAGGCAGACGGAGCACGAGGTCAGGAGACCGAGACCATCCTGGCGTGGTGGGGGGCGCCTGTAGTCCCAGCTACTCAGGAGGCTGAGGCAGGAGAATGGCGGGAACCCAGGAGGCGGAGCTTGCAGTGAGCCGAGATCAAGCCACTACACTCCAACCTGGGCCAGAGCGAGGCTCTGTCTCAAAAAAAAAAAAAAAACCCACAATTAAATCTTTCTAACTTTTCTTTTTACCAACTTAGTAGATTATAGTAAAAACGAAAACAAACAAACAAAGAAACCACTTTGCTTATTAAATGACTGAGCTGCTTCCACATCTTCTCTTAGGAGCTTTCAGAGATCCCACAGATTAAGCCACCAAGATTCTCAACTAGATAAAACCTTAGAACTTTCTACTTTAAGGTTTACTTTAGCCTCCTAATGTAGGGATGAGAAAACCGAGATCCAAGAAAAGTTAAGCGACTGGCCATGGTCCTGAGAAATTATATTGCGAAGCAGGGGTGTAGGGATATATGAGATGGTCTGTTCTATTACACTCGCTTTTCTCATTGCAAATTTTAGATAAAAAGTCTGATGTTCCGGGAGACAAAACCTAACGCTGCGGGATGGAGCGGCGAGTACCGCCCCGCGTGCCTCAAGCCCCACCCCCCAGGGCTGTCCGCGGCAGTGCCTGAGTGGAGACCAGCGCCGGGGACCTCGAGGGGTCCTTCGCGTGGGCTCCCGACGCACTGCCTGAGCGGGTGCGCGGGCGGCTTCCGGTGTGGGTGACGAGTGGTGGCCGAAGCGGGGGTACAGCAAGGGACGCTCAGGCGGGGACCATGGCGGACGGCGGCTCGGAGCGGGCTGACGGGCGCATCGTCAAGATGGAGGTGGACTACAGCGCCACGGTGGATCAGCGCCTACCCGAGTGTGCGAAGCTAGCCAAGGTGAGGAGAGGCCGGCTGGCTGTTGGCGGGCGCCAGGGGCTGAGTCACGGCGCGGAGCCTGCTTAGGCCTCAGGGGGCCTGCGGGCTGGAGCGTGCATCCCCCCATTGCCTGCCCAGCCCTGGTTGGGCCTGCACGAGTGGGAGACCCCAGGTCGGCCCGGCCAGGGCTGCGGAGTACGCCAGTGCCTATAGCTTCCCAGACCCTCCCCAGAGCAGATGGTCACTTCCTTCCGTGGGACTTAGGGCTCCGTTTTACTTTTTGCCCTTTCTTGGATGCTGTTTAAGTAACGTTTATCTTAGTGGTTTCTCAGGGAGTGAGGCTGCTTCAGTATTCAGGCTGGATCAGAGAGTTTCGTTCTGTTGCTGTTTCCCAATCCATTTATGTCGTTAAATCGTTTATGGATCATGGCTATGTGCCGGGCTTTGGCCAGGAGAAGGGGTAGGAAAGTGAGAGTACGTAGATGACTAACACAGTACCCTGTTCTTTAGGCGTTGGTGTACGTAATGAATTAGTCAAGTCATGCATGGTGGTTAGGGCCATACAAGGGGAGAGTGTTACTGGAACACCGAGAAGGAAGCTATGCATTCTTAATGGTGCCATAAGGGAAGGTTTTACAGGAAGGCTGACGTTTGTATTGGGTCTTGAAGAATTAGTAAGATTGGGGTGGGGTGGAGTCATTACTGGAGACAACTACAAAAGTAAAGACAAGTAGGCACTGTAAGAGTTCAACGGGCTTTCCAAAAAAACAAGGATGGAGAAAGGTGATAAAGTTGGTACGTATGTATGTCTTAGGTTCAGTATGCTTGCTGAGGGGGAGCCATAAATTCATTAAGAGCTTTCTAGCAGCTAGCATCAACAAACATCAGTTACATAAGGGTGGGAAACTGAACCACCGCCAGTGCCACTCAGATAACATTAGCTGATATTTGTTGAGTAGTTTCTGCAGTGTCAGGCTCCGTGCTTACATACACTAAGCCATTTGATCCTCACCTCAGCCCTATGCAATGGCTATTGCTATAATCCTTATTTTACAGGTAAGAAAACTTGTGCTAGAAAAAGTTGAATCACAGGCGCCAAGATCATACGGCTAGTAAAAGTGGTGAAGCCAAGAAGCAAACCCAGGCAGACCAATTCTAGGTTCTGGAGCTGGTGCCGTCACACACCATGCTGCCCTGTCTAGAAGCCTATTGTAATGAAAACCTGAACTTTTTTTCTTTTTTTTTTGAGACGGAGTTTCACTCTTGTCACCCAGGCTGAAGTGCAGCAGCGCGATCTCGGCTGACTGCAACCCCTGCCTCCCGGGTTCAAGCGATTCTCCTGCCTCAGCCTCCCAAGTAGCTGGGATTACAGGCATGCGCCACCATGCCTGGCTAATTTTTTTCTTACTTTATTTTTAGTAGACACGGCGTTTCACTATGTTGACCAGGCTGGTCGCGAACTCCTGACCTAAAGTGATCCACACACCTCGGCCTCCCAAAGTGCTGGGATTACAGGTGTGAGCTACTGCGGCTGGCCAAAAACCTGAACTTCTGAGCACCTGCCCAGGAAAAGGAGGCAGCAGATCTTCACCTTCAGATAATATTTGCCAACTGGGAATGAAGGCCGAGCCTTGTCGATGCCGCTAATTTGAGGGAGAAACCAGGAAGATGGATTTCTCTGTGAAATACCTTAATATTTAGAAATTGGATAATAATCTGTCATCTTAAAATACTGTTTGAGCCGATACAATGTAACTAGAACAAAATACACAGGCCAAATTCAGTCCCTGAACCTCCACTTTGGAATTAATAGAATGATAGTGTCCATAAGGAAGAAACAAGTCATTTGCTTTAGAAAAAGCACAATCAGATCTTCCTTTTCTGAATTTCTGTAAATACCAGTCTACTGTGTGCAAGAGCTAGTCAGTGTTAGACACTATGAGAAGTATAGAGATTATCAGACAAGGCTCTTGCCCTCAAATAGCTTAGAGATCAGTAAGAAGAAAGGCTTCACTGCTACAGTGGTTCTGGTGATCTTATGTAGCATTTATTCCTAAATAATTGTCATGTTCCAGACTGTTGAAAAACTTGCAAACTCCAATACCAGATGCTTTTTTTAGGTGTCCAGTGGGTAACAGAAGTGTTTTAAAAAAAGAATGTTGGGACCTGTTAAGATAGGTACATTTGAATTTTGATTTTTTTTTTTTTAAGCCACTGTGCCAGCTGAATAAAACAAGGTATATGTTGTGGGAGGGTATACTTTTTTTGTTTGTTTTTTGATACCGAGCCAGTTTCAACTTTAAATTAGATCATTACCCTACACTCCTGGTTAATTTTTTAAAACATATTTTTCCGTTTCTTTTTTAATTTTTATTTTTTTTAATTTTTATTTTTTTTTGGTTTTGAGACAGAATTTCACTCTTGTTGCCCAGGCTGGAGTGCAGTGGCACGATCTTGGCTCACTGCAACCTCCGCCTCCCGGTTTCAATTGATTCTCATGCTTCAGCTTCCCGAGTATCTGGGATTACCGGCATGCGCCACCACGTCCAGTTTATTTTGTGTTTTTAGTAGAGGCGGGGCTTCACCACGTTGGTCAGGATGGTCTCAAACTCCTGGCCTCAAGTAATCCACCCGCTTCTGCCTCCCAAAGTGCTGGGATTACAGGCGTGAGCCACCGTGCCCAGTTGCTTTTTATTTTCCATTTCATATTCTTTTCTAACCATTCTGCCAAACATTAAAAAAAAAAATAACATTGCATTTCTACATTGAAAGGTATGGAACAGTTAGTATACATTCTTTTGATTTTATTTTGAGCCCATCAATAAAACTATGAAGAACTTCTTGTTATTTTCGCTTGTGAGAAAATTTAAGCTTCAGGCAGCTTAAGTGGTTTATTCAAGGCAGATCAAACTCACATCTCCTGGTAAAAATAATAGTGTTCTTTTTGCTACTGCCTCTTTTTTTTTTTT
>NW_012110918.1:2902936-2906766 GCF_000951035.1 Colobus angolensis palliatus | reverse complement strand
TCCTTAATTTCCTTAAGACATTTTTTATTTTAAATGTGAAAAACATTTGGAGATAAAAATTGTGTATGTAGTACTTTGGGAGGCCAAGGTGGAAAGATCACTTGGGGCCAGGAGTTTGAGGCCAGCCTAACAAGACGCTGTCTCCACAAAAATTTAAAAATTAGCCAGGTGTGGTGGTACGTACCTGTTGTCCCAGCTACTCTGGAGGCTGAAGCAGGAGGATCGCTTGAGCCCAGTAGTTCGAGGTTGCTATGAGCTATGATCGCATCACTGCACTGAACCCTGGGCAACACAGTGAGACCTTATCTCTTAAAAAAAAAAAAAGAAGTTGTGTATAGAGACTTAATAATGTATTAGTTGGGAAACCATATATAGCAGAAGCCTTAGAAAGGCAGACAGATTCTAGAGTTGGGTTGTGAAATTGCCAAATGTAGATCATTTAAATGTCTTGTAGTTGTAACCTAGTTCTGTGTCTGTCCTAACACCCATGTTGCAAATGATAACTAATAACTAATATTTATTGCTGTATACATTTTATTAAGATGTCAGCTGCTATGATTATGGTGTGTACATACTATGTTCCAGGCGTACCTTCATAGGTATTTACTTAATTCTTACACCAACCCTGTGGATTGCTACAAGTATTGTGTCCACTTCGCTGTAGAGAAAATTGAGAGTCAGAGAGCTTGTGTTTTACCCAAGGTAATATGGCAGTACAGCTGGGAATTTAGACCACAGCAGTCTGGCTGCAGAGCCCGTCTTTTTTTTTTTTTGAGGCAGAGTCTTACTCTGTTACCCAGGCTGGAGTACAGTGGCACAGTCTTGGCTCCCTGCAACCTTTGTCTTCTGGGTTCAAGGAATTCTCCTGCCTCAGCCTCCTGAGTAGCTGGGACTATAGGCGCGCACCACCATGACTGACTAATTTTTTGTATTTTTAGTACAGACTGGGTTTCACCGTACTAGCTGGGCTGGTCTCGAACTCCTGACCTTGTGATCCACCCACCTCACCCTCCCAAAGTGCTGGGATTACAGGCGTGAGCCACCGCGCCCAACCAGAGCCTGTATTTTTAACCATCCTACCGTCTCTGTGATTTGTGTGTAAGCACCCTGTGTCAGGTTGATGGGGTGTTAGTAAAAGTGATACTAGTTCTTGATGATGGTTATCTCTTCGCCTTGTATTCAGGAGTTAAAAATTAATCTAAAGAGGGCCTTTTCTGAACTGTAAAGATCGGTATTTAGCAGTTCTTAATATACTGAGGGTTTCTCGTCCTCTCTTTTTGATTATGTTGTATTTGGCACATGGTTATTTGGGGACTACTTACATTCTTAAATTGAATATATCCTTTGATTCTCCTTCCTCTTAACCCATTTGTGCTGGAGGTTGCAAAATCTTTTTTGTGAAAAATCAGATCTTGGCAATGACCTTGGGCAGTAGGCTATAAATAACTCCCACAAACTTAGCGTTCCAATAATGGAACATTAGAGATAATGTTAATGTCTTTTCCTTCCTTCCTTCCTTTTTTTTTTTTTTTTTTTAGATACGGGGATCTCAAACTCTTGGACTTAAGAGATCCTCCTGCTTCAGCTTCCTCAGTAGCTAGTATTACAGGCACACACTACTGTACCTGGCTTAATGTCTTTTCATTTCTTTTGGTCACCTGCAGTCTCTTAAGTGTAACATCAAAAATAAAGAGCAAGTGAAATGTAAAACAGTTTACATTGTTAGCAGCTTAAACAAAAAAGACGCCTTTAAGGAATGGGTCACTTTAAAAATTAGTCTATATAGGGGAAGTATTGGACTGGCTTTAAATTTCAACTATTTGTGGTGACTTTTTTTTGAGACTGAATTTCACTCTGTCATGCAGACTGGAGTGCAGTGGCATGATTTCAGCTCACTGCAACCTCCCACTCCCGGGTTCAGGAGATTCTCATGCCTCAGCCACCCGAGTGGCTGGGATTACAGGCACCCACCACCAAGCCCGGGTAAATTTTGTATTTTTAGTAGAGATGGGGTTTCACCATGTTGACCAAGCTGGTCTCGAACTCCTGACCTCAAGTGATCCGCCCGTCTCAGCATCCCAAAGTGTTGGGATTACAGGTGTGAGCCACCACGCCCGGCTGTGGTGACTTTTTATCAGCCTTTTTCTTTCTTGTTTAGGTTGTGTAACAAATCATTAAAAGATTGGATTCATTCAGGAATTAAAGGAGGCGCAAACAGAACTTACAAATACTCAACATGTATTGATGTTGAACAAACTCATTAGTCGCTTACATCATTTACAAGGATTATTTTCATGAGAAAAATGAGTCACGGAAGTCACATGTTCTAACAGGTTGGTTTTGGATAGCTCTCTAACCATTTGTTCCTCTGAGTTGAAAGGCAGCATCAAGGAGTTGGAATTTCAGGACCTGAGTGAATAGACAGGAAAAGGAGGAGGATGTTTAGCAATAGGGTAGGACGTGGAAGATTGGGAGAAAAAACGGGGATGATTTGAAAATTGGAAATTGTATTAAATGAATTGTATTAAATGAAATGATGGTAGTGTCCTTCAAATAGCACTAATTGTCAGCCATGTAGTTTGTCACATCCTGCTTATTGTGACAGTAAGAATCAGGAATTGTAAGCCATTAGGATCAACTGAATACAGATCAGGTGAGTGCCAGTCCATTCAACACGTATTATGTGAATACGTGCCAAGAGAAGTGACAAGTAAACAAGCATCCATCCCTAAAGGCACTTGTAGACCACTTAGGAGGTAAGTTATGTGCATCAGTAGCTGATACAAGGATGGAAGGATGGACCATAGTATCTGCAGAAGCACTGGCGTGTGCTTGGTGTGATGCAGCTCACTGAACTGCAGTGATGAACAGTGTAGACATGGCCCCTGCTCTTACAGAGGTCGCATTCTACTGAGATTGGAAAAACAGTAAACACCAAAATAGAATGTAGTTTGGGGTAATTGCAGAGTGGAGACAGTATGGTTGAGTATGAAAGGAAAAGGTGCTGACTACTGATTTTTAGAGAGTGTTATCCAGAAATGCCTTTGTGAGAAAATGACGTTTAATGTTTTGTTGATACTCCAGACTATGGCTTTAGGCCAGTGTGTAATTCTCTCACATGTATCATGCAGTTCTTTAATACCCATGCCTCTGAATTAGAATACCATATATTAAACCACATTCTATTGATCACAGTCACGTGACTAATAGTAATTGCAAATGTGATGGGTGACTGTCATTAAACAGTATTTTGCATTTTAACTATTTTTGCCCTTCTTTTTGTTGCCAGATAGTAACCATAGAGATGACTTTGATCAAAGCAAAAAGTGAGATTTAAACTAGTATGGTAGGGGACGAGCTGCACTGCCGTGGAGAGAGCTTTGGAGCTTGAGGCAGGAGCCCCGATCTAGTTCTGCTGATACCTTTTGTGGCTAAGCAAGTCATTTTAAGCTGTTTAGTCCTCAGTCTTTTTAATCTCTAAAATGAAATGATTGGATTAAATAATCCCTAGCAGTCTTTCTAGTTCTAAGATTCTTTCATCCTTTAGGATTTATTAGCCTTCAACTTTGGAGAATTTAGATTTGTTCATTTTTTTCCTCTGATGAACATTTAGCCAGTATTTATTATATACATAAATCTATAGAACTTTCAGAGAAAGGAGAACTAGGGCTGTCCAAATGGGAAATGTTGTTAAAATGTGTTAATAATCACATATTTCAGATTTAATTAAAATAAGTTCAGACAGGGACTATACAGTATATATGCAGTGCTGCATGGAAAATTCATGCATGTTTAAAAGTTATCTTGGAAAAATATGGCAGCAGTATTTT
>NW_012110918.1:2899576-2901736 GCF_000951035.1 Colobus angolensis palliatus | reverse complement strand
GCATCTGGTGTCTGTTTTTATTCTTTAAAGACACGTGACTACCACTTAGAGTCTCTGATCAGAACAGTATCCACCAGATGCAGTGACTTAGGCCTGTAATCCCAGAACTTTGGGAGGCCGAGGTGGGATGATCACTTTAGGTTAGGAGTTCAAGACCAGCCTGGCCAACATGGTGAAACCCCATCTCTACAGAAAATACAAAAATTATCCAGGTGTGGTGGCGCACTCCTGTAGTCCCACCTGCTGCGGAGGCTGAGGCACGAGAATCTCTAGAACCCGGGAGGTGGAGGTTGTAGTGAGCCAAGATGGTGCCACTGCATTCCAGCCTGGGTGAAAGAGTGAGACTCTGTCTTAAAAAAAGAACAAGATAAACAGGTGTTACCACACTGAGTTGATAAATTAGAATCCAGAACAAAGACTTGGTGTTCTCTCAGATGTTATGTGATTGTTATATGTTCACTTTCTCTTAGGCGTTTAAAAATATTAAAAATAGCTTGTGGGCTTCAAGTAGGGGACCACTGCCTGCCATCACCCACTAGAGAAGAAAGCACTATCATGAAAAGGAGAGAAGCAAAAATAGTTACGGGGTGATCATTTCCCTCTAGAAGAGGCCATTGATTTTTCCTTTTCTGTGTCAAAACCATTTCATTTTAGACTAGTTATTTGGATTTTTTGTGTTTTTTTATTGTTCATTTTCATCTTTTGTTTTAGGAAGGAAGACTTCAAGAAGTCATTGAAACCCTTCTCTCTCTGGAAAAGCAGACTCGTACTGTGAGTAGTTTACAGGAAAAAGCTCAGTTACCGTTAATTTCATTGAACTTTGTTCCATTAACTTTCAATGTATTTTTAACCTTACAGGCTTCCGACATGGTATCTACATCCCGTATCTTAGTTGCAGTAGTGAAGATGTGCTATGAGGCTAAAGAATGGGATTTACTTAATGAAAATATTATGCTTTTGTCCAAAAGGCGGAGTCAGTTAAAACAAGTGAGTTCATGATCACGTCTGCTCCAAACACAAAAGCATTTGTATTTCAGACCTTTTCACAAACTCTTTCTTCTGTAAGTCTGTTTAAAGTGTGTTAAGTCAACATTGTAACATCCTAGAGGGTGTTTTAAAATTCGGTCCACATTCTCATAATGATATAACTGTTTTCTGTTTGTTCTTCTAGTCTTTATATGTTTGCATATTTTTAAAAAATTGTGTTAGAGTGTTCATACATCTTTGTTCTATTTTGGTGTTGCTACTTTTATTTTTTTTTTTTCCTTATGTATTTACTTATTTTGAAACAGGGTCTCACTCTGTCATCCAGGCTGGAGTGCAGTGGTATGATTACAGCTGAATGCAGCCTCAATCTCCCGGGCTCAAGCAGTCTTCCCACCTCAAACCCCAAGCGGATGAGACTATAAGTGCATGCCACCACACCTGGCCAATATTTTTTATATTTTGTAGACCTCACTATATTACCCCGGCTGGTCTCAAACTCCTGGGCTCAAGTGGTCCCTCTGTCTTGGCCTCTCAGAGTGCTGGAATTAACAGACATGAGCCACTGTGCTCACTTTTATTATTCTAAATGGTTGTATTATTATTTATTAAGTTGATATTCTGATTTATTTAGTCATATCTCTTTTATTAAACACATCTTTTTATGCTGTTTTAAAATGTTTAGTAGTAACTATTTCATTTTCTTATATTATCCCAATATATGATTTTTTGCAAAACAGCTTTTTGAGGTATTACTGACATTCAAAAACTATGCATACTGACAAATAGTTCTCTTCTTGACTAAACTCTCTGAGCCCTCTTCTTGACAAGGCCTTAACCTTGTCCTGTGTAGACTTAAATAAATACTAAGATTGTTTCTAATAATTCAAGGCTGCATTTCCAGGATGACCCGACCCCGACTTAGAGTGCTTGCCTGAGAAAACTGAAGTCTGCCAAAAGAATGTACTGTTAAACATTTCATCGTGTGTGTGTGTGTGTGTGTGTGTAGAAATGGGGACTTGGATCTCACTACATTGCCCAGGCTAGTCTTGAACTCTTGGGCCTAAGTGATCCTCCCACATCGGCCTCCCAAAGTGCTGGGATTACAGGCATGAGCCACTGCGCCCAGCCCTCCAGCTTATTTTTGAGGCCAATTTTAGAGAGACTGTTTTGCTC
>NW_012110918.1:2895826-2897606 GCF_000951035.1 Colobus angolensis palliatus | reverse complement strand
TAGTAGAGATGGGGTTTCACCGTGTTAGCCAGGATGGTCTTGATCTCTTGATCTCGTGATCCGCCTGCCTCGGCCTCCCTGAGTGCTGGGATTACGTGAGCCACCACGCCCAGCCCATGGTCTTAATTATTAATGATTATGATATATTGCTTAAGATCTAGAGATCAGGCATTGGCAAATGATGGGACAGAAACCAAATCCCACCCGCCTCCTATTTTTATGAATAAAGTCATTGGAACACAGCCACACCCATTTGTTTTTAAGGAGGCAGAGTTGAATAGTTGCCACAGAGACTATGTGGCCCGCAAAGTCCACCATAATTACTTTATGAACATTTGCAAAAATTTACAGAAAATGTTTGCTGATTTGTGACCTAGATCATAGAATTGTTAGTGTTGAAGGGAATGTATTCCAGCCCCTTGATATAACCCATGAGGACACTGAAGGCGAGAGGGTCTCTGCCTCACAGTGTCATAATGAGGTAAATTTGGGTGACTGTGGCTCTTCCTCCCACCCAGGTGGTAGAACCGTTTCACCTTTTGCCTCTGCCGCTGCCTTTTTCCTCCTCAGTCACAGTATCTGCAGGTCATGGCTTCAAGCTGCCATGGACCTCTGCTTTCTTTTCCCTTCGTGAGGTGCCATTTCTTCCATGCTTTCCTGCTTGCCTGCATCTCTGCATCTGAGGTTTTCCTGACCTTTACTGACTTGTTACGGGGTACTTGGTACTTTTTAGGTATCAGTGAGTTTTGATGTGATGTTCTGTATGACGTTTCCTTGTCTAGAGTTGCTTGGGAAGACCAAGTTCGATCGCTGCTCTTCTGTCAATAAAATACATTTTTTTTCCTCTGTGAGGGATGTATTTTACTTATGAATGGTTTTTAATATTTTAGGCTGTTGCCAAAATGGTTCAACAGTGCTGCACGTATGTTGAGGAAATCACAGACCTTCCTATCAAACTTCGATTAATTGATACTCTACGAATGGTTACTGAAGGCAAGGTAAATTTTGTGTTGACATAACTCACAATGATATGTACTGTTTTTTCTGTATTCAGAGATACTTAATGTATGTAGATATTTTGTATAAGTATTTATTTGTGTTTATTTTTTAAAGAAATACACAAAATGTCATCACTGTAATTTAACCAGTAATGTCTTTGTACATCTCTTTCTGCAAATGAATCTATTTAAATAGTGACAACCATGGTATATCTAGATTTTTCTGGGAATTGGGTATCTTATCATAGATTTATATGACTTTAAAAAAAATGAATAAAAATTCTACAGGGTCAGGGTGTGGGAGAAGAGCATTTTAGACATAGAGGAAATAATATTCAGAGATACCAAAGTAAGAAATGTATGATTGATGTAGGAAGCTGTAATTAGTTTGCTATTATTGGAAATAGGGTAAGCAAGCCTAAGCATGAAAATTCATTCCCTAGGTGCTTTAGTTTATACTGTAGTCATATTCTTAGTGTTTAATTTGTTGGAAATTATAAATCTACTAACATTACTTATAGCTACAAAAATGTTAACAACTTTAATACCTAGCAAAATTAGGTATTTTTAAATAAGATAGTCTTGTATTTAAACATAAATCAGAATTAGGGTATTAATTGTAGGTATTGGACTACATATGACACACTTTTCAAATAATCACAAGGCGTTTTGCATCTTCTGTGCTATTTATGTAGCTTGTGGTCCTATTATTTGTTAAACATAGTAATTTCATATTTAGGTTCTGAAAGCAGAGTTGCAAAATATGGATAAAGTTTTATTTT
>NW_012110918.1:2875777-2894971 GCF_000951035.1 Colobus angolensis palliatus | reverse complement strand
GTAGAGACAGGCTCAACATGTTTCCCAGGCTGGTCTCAGACTCCTGGCCTAAAGTGATCCTCCTGCCTCAGCCTTCCAAAATGTTGGGATTGCAGATGTGAACCACCATACCCAGCCTACTTTTTCAATTTTAACACGTTTCCACGGAATTTTGATTGTGTAAGTTTCTCATTTGTAGATTTATGTTGAAATTGAGCGTGCTCGACTGACTAAAACATTAGCAACTATAAAAGAGCAAAATGGTGATGTGAAAGAGGCAGCCTCCATTCTGCAGGAGTTACAGGTAAGGTCCTGCATTTTAGAGTTGGTAAAACTTTGTTTAGTCAGCAGTATTTTCTAATGGAAATATAAGTTGAGTATCCCTTATCCAAAATGTTTGGGACCAATAATTGTTTTGAATTTTGATGGAAAGCCTGTGAATGGCATCTTTTTTCATATTTAAAATTGTCGTTTCCTCATTAGCCATTAAGAAAACCACAATGAGGTACCACTACATACCTATTAAAATGCCTACAATTTAAACAATAAAATCCTCAGTGCTAGTGGGGATGCAAAGCAGCTGGAGCTCCTGTACCTTACTGGTGAGAATGCAAGGTGGTGCAGCCACTCTGGAAAACAGTTTGGCAGTTTCTTATAAAGTTACACATATGCTTACCATATGACCCAGCAATCCCACTCTTGAGTATTTACCCATGGGAAATGAAAACTTATGTTTACATAAAACCAGTCCACACAACCTGTTCAGAATAGCTTTATTTGTGATAATAAAAAGATAAAATCAGCCCAGATATCCTTCAACAGGTGAATAAATAAACTGTGGTATGTCCATACAATGGAATACTACTAAGCAATAAAAAGAAATGAACTATTGATGTATAACTTGAATGAATCTTACAATTTAGGCCATTATATAGAGTGAATAAAGACAGCCTCAAAGCATTACATATTATATTTGACGTTCTTGAAAAGACAGATTTGTAGTGATGAAGTACAGATCATTGGATGTCTTGGGAGGGCTTATGAGTGGGGGAAGTGTGTGATTATAAAGGGGCAATATGAGGAAGGTTTTTTGGGTTCTGTATCTTCATTGTGATGGTGGTTGCGCAAATGACTACATGTGTTGAAATTCATAGAATTTTATACCAAAAGGGGGAAAGTCCATTATAAATTATAATTTTCTAGAGGTAGGTAGCTTTTAATATAATTGTCAACACACTCTGCCTGTATACATGAAGGTTCTTATTATTTAACAAGGATGAATATTTTAGTATCTTTAATTTTGTTGCAGTTCACAAAATTGCAAAGTATTATAAACTTATTTCGGGAATTACTGTGCTAGGTGGAAACCTACGGGTCAATGGAAAAGAAAGAGAGAGTGGAATTTATTTTGGAGCAAATGAGGCTCTGCCTAGCTGTGAAGGATTACATTCGAACACAAATCATCAGCAAGAAAATTAACACCAAATTTTTCCAGGAAGAAAATACCGAGGTGAGCATATCTCTGACCACATGCTTAAAGGTATAAATAAAACCCATAAATCCCAATTTGTTTTGCCAACTTTTTTGCAGAAATTAAAGTTGAAGTACTATAATTTAATGATTCAGCTGGATCAACATGAGGGATCCTATTTGTCTATTTGTAAGCACTACAGAGCAATATATGATACTCCCTGTATACAGGCAGAAAGTGAAAAATGGCAGCAGGTAAGAGTTTATTCGTGTAATTGACATGGCTTATTCAGAAGAGTAATTTGCATTTTTTTATTTTCAAATTTTTTTAACTGCAATCATTACATGCAATTGTATGGTGTTGCTTTCTATTCAGTGTTGTTCAGTATATTACTGATTCAGTCTAATTGTGGCCATAGTTTATGTCTCACTTTTGGAGAAATATAGGCTTCCTGTTTAAAATATGTACAGTGGGTCATATCCTAATAGAGGTTGCAGATAAAGACCCATTACTTTGGAAAATTATTTTACAAAACTATTTTAAAGGGCTTATATATATATTCCACATTTATACTGCTAACTTGTTACAAGAACTTTTTCTTTATACATTTGTCAAAAATGAATGTCAAGAAAAATGTCAGCTGAGGTAGTAAGTCAGATTAGCAATGATTTATTATAATAGTTTGTGAAAACTAAATGCTATGGAAAGACAGTATGAAAAGGCAGCCTGGAAATATTTTTCCCCTTAAGACTCTTTTTTGTTCGTTTGTCTTTTGTTTGTTTTTGAAACAGAGTCTCGCTGTTTCCCAGGCTGGAGTGCAGTGGCGCAGTGTCGGCTCACTGCAACCCCTCTGCCTCATGGATTCAAGTGACTCTCCTGCCTCAGTCTCCTGAGTAGCTGGGACTACAGGCACGTGCCACCACGCCCGGCTAATTTTTTTTATTTTTGTATTTTTAGTAGAGATGGGGTTTCACTGTGTTAGCCAGGATCGTCTCGATCTCCTGACCTCAGGTGATCCGCCCACCTTGGCCTCCCAAAGTGCTAGGATTACAGACGTGAGCCACTGCACCCAGCTATGACTTTAAAATTTAAAATGGATATGATTGTTCAGTTTTTGTCAAAATTACCGTTATGTCTAGTCTTGCGTATAACTTTCGTTGTACAACTCTTTTAGGCTCTGAAGAGTGTTGTACTCTATGTTATCCTGGCTCCTTTTGACAACGAACAGTCAGATTTGGTTCACCGAATAAGTGGTGACAAGAAGTTAGAAGAAATTCCCAAATACAAGTAAGTACTTTTGAAATTATCATGATATATCTCAGTAGAAACACCATTTTGAAAGAAAATTTTCTAACCTAAGTGTATACTTCTGTGTATACTTCTTTTTTGAGACAGAGTTTTACTCTTGTTGCCCATGCTGGAGTGTAATGGCACAATCGCAGCTCATTGCAACTTCTGCCTCCTAGGTTCAAGCGATTCTCCTGCCTCAACCTCCCGAGTAGCTGGGATTACAGGCACCCGCTACCATGCCCAGCTAATTTTTGTATTTTTAGTACAGACGGGATTTCGCCATGTTGGCCAGGCTGGTCTTGAATTCCTGACCTCAGGTGATCCGCCCACCTCGGCCACCCAAAGTGCTGCTAGGATTACAGGTTTGAGCCACCGTGACTGGCCTAAGTGTGTACTTCTTAATTGGTTACTGATAGATTATACTAGAGGATAAAACTAGAGATGATAAAGTGGTGGAATTTTTTTTTAGCATTGCATTAACAATAAATGAGATTATAACATACTTTATTCTAAATTGCTTATCAAGTGGAAGTTTCATATCAGGTCTACACTGGCAGCTTTTGATTAATTATTTGACAGAGTTTCATCATTAGTAGTTTAGAGCTTTGTGATTTTCAGAAATGCATACTTCTGAAAATCTATTATATAAAATAGACTTCCTTCATCATAAGCACAACAGATTCTTATTTCTGTTTGTTTCATGAGTGCGTTTACAGTTATTTCAGAAATTGACAGTGCAGAAAAGAACAGAGTGTTAAGTGGGAGAATGCTGTATTCTGAACTACTGTGGGAAAAATGGTAATAAAGTTGGTAAAATACACAACCAAACAGTAGCTCATTCTACTAAATAAAATTTAATGAAAACAGTTTTTGTTGATTTTTTTTGAACTTTGCTATTATATTAGTTAATACTTAATTTTTACAGATTTGGAATATTAAGATGTATACAATTTACAGGGATCTTTTAAAGCTTTTTACCACAATGGAGTTGATGCGTTGGTCCACACTTGTTGAGGACTATGGAATGGAATTAAGAAAAGGTTCCCTTGAGAGTCCTGCAACGGATGTTTTTGGTTCCACGGAGGAAGGCGAAAAAAGGTGGAAAGACTTGAAGAACAGAGTTGTTGAACATGTAAGAATCTGTCATGGAAATGACAAGTTTTATTTTAACCTTTAGTGAATTTATTTTTTAGAATTAAATTTTGGCAAATTTGAGCATAAACTATTTTATTTTTCACATTTGATAATCAAATGTTCATTTAGGATGTTATGTCTTTAATTCTTCACTTAGGATGTTTTTTTGTATGCCTACTGTAGTAGTGACACAAATTTGGTGTTCAGATGTTTACTCTGCATTTCCCAAAGCATATTGGAATGTATCTCACTCATCTTGGGTTTTTTCCCTGTTTTTGGCTTTTCAGAAAAGATAGCTGTATTTTAGCTTGCTTCATTTTGAGAGAACCTCTCAGGAATCCAAAATTTATAGCGTATAAACCAGACAGAATTTCCTAAGAATTGGGGCAGGAGGGTGTTTCTCTCTAATGTTCACTTACTAGTCTTGGAAACAGGTAACATGTCTTAAACCTGAACTTTGATCTTCTTAGTATCACTGTTGTCATGTTGTATTATGTTACCATTCACTCCTTCACATAACAAACATTTATTGTGAGCTTTCTATGTGCCAGACACTGTACATAAAGTACCAGGGCACACGGGAGAATAAGACATTACCCTACCTAGGCCGGGCGTGGTGGCTTATGCCTGTAATCCCAGCACTTTGGGAGGCTGAGATGGGCGAATCACCTGAGGTCAGGTGTTCAAGACAAGCCTGGCCAACATAGGGAAACCCCATCTCTACTAAAAATACAAAAAATGGCTGGACGTGGTTGCGCACATCTGTGATGCCAGCAACTCAGGAGGCTGAGGCAGGAGAATTGCTTGAACTCAGGAGGCAGAGGTGTCGGTGAGTGGAGATCACACCAGTGCACTCCAGCCTAGGCGACAGAGCAAGACTCCATCTCAAAAAAAAACCTTGAATAAGAACATTAAGAATTATAGGGAAAGATGTACTTAGAAATAAAAAGTGTCGGCTGGGCGCAGTGGCTGAAGCCTGTAATCCCAGCACTTTGGGAGGCCGAGACGGGCGGATCACGAGGTCAGGAGATCAAGACCATCCTGGCTAACACAGTGAAACCCCGTCTCTACTAAAAAAAAAAAAAAGGCAAAAAACTAGCCGGGCGAGGTGGCGGGCGCCTGTAGTCCCAGCTACTTGGGAGGCTGAGGCAGGAGAATGGCGTAAACCCGGGAGGCGGAGCTTGCAGTGAGCTGAGATCCGGCCACTGCACTCCAGCCTGGGCGACAGAGCGAGACTCCGTCTCAACAAAAAAAAAAAGAAATAAAAAGTGTCAGAGATATTGTAGTACAAGTATCTAGAGAGCAGAGTGAGGCTTATGGGAAACTTTTCTACATGGAGGAATGATCAGGTTGGATGAATTGATGATTGAGGTGAGGTTTGTAAGAGGAGTGTGAGGTTATCGGGCAGGCAGGAACAGGGGAGGCAGCCTGCGCACCAGGTCCCTCTGAGAGTGAGTTTGGAGGATGCATTTGGAGAGGGAGGAGACTAGAGAAGACTACTAACATGAGAGATATATGGACTTTAAATAAGGCAGTAGCCAAGGGATTAAAGAGTGCATGGAATGTGATTGTTTTAAGGAAGGAAATCAATAGAATGCAGCCATTGATTAGATTTAAAGCATGAAGGAAAAGGTTAGATTTGAAGGATAAAAGAAAAGCGAGGAGAAGAATGCTTCTCATGCTTTCTGATGTGTTCGTGTTGCCATCAGCCCTGATAGAGATAGGAGACGATGTAGCTTCTTCAAAGATTGAGTTCATTTTTCTCCCCACTGTTCCCCCACGTTTTTTTGAGTGCTATTGTTAATAATACTGCCAATAAGAATAGTAAAGGGGAGTCTCTGTGTCTTAACTTCAGCACCATCACCAGTGAAAATTAGGAAATTTAATTTGAAGCTACTTGTAAGTCATTGGAATAAGGGTAAAGTGATGAGTATTTGAAATAATGTCCAATCTTATTTTTTTGAAAGAGGGAGAGTCAGGCCGGGCGCGGTGGCTCACGCCTGTAATCCCAACACCTTGGGAGGCCGAGGTGGGCGGATCACAAGTTGAGGAGATCGAGACCATCCTGACTAACTTGGTGAAACCCCATCTCTACTAAAAATACAAAAAATTAGCCAGGGGTTGTGGCGAGCGCTTGTAATCCCAGCTACTCGGGAAGCTGAAGCAGGAGAATGGCATGAACCCAGGTGGTGGAGCTTGCAGTGAGCCGAGATTGTGCCACTGCATTCCAGCCTGGGCGACAGAGTAAGACTCTGTCTCAAAAAAAAAAGAGTCAGTCTATCTCTGTCATCCAGACTGGAGTGCAGTGGCACAGTCATAGCTCGCTGTAACTTTGAACTCTTGTGTTCAAAGGATCCTCCCACCTGAGCTTCCTAGATAGCTAGGACTATAGGCATGCACCACCATATTCAGCTAATTTTTAAATTTTTTGTGGGAATGGGGTCTTGCTCTGTTCCCAGGCTGGTGTTGGTCTCCTGGCCTCAAGCAGTCCTCCTGCCTCAGACTCCCAAAGTGCTGGGATTACAGGTGTGAGTCCCTGCACCCAATCGATCTCCAATCATTTTTTATATTTTAGCCTTTAAAACATTTGTGTTATAATTAGAAAGCTTAACTTTAGATTCTTGCACTCAGCAAAAATATTTCAGTACAATTATAATTTTTAACCACTAGTTAAGACAGGCATATATTTTGACTATATATTTAAAGAGCTGTGTAGAATATTCATAGTAATTCACAAATAACTACAGGAACCAAAATAAATATTTAGTTTTGTTACTGAAGGTTAGAACTAGCTTTGCTCCAGTTATGGACTACAGAAAAATAAAAGCTCCGAGTCTAACATTTTAAGTAAACTTACCTTGGATATGAAAATAAATGGACTTTGAAACTTGCTGACAGATGTTATGTATTCTCCCTGCTCTCTATCCTCTCCCCAGAATATTAGAATAATGGCCAAGTATTATACTCGGATAACAATGAAAAGGATGGCACAGCTTCTGGATCTATCTGTTGATGTAAGTAGTGATCAACTTTGAGTTATTTGTAGGCACTCTTTTTGCATATTGACTTGTAAAAATTGAGTAATAGAATCAAATTTTATGGCCGGGCACGGTGGCTCATGCCTGTAATCCCAGCACTTTGAGAGGCCGAGGCAGGCGGATCACAAGGTCAGGAGCTCGAGACCATGCTGGCTAACACAGTGAAACCCCGTCTCTACTAAAAATACAAAAACATTAGCCGGGCGTGGTGGCAGGCACCAGTAGTCCCAGCTACTCAGGAGGCTGAGGCAGGAGAATGACATGAACCTGGGAGGCGGAGCTTGCAATGAGCCAAGATTGCGCCACTGCACTCCAGCCTGGGCAACAGAGCAAGATTATGTCTCAAAAAAAAAAGAGAATCAGTTTTATGATTTAATTTTATGTTCAGGTAATAGAGTAATAGATAGTTTCCCAAGCGATCTTGAGTACCAAAAACTAACCTAAGTATCAAGTGATTCCAGGTTTTGTTGGAGCAATGTTGTCTTCAGGTCTGTGTTTCATGTTGACAGAATGCATAGCACATAAAGAGGAGTTAACCCAAGTGTGTAGTAATGGCCTGAGAAGCCATTTCTGTCACCAGAAGGAGTTGTGACAATTTAGGTAATAAGACTCATGGAACATTAGAGTTGGAAGGTTTGCTCCTTGATCAGCTTGTCAGGGAGCTCTTGTCACTTATGAATGAGAGTACCAGAGTCCTTAGAAGTCAAGTGTCTTGTCCGTGGTATGTAGTTGCCAAGTAGCAGAGCGCATATTCTAACCCAGCATTTCTGGAAACGTTCACTGTACCATACTGCCTTTGAGGGGAAACTTTGTAGAAAAAGGAATAGACCAACTTGCTGTTGGCATGGATACCAGCAGCATTGAGCTTGCAAGGAGGCAGATTCAAACTCACCCCTGACTGAGTCTACTCAGATTCTATTCATTCCCTAGACTATCAGTAAAATAAGTACTTATTACAGGAAGTCAGCAGTTGCTAACCCTTTTTTTTTTTTTTTGAGGCAGAGTCTCGCCTTGTCGCCTAGGCAGGAGTACATTTTTTGCGATCTCAACTCACTACAACCTCCACCTCCAGGGTTCAGGCGGTTCTTCTGCCTCAGCCTCCCGAGTAGTTGGGACTACAGGCACATGCCACCATACCCAGCTAATTGTGGTAGTTTTAATAGAGATGGGGTTTCACCATGTTGCTCAGGCTAGTCTTGAACTCCTGACCTCAAGTGATTCACCCACCTCAGCCTCCCAAAGTGCTGGGATTACAGGTATGAGCCACTGCACCCAGCTGAGCAGTTACTAACTCTTAAAAATGAATTCCCCTGCATATTCTTGGATGAAGAGTTTAGAAAATGCTTTTCTGAAGTTTTGTTTATTGTCTGTAATTTATCCTGTCTTAATTCAATTCATCTTTCTCTCTTGCAGGAGTCCGAAGCCTTTCTCTCAAATCTAGTAGTTAACAAGACCATCTTTGCTAAAGTAGACAGATTAGCAGGAATTATCAACTTCCAGAGACCTAAGGATCCAAATAATTTATTAAATGACTGGTCTCAGAAACTGAACTCATTAATGTCTCTAGTTAACAAAACTACACATCTCATAGCCAAAGAGGAGATGATACATAATCTACAATAAGGGTCTTAATGCTTTTAGAAAAAAGTTAAAATTGGAAGTCATTAAAAAAAAGAGACTGTTATAATGGTGTATATGTTGGGGTTTTTTTTCTAAGCTTCTTTGTCTTAAATTTTAAAATAGTGAATATGTTTTGAGACTCCCTTTGACCTTTCAGTTCCCCAAGTTCATTGTTAACTTTGCATTTGCAATTGGTGCAAAAATACACATTTCTGTCGTCTGAATACACAAAAAGTTGTGTCATAACTTACCCAGATATGTTTTTCTATCATTTGAAACCTTTTTAGCTACTGTTTGTTTTCATTCAACTAACAAACATATTACAATAATAAAAGCAGTATATACACATTTCCTTTCTACAGTTACCTCTGATTCTAAACATTTTGTGGGGTAGTGATTTGGCAAGTGTTTTTTAAATAAAATAAATTTCATTGTAAAGCTATCAGTCATTTAGTAGAATAGAAAAGCAACAGAGCATACAAGAACATTTGGGATAGAGTTGTGATTTGTGAAGAATTTGTACTTTGATATTGTGGCAGAAAGTCTAAACTGAGTGTGTATGCAACAGTCTGGTAAGCTGTAGACTTTTTTTTTGAGTGGGGCTGGTTCTAGTCACAGTAGCTTGATTGCTTTCAGCCCTCATCCTCTGACTTGATCAGTTGCTCAACAGAATCAACTGACATCATTGACACAGGTTATTGGGTGTTAAGTCCTCTCTATAGGGGTAGTGACTACTTTTTTTTTCTTTTTTGCTCTTCCTCTCCCCTTTCTTTATATGGGTTTAAATTTAACATAAAGTTGTTTTTATAAGGCTTATTTGTAGCTTTATACTTGTAAGTCTAATTACATCATTATTGTTCCAAATTCGTTATCTCTGTAGGAACTTTTAGTTCCATTATACGAACACTGGATAACCTAATTTTTTTATGCTTTAAAAAAAATGGCAAAAAGAAAGACTTGAGGCCACCCTCATAGAGTAAGTGGTGTAGTACTGAAGTATTTTCACAGAATTAAAAGTAGCTTGCTGTCAAAGAAACATCTGAGATGAATTGGTGTGAACGAATTTTGCAAGTTTTAATTTGATTTATTTCAGAGAAAATAGAAAAATAAAACAATGTTAGAAGGTTATTTAAAATGTTTAAATGAAGAAAGTGTGAGGTCTACTTTAGAAATTCAAATGAAGAGAAAAGGAAAAACAGCATTCTAGAAATGGCATTTCTCCTAATTAATTTTCCGCTTAATGGAAAATTATCAATTGTCCTTTTTTATGATCCCAGGACTGAACACAGTTGTGGGATATCTGTCATATTTATCCTGTGAGTCATTGGGAATAAGGACATATAGTACTAAAGTAATCTAATTTTATTCTTTGGAAATTCAGTGCATTGGTCACGTTAATAACATCAACATCTGCTATCACTTGTCTTTTAAAAACTAACCAAAAAAGGCCAGGCGCAGTGGTTGGCGCCTGTAATCCCAGCACTTTGGGAGGCCAAGGCGGGTGGATCACCTGAGGTCAGGATTTCAAGACTAGCCTGGCCAACATGGCAAAACCCTGTCTCTACTAAAAAAAAACACAAAAATTAGCTGGGCGTGGTGGTGCACACCTATAGTCCCAGCTACTTGGGAGGCTGACGTGGGAGAATTACTTGAACCCAGGAGGCAGAGGTTGCGGTGAGCTAAGATCACGCCATTGCACTCCAGCCTAGGTGACAGAGTGAGACTCCATCTCAAAAAAAAAAAAAAAAAAAAATTGGCAAGTTCAGAAACAGAAGTTCACACTAACAGAGTATGGTTTTAATTTTCCTTTGAATGAAAAGGATAGAAGATAAAATTGTGTATTGTTAACTTGTAAAAATAAAATTGGAGCTAATTTGAAACTAGCTTTTCATTAACTTCATCCTTCTAGGGACTCATTACCTGTGGGCTTGTCAAACCTGGACTATTTGGCCAAATACGTTGCCATAGAGATTGCAAATGTTCCTCCTCTTTTTTTTTTTTCTTTTTGAGACGGAGTTTCACTCTTGTTGCCCAGGCTGGAGTGCAGTGGCACGATCTCGGCTCACTGCAACCTCTGCCTCCCATATTCAAGCAGTTTGCCTACCTCAACCTCCTGAATAGCTGGGATTACAGGCGCCTGCCACCACACGTAGCTAATTTTTGTGTTTTTAGTAGAAACGGGGTTTCATCATGTTGACCAGGCTGGTCTCAAACTCCTGACCTCAGGTGATCCACCCGCTTTGGCCACCCAAAGTGCTGGGATTACAGGCATAAGCCACTGCGCCCAAACCCTCTGGTCTTTCTTTAACACACACTAGGCTCTTTGTGTATTGTGATTTAGTGCTATTTGTAACTGTCCCAGTGACCACATTGTACCCAACTTGATCAGCTGTTCTTCCATTTCTTGTTTTTTCCTGTCAAACATTAATCCAGCAAATTTATGAGGTATTTACCAATTTATTTTCTTAGTATTACAAAATAATTCATTAGCATAAAGTAGAATAGTAAAATATTTGAGTTGTTTGGAACCTCAGTTAATCCTGTTTTACATTTCAGACCTAAAGCTGGCAATCAGGAAAAGAAGCACTTTGTTTTCAATGTGGAGAAGATAATACTTGATTCCATTTCATTGTCATTAGTGTATTAACCAGCAGGAGAGGTGATGAGCCATTTTTCAAATGAAATACCTTTTATTTCCATATAATTTTTTTATTTTAGAGTTCAATAGCTGTTTCTATAATTATCCTCAATTTCCATATGTTACGAATCTGAAAAACTCATCTTTAAAATTCAAACAGTTCCATTCTATCTCTCGTAAATGTTAAATGTGATAAAAGTACATATTTTAAATTGTTTTCAGCTCTTGGATATAGCAGCAATAAAAACACTAATTTGTGGGTATTTAAGAAAACCTGGAGAATAAACTCATACTTTAAAAGATCACTTCTTTTCAGTTCTCATTGTCTGAAACAAAAGACCATAATTTTCATTTTTACCCCAAATAATCTGTCTCTAAACCTACTTTTTTGTTTTGTCTTTTAAGACTTTATTATATACTTTATTATATTTTTAGAGCAATTTTAGGTTTACAGCAAAATTAAGTGGAAGGTACAGAAATTTCCCATCTTCTCCTTGCTCTCACACCTCCCTAATTATCAACATCCCCCACCAGAGTGGTACATTTTTTACAGTTAATGAACCTGTATTGACATCATTATCACCCAAAGTCCGTAGTTACGGTTCATTCTTGTACATTCTGTGAGTCTGGACAAATGTATAATGGCATGTATCCACCATTATACACCATAACACTTCACCGCCCCACAATTCTCTGCCAGTTCATGTCTTCCTCCCAGCAAAACCCCAGACAATTGTGAGGCTTTTCACAGTCTCCATAGTTTTTCCCTTTTCCAGAATATCATATAGTTGGAATCACAGTAGGTAGCCTTTTTAGATCGGCTTCTTTCACTTAGTAATGTGCATTTCCATTTCCTCCACATCTTTTCATGACTTGATAGCTTATTTCTTTTTAGTGCTGAGTAATATTCCATTGTCTGGATGTACCACAGTTTATCCATTCAGCTCCTGAGGGACACCTTGCTTTTACATTTTGGCAATTACAAATAAAACTGTAAACATCTATGTGCAGGTTTTGTGTGGACTAAGTTTTCAAATCCTTTGGATGAATCTGAACCTGTTTTTTAAGCAGTGAGAAAACACCTTGCACATTTGTTTCAAAAGCCAGCTGACGGACTTTGCCCCTCCTAAACTCCTGATTTGGGGTTGGTGGCTTAGGCCATGCTTTTATTGGGCACTTGACAAGTGGTTCTTCATCTCAAGGCCCATCAGAATATGTGTGGGGCTTATTACACACATGCTGGGCTCCACCCCCAGATTCACACTCACTCAGTAGGGATGGAGTGGGGCCCAAGAATTTTAATTTCTAACACGTTCTCAGTACCAGAACTACTGGCCCACGGACCACACTTTGAGAACCACTCTTCTTGACAACATGGGTAGTAAAAACTAGAAAAGAACTGAAATGTGTTGGTGTTTTAGATTTTTAGGGGAAAAAAAACACGGCTATCAGTAAAGGTACATGTGATGGTATAGCTACAGCGTGATGCTTGTCCAGAGCCAGTTGTTTTGGAGTTTAGTGATTTGAAAGTCTGCTTCCATACGCCTTCTGTGATGCAGAGAAATCATCTTGGCGTTTTTGAGAGGATGTTAAACAACTTTCCTAACTTATAGCTTTATTATTATTTTATTTATTTTTGAGACGGATTCTCGCTCTGTCGCCCAGGCTGGAGCGCAGTGGTGCAATCTCGACTCACTGCAAGCTCCGCCTCCCGGGTTCCCGCCATTCTCCTGTCTCAGCCTCCCGAGTAGCTGGGACCACAGGCGCCCGACACCACGCCCGGTGTCGGGCTAATTTTTTTGTATTTTTAGTAGCGATGGGGTTTCACCATGTGTTAGCCAGGATGGTCTCGATCTCCTGACCTTGTGATCCACCCGCCTCAGCCTCCCAAAGTGCTGGGATTACAGGCGTGAGCCACCGCACCTGGTCCTTTTTTTTGAGACAGAGTTCCCTTCTTGTTGCCCAGGCTGAGGTGCAAGAGCACGATCTCAGCTCACTGCAACCTTCACCTCCCGGGTTCAAATGACTTGCCTGCCTCAGCCTCCCGAGTAGCTGGGATTACAGGCATGAGCCACCATGCTCAGCTAATCTTGTATTTTTAGTAGAGATGGGGTTTCATCAGGTTGGTCAGGCTGGTGTCGAACTCCTGACCTCAAGTGATCTACCCACCTCGACCTCCCAAAGTACTGGGATTACAGGTGTGAGCCACCACACCTGGCTTTTGTTTGTTTGTTTTATTAAGACAGGGTCTCATTCTCACCCAGGCTGGAGTGCTTACTGCAGCCTTGAACTGGGCTCAAGTAATACTCACAGCTCAGCCTCCCCAGTAGCTGTGAGTACAGGCATGTACCACCATGTCTGGCTAATTTTTACAATTTTTTGTAGAGGTTGAGTGTGGTGGTTCATACCTGTAATCCCACCTACTTGGGAGGCTGAAGTAGGAGGATTGCTTGAACCTGGGAGGTTGAGGCTGCAGTGAGCCGCGATTGTGCTGCTGCACTCCAGCCTGGGAGACGGAGCGAGTGTAGACACGGGGTGGGGGGGGGCGTCTCACTATATTACCTAGGCTGGTCTCGAACTCTTGGCCTCAAGGGATCCTCCCACCTCAGCCTCCCAAAGCGCTGGGATTACAGGCATGAACCACTGCACATAGCCTGGAGCTTAAGATTTAGTATATGGAAAGAACTGAATGACATTTCTTTGAAGATCCCAAGTTTCATTATCTTGCTATTTCTTTTTACTAAGTTAGGGGCCATGTTTATCTTTGTAATCCATCATTTGTTACATAGTAGAAACTTAAGTGCTTGTTGAATTGCTTCTTAATCTTTTTTAACCATTCATTATCACCCTGCAGGAATTTTGTTTCTATCTTCATGTCCAACCTAACATTACTCTGAGAAGTTTTTTCCCGAGTATATACACCTTAAAAAATAGACTCGGCATGATAGCTCACACCTGTAATTTCAACACTTTGGGAGGTCAAAGCAGGAGGAACCCTTGAGGCCAGGAGTTCAAGACGAGCCTTGCCAAGATAGTGAGATCCCCATCTCAACAAAAAAATTTAAAATGGCTGGGATGGAAAAAACAATTTGCTGCAGCTCAGATTAGCCTAGCATAATAGTATGTACCTGTGATCCTGGCTCCACAAAAGGCCGAGCCAAGGTGGCAGAATCACTTGAACCCAGGAGGTGGAGGCTACAGTGAGCTGCGATTGTGTGCCCAGACCAAACCACAGGTGGGGCTGCTTATTCTCACGGCCCAGTAACGAGATGTAAATGAATTGGGAAAGAAGGGAGTTTATTTGTGTAACCGGGACAGGGTAAAGGCCTGGAAAATATTGCCAGACCAACTCAAAATTACAGTTTTCCAGAGCTTATGTATACCTTCTAAGATGTGTCTATGTGTAAGTGTGCATTCATCTAAAGACATAAGTGATTAACTTCTGTGGTTTTTTGTTTGTTTGTTTGAGACGGAGTCTAGCTCTGTCCCCCAGGCAGGAGTGCAGTGGCGCAATCTCTGCTCACTGCAAGTTCCGCCTTCCGGGTTCACACCGTTCTCCTCCCTCGACCTCCTGAGTAGCTGGGACTACAGGCACCTGCCACCACGCCAGGCTAATTTCTTGTATTTTTTTTTAGTAGAGACGGGGTTTCACCGTGTTAGCCAGGATGGTCTCGATTTCCTGACCTCGTGGTCCGCCTGCCTCAGCCTCCCAAAGTGCTGGGATTACAGGCATGAGCCACTACGCCTGGCCATAAGTTGACTAACTTCTAATGATTAAGATCTGAGTCCTGAAGACCTTCTGGAGCCTCAGTAAATTTACATAATCTAAATGGATCCACGTGCTGTGGTGATTATCCTTATCTTGTCTCCTGCTAAATCATGGAGGTTTGGGGAATTTCTTCAGATCCTCCAATAAACTTGTTGGTGGAGGTCTGGGGAGCCCCCCCCCCCCTTCCCCCCTTAAAGCTTGTTTAATCCTAAACGGGTACTGTTAAGAATTGCTGTGTTATCTTGTCATGCTTTAAGGCCTAGGAAGCGCCTGGGCAAAATCCTTGATGGGCTTTTGTTACGTTCCACCTTTGTAGAAGGGCATTGGCTCTCTCAGCTTTTAATATTTAACTTCAGCACTCAGTGCTGAAACAGTTGTTACAGAGGCCCGCGTTGGTGAGACCTGGCCTGCCACAGTTGCACCACTGCACTCCAGCCTTCATGTTCCAACATGAAGAACAGTTTAACAACAGTCTGAAATGCCCTATTTATGGTTAAGAAATAGGACTCAGCTTCCCTTTGTAGTTCTTCCACTCTCTGCCCCTCAGATACTTCTAACCTCACTGGAAGGAGATATTCTACCACTTTCCCATGTTTCTTTCATTTTATTTAGTGAACACTGTGGTCTACCACCCACCTAGTCTCCTTCAAGACTGGAAAACAGTCCTGAGAGTGTTAATGACCCATAGCTGAGTGTGTCCTCACCCGCTTCCTCCACTCCCCATGATCACCTTCAGCTGAAGAGAGCTCCCTCCCTTGCAATGACAAACTGACGTAAGAATATGAAGTCCTAGTCCTCTTGCTACAATTTGGGACAACTGAAGGGCCATTTTAGCTCTGGAGAATTCCCCCAAGATTGACTGAGGCCTTTCTTACAACTATACTATGGTTCAACTTCTCTCTCTTCCCAATCCTTCCTTCACTTGCTCACGGGAGTTGATCTCCCAAGCAAGCCTCAGTGAGCTCTCTGTGCAAATATCCATTTCAGAGTCAGCTTCTGGGGGAACAGGACCTATGACAGCTGGTGCTGGAAGTAGTCTGAGAAAGCTGACTCAAAAAATCAGATTTTGTAGCCAGCTTACCAGCTGGCCAGCTGGCAGTGAGAACCCCGTCACTGGTAATAAGTGGAGCATGTACAGACCCCGGCATACAGTAGGGGTGCAGTTGTTAAAACTGCTGGTGAACGAGGATGACTGATGAAAGGTGTATTAGTCCGTTTTCACGCTGCTGATAAAGAGGTTTAATTGGACTCACGGTTGCACGTGGCTAGGGAGGCCTCACAATCATGGTGGAAGGCAAGGAGGAGCAAGTCACGTCTTACGTGGATGGCGGCAGGCAAAGAGAGGGCTTGTGCAGAGAGAGGCTCTTTTTTTTTTTTTTTTCTTGGGGGGGGATGGAGTCTCAAAAAAACTGGAGGCTGGAGTGCGGTGGCGCGATCTCAGCTCACTGCAACCTCCGCCTCCCAGGTTCAAGTGATTCTCCGACCTTAGCCTCCTGAGTAGCTGGCATTACAGGCATGCTCCACCACGCCCGGCTAATTTTTGTGTTTTTAGTAGAGACGGGGTTTCAACCTGTTGGTCAGACTGGTCTCAAACTGCTGAACTCATGATCCACCTGCCTTGGCATCCCAAAGTGCTGGGATTACAGGTGTGAGCCACCATGTCCAGTTGAGACTCCCATTTTTAAAACCATCAGATCTCATGAGATCCATTCACTATCATGAGAATAGCGCCAGAACGACCCACCCCCATGATTCAGTCATCTCCCACCTGGTTCCTCCCATGACATGTAGGAATCATGGGAACTACAAGATAAGATTTGGGTGGGGACACAGAGCCAAGCCATATCATTCCGTCCCTCACCCCTCCCAAATCTCATATCTTCACATTTCAAAACCAATCATGCCTTCCCAACAGTCCCCCAAAGTCTCAGCTCATTTCAGCATTAACTCAAAAGTCCACAGTCCAAAGTCTCATCTGAGACAAGGCAAGTCCCTTTCACCTATGAGCCTGTAAAATCAAAATCAAGTCAGTTACTTCTTAGATACGATGGGGGTACAGGAACTGGGTAAATACAGCCATTTCAAATGGGAGAAATTGACCAAGACAAAGGGGCTACAGACCCCACGCAAGTCCAAAATCCAGCGGGGCAGTCAAATCTTAAAGCTCCAAAATGATCTCCTTTGACTCCATGGCTCACATCCAGGTCACACTGATGCAAGAGGTGGCCTCCCATGGCCTTGGGAAGCTCTGCCCCTGTGGCTTTGCAGGGTATAGCCCCGCTCCTGGCTGCCTTGATGAGCTGGCATTGTCTGTGGCTTTTCCAGGTGCACGGTGCAAGCTGTTAGTGGATTTACCATTCTGGGGTCTGGAGGACAGTGGCCCTCTTCTCACAGCCCCACTAGGCAGTACCCCAGTAGGGACTCTGTGTGGGGGCTCTGACCCCATATTTTCCTCCTGCACTGTCCTAGCAGGGGTTCTCCATGAAGGCCCTGCCTCTGCAGCAAACTTCTGCCTGAACACCCAGGCATTTACATACATCCTCTGAAATCTAGGCAGAGATTCACAAACCTCAATTCTGTGCTCCCACAGGCTCAACACATGGAAGCTACCAAGGCTTGGGGCTTGCAGCCTTTGAAGCAACAGCCCGAGCTGTACCTTGGCCCGTTTTTGTGATGGCTGGAGCAGCTGGGATGCAGGGCACCGAGTTTCTAGACTGCACCCAGTAGAGGGACCCTGGGCCTGGCCCACGAAACCATTTTTCCTCCTAGGCCTTGGGGCCTGTAATGGGAGAGGCTGCTGCAAAGGTCTCTGACATGCTCTGGAAACATGTTCCCATTGTCTTGGTGATTAACACTCAGTTCCTTGCTACTCATGCAAATTCCTGCAGCTGGCTTGAATTTCTCCTCAGAAAATGGGATTTTCTTTTCTCTTGCATTGTCAGGCTGCAAATTTTCCAAACTTTTATGCTGTGTTTCCCTTTTAAAACTGAATGCCTTTAACAGCCCCAAGTCACCTCTTGAATGCTTTGCTGCTTAGACATTTATTCCACCAGATACCCTAAATCATCTCTCTCAAGCTCAAAGTTCCACAAATTTCTAGGGCAGGGGCAAAATGCCACCAGTCTCTTTGTTAAAACATAACAAGAGTCACCTTTGCTCCAGTTTCCAACCAGTTCCTCATCTCCATCTGAGACCACCTCGGCCTGGACCTTATTGTTCATATCACTATCAGCATTTTTGTCAAAGCCATTCAACAAGTCTCCAGGCAGTTCCAGACTTTCCCACATTTTCCTGTGTCCTTCTGAGCCCTCCAAACTGTGAGACATAAACCACAACAGGGGTAGAAACATATCCTTGCCCTCTGCCTGTTACCCAGTTCCAAAGGTGCTTCCACATTTTTGGGTGTCTTTTCAGCAGCACCTGACTCTACTGGTACCAATTTACTGTATTACTCTTGTTTTCACGCTGCTGATAAAGACATGCCTGAGACTAGGCAATTTATAAAAGAAAGAGGTTTAGGCTGGGCATGGTGGCTCATGCCTGTAATCCCAGTACTTTGGGAGGCCAAGGCAGGCGAATCACTTGAGGTCAGGGGTTTGAGATAAGCCTGGCCAACATGGGGAAACCCTGTCTCTGCTAAAAATACAAAAATTAGCTGGGTGTGGTGGCATGTGCCTGTAATCCCAGCTACTCAGGAGGCTAAGGCAGGAGAATTGCTTGAACCCAGGAGGTGGAGGTTGCAGTCAGCCGAGATTGCCACTGCAATCCAGTCTAGGCGGCAGAGCAAGACCCTGTCTCAAAAAAAAAAAAAAGAAGAAAATAAGAGGTTTAATTGGACTCATAGTTTCATGTGGCTGGGGAGGCCTCACAATTATGGCAGAAGGCAAGAAGGAGCAAGTCGCATCTTACATGGATGGTGGCAGGCAAATAGAGGAGCTTGTGCAGAGGGACTCCTGTTGTTAAAACCATCAGATATCGTGAGACCAATTCACTATCATGAGAACAGCACGGGAAAGACCTGCCCCATGATTCAATTACCTCCCACCAGGCTCCTCCCACAACACGTGGGAATTATGGGAGCTACAAGATGAGATTTGGGTAGGGACACAGAGCCAAACCATATCAGAAAGGAATGAATGACCTTTAAGAAATTTTGTGGAAATGTGGCCGGGCGCGGTGGCTCATGCCTGTAATCCCAGCACTTTGAGAGGCCAAGATGGGCGGATCACCAGGTCAGGAGTTCGAGACCAGCCTG
>NW_012110918.1:2873189-2874669 GCF_000951035.1 Colobus angolensis palliatus | reverse complement strand
TGTGATTTTCTTCTGCTGTCAGTACTTAGGGATTACAGTAAGAATGTGGAAATAAATTCTTCCTCTGAAGTTTAGATTATGGGGCCAGGTGTGGTGACTCAAGCCTGTAATCCCAGCACTTTGGGGGATGGAGGTGGGTGGATCACTTGAGGTCAGGAGTTTGAGACCAGCCTGACCAACATGGTGAAACCCCATCTCTACTAAAAGTACAAAAATTAGCTGAACATAGTGGCTCTTGGCTGTAGTCCCAGCTACTCGGGAGGCTGAGGCAGGAGAATCGCTTAAACACGGGGGACAGAGGTTGCAGTGAGCTGAGATTGCACCACTGCACTCCAACCTCGGTGACAGAGGAGGAGACTCTGTTTCAAAAAAAAAAAAAATTGGTGTATCCATGTCATAGAATATTACTCAACAATACTGATATATGTTATAAGGAGAATGAAACTTGAAACATTATGCCAGCTGGGCGCGGCAGCTCATGCTCGTAATCCCAACACTTTGGGAGGCTGAGGTGGGTGGATCGCTTGAGCCCAGGAGCTCGAAACCAGCACAGGCAACATAATGAAACCTCATCTCTACAAAAAATATGAAATAATTAGCTGAGCATGGTGGCATGCATCTGTAATCCTAGTTACTCAAGAGGCTGAGGCCAGAGGATCACTGAAGCCTGGCAGGTGGAGGCTGCAGTGAGCCAAGATAATGCCACTGCACTCCAGCCTGGACAACAGAGCAAGACCCTGTAAGAAAAAGGAAATAAAAGGAAAGGAAAGGAAAGGAAAATAAAGGAAAGGAAGGGAAGGGAAAAGGGAAGAGGAAAGGGAAGGAAGGGGAAGGGGAAAGTAAGTTTCTACATTATGCCAAGTGAAAGAAGTTAGACACAAAACGTCTCATATGGTATGATTCCATTTGTATAAAATATCCAGAATAGACCAATTCACTGAGTCAAAAAGCAGATTGGGAGTTGCCAGGGACTACGGGGAGGAGGGAATGAAATTCCTTCTGCTTCATGGATAAAGGATTTTGTTTTGAGGTAATGAGAATATTTTGGAACTACATGGAAACGGTGCTTGCACAACACTGTCGATGCGCTAAATTCCGTTGAGTTGTTCACTTGAAAATGGTTAATTTTCTGTAACATGAATTTCACCTTAATTTTTTTAAAAGCTAATGTCATGACTGTTGCGAATATAAAATACATACATATGAAACAGTTTATTCAACTTATGAATTAATGAATTAACCAGTAAAATGTTAAAATCACTTCAAAGAGTATTTGAGAAGCTAAGATATTTCTATGAGGACAGATTGCTAGTTAGATAAAAATATCAAAGTCCAATGGGGCCATATGCTGTTACGTCTTAAGGTTATCTGTTTTGCCACATAAGAATTATTTGCAGGCCGGGCGCGGTGGCTCAAGCCTGTAATCCCAGCACTTTGGGAGGCCGAGACGGGCGGATCACGAGGTCAGGAGATCGAGACC
>NW_012110918.1:2861796-2871789 GCF_000951035.1 Colobus angolensis palliatus | reverse complement strand
CAGAGTCTTGCTTTGTCACCCAGGCTGGAGTGCAGTGGTGCAACTTTGGCTCACTGCAACCTCTGCCTCCCGGGTTCAAGTAATTCTCCTGCCTCAGCTTTCCAAGTAGCTGGGACTACAGGCACATGCCACCACGCCTGGCTAATTTTTGTATTTTTAGTAGAGACAGGGTTTCAACCATGTTGGCCAGGCTGGTCTTGAATTCCTGACTTTAAGTGATCTGTCTGCCTCTGGGCTGTTTTTAAATTCTGTAGAATCAGAGATTCATTTGCAGATATTTGTCCACTAGAGATGCAAATAATTCCTGTGTGGCAAAACAGATAACTTAAGATGTAACAGGGATTTCCCCAAGTTCTGGGATTATAGGCATGCGCCACCATATCCAGCCATTTTTTGAGACAGGGTCTCTCTCTGTTACCCAGGATGGATTGCAGTGGCACGATCATGGCTCACTGCACCCTTGACCTCCTGGGCTCAGGTGATCCTCCCACTTCAACCTCTCAAGTAGCTGAGACCACAGGTGCACGCCACCACACTTGGGTAATTTTTGTATTTTTTGTAGAGACAGAGTTTCACCATGTTACCTAGGCTGGTTTTTGAACTCCTGGTCACAAATAATCTGCCCTCCTTGGCCTCCCAAAGCTTGGAATTACAGGCGTGAGCCACCATACCCAGCCCCTTTTCTTATTTTGAATTTAACTTCAGTTTTGGCCTGGACCAATTTTTTTTTTTTTTCAGAATTTGAACCTAAAATGTTTAATTATGTATGTACTCCTCTGGTTTTTGAGATACACTGTATTGTTGAAAGAAGTTTGCTAAACTGCAACTACTGTTGAACCTTTGATGATATATTCAGGCAAATTGTTCACTACTTGACACCATTCTAAGCAAACTCAGTTGCCAGGCAGAGGGAGGATGGGATACAAGTGAATATTGAACATTTATGTCTTTGTAAGGAAGTTCTGTTCCTTCTCATGAGATAATTATCACTCATTTCCTTCCTGGTTTTTAAATTCCCTTGCTATTTGTGAATGTTTATGGCAAGCATTTCGTGTGGAAGAAAAAGCATTGACTGGTATTACGGTCAAATGCTCCTTCTGTGAAAGCGTTTGCAGTCTGGATTAAAACACTGTGTCGGGCCTGGGTGTGGTGACTCACTCCTGTAATCTCAGCACCTTGGGAGACCAAGGTGGACAGATCAACTGAGATCAGGAGTTTGAGACCAGCCTGGCCAACATGGCGAAACCCCGTCTCTACTAAAAATACAAATATTAGCTGGGTGTTGTGGTGGGCACCTATAATCCCAGTTACTCGGGAGGCTGAGGCACAAGAATTGCTTGAACTTGGGAAGCAGAGAGGTTTCAGTGAGCCGAGATTGCGCCACTGCACTCCAACCTGGGCGACAGAGTGAGACCCTGTCTCAAAATAAAAACACAAAAACCTCTATCGGTTATAGTAGTTACACCAGCACTTGGTGGAGGTGCATTAGATGCTGCATATTCTGAGAAGGTATCATGCTGAAATGTGTATGTTTATGAACTACCTGTTTTGCCTGTAAAGGGATGAACTGACTGTCAAAGCTGTCTCCTTGGAATCCTGGGGTTTGTAACAGAATCCTTCAGCTCTGCTACTCAAAGTGAATTTAAATGAAGACAACTGCTGGGAGCCGTCTTCACTTCCTTTTTCCAGATGCACCTGAAAACACCAAGCCATTCTGTCGTTTTCAAAAGTTAAGTCCTAGAGTATTTCCAGTTACTTTGAGCAAGAAAGCATCTAAAGCCCTTGCAGGCAAACAGAACCGAGATGAGGCCATTGTGTATCAATGCATCCAAGAAAGAACCTCTACAGAGAACCAGGACCTCAGGACTCTTCCATTGGATACTGTGGAACATGATTGATTGAGCTGTTTGTTTGGTGTTCCTACCATTATGGATGGCTCAAAAACAAATGAACAAAAGAGGTATGTTTTTAGGCCGGGCGTGGTGGCTCACGCCTGTAATCCCAGCACTTTGGGAGGCCGAGGCAGGTGGATCACCCGAGATCAGGAGTTTGAGACCAGCCTGGCCCACATAGTGAAACCCTGTCTCTACTAAGCATACAAAAAGTAGCCAGGTGTGCACGCCTGTCATCCCAGCTACTCAAAAGGATGAGGCAGGAGAATCGCTTGAATGCGGAGGGCGGAGGTTGCAGTGAGCCGAGATCGCACCACTGCACTCTAGCCCGGGTGACAGAAAGAGACTCCGTCTCAAAAAAATAAATAAATAAATAAAATGAAACAAACAGATATTTTTCCCTCTTTCATTCCAAGGAGTCATTATGTTTCTGCGCCCCATTGCCCTTTCTTAAAGAGCTACATGATAAGGGCAGGGAGGTGAAGTTACGGGGAGGCTCTGTCTTCTACCCCTGGATTTGTGTGAAATGAGCAGTTTATTAAGGGAGGCAGATGTTGTGGGAGGCTGGAAAGAGAAGAGGCCGAGCTCCACTGGAAAGGAGGGCATTGCTTACTCCCAAGCCTGGAGAAGGAGTTAGTCCTGCACACTCGTGTCATCAGGGATGTGTGCCGCCCTCCCACACAGCCCCTAGGTTCAGAGAGTGGGTGAGAGAGCTTCAGATACGGTGGGATGAACGTGTGCCCCTCTGAGGCAGCAGAGCAGGTTTGGCATAGAGGGGCTGGGGCCACCCACTTCTAGCAGGCCCCCAAGGGCTTGCCTGTGCCCATGCAGCCTCAAGGCCAGGCCCCTTCCTGGTTTTTGCTTTTGTTTTTTTGAGTCTTGCTTTGTCGCCCAGGCTGGAGTGCAGTGGGGCAATCCTGGCTCACTGTAGCCTCTGTCTCCCGGAGTTCAAGCGATTCTCCTGCCTCAGCCTCATGAGTAACTGGGATTACAGGCACGTGCCACCACACCAGGCTAATTTTCGTATTTTTACTAGCAACGGGGTTTTGCCATGTGGGTCAGGCTGGTCTCGAGCTCCAGACCTCAGGTGATCCACCCGCCTCGGCCTCCCAAAGTGCTGGGATTACAGGCATGACCCTTCCTGGTTTTTGAATTGAACAAGTTTAAATTCTTACAGTAACCAGACAAGAGGGAAAGCATCCCCAGGAGTAATCAGTTTTGGAATTTCATTTACTTTGTAAAGCAGTGGAGGCCTAATGGGATGTCATTTGATTTAGAATAAAAACCAAATTGTAGGATGATTTCTGACCTAAGTATGCGAGAATGAATTTATATCTACTGTATTAGGCAAGGGCTGTGCTAAGTCATCTCTGCTTTCCTAGCTCTAAGACTCAGAATTCTCTGAACAACTTACCAAATTACTGGGGACCCGTGATTTTTTGTTTGTTTGTTTGTTTGAGAGGGAGTTTTACTCTGGTTCCCCAGGCTGGAGTGCAATGGCGCGATATTGGCTCACCACAACCTCCACCTCCTGGGTTTAAGTGATTCTTCTGCCTCAGCCTCCAAAGTAGCTGGGATTACAGGCATGCGCCACCACGCCTGGCTAATTTTGTATTTTTAGTAGAGACGGGGTTTCTGCATGTTAGTTAGGTGGTCTCGAACTCCTGACCTCAGGTTATCTGCTAGCCTCAGCCTCCCAAAGTGCTGGGATTACAGGAGTGAGCCACCCCGCCTGGTCTTGATTTTTTTTTTTTTTTAAACCAGAGTTTCTGGGTCATCAGGGCAGTGCTTTTTTCAAACTTAAAAACCTGCTATGTGACCCCTAAATTCACATTTAGACTCTTTTGAACAGGCCTTCAAACCCCAATAAAGTGTGTCCGCCTGGTCTTTTTTTTTTTTTTTTTTTAAACCAGAGTTTCTGGGTCATCAGGGCAGTGCTTTTTTCAAACTTAAAAACCTGCTATGTGACCCCTAAATTCACATTTAGACTCTTTTGAACAGGCCTTCAAACCCCAATAAAGTGTGTTCTTGTGGTCAGAGAGCTCGACTGAAAAGAGGGCTGCATTCTGGTTTCAGCACAAGCAGATTGAATTCATTTCCCAGAGCTGCCGTAACAAATTACCACAAACTTACTGACTTAAAAACAACAGAAATTAGGTTGGGTGTGGTGGCTCACACCTGTAATCCCAGCACTTTGGGAGGCTGAGGCAGGTGGATCATTTGAGGTCAGGAGTTCGAGACCAGCCTGGCCAACACGGTGAAACCCCATCTCTACTAGAAATACTAAAAAATAGCCGGGTGTGGTGGCTGGTGCCTGTAATCCCAGCTACTCAGGAGGGCAAGGTGGGAGAATAGCTTGAATCCAGGAGGCAGGAGTTGCAGTGAGCTGAGATGGTCCCACTGCACTCAACCTGGTGGCAGAGCTAGCGTCCTTCTCAAAAAAGTTTAAAAGTAAATAAAAATAGAAACAACAGAAATTTATCCTCTTACAGCTCTGGAGGTCAAATTCCCAAATCAAGGTGTTGGCAGGGCCACGCTCCCTCTGAAGGCTCCGGGGGAGGATCCTTCCTTGTCTCTTCCAGCTTCTGGTGGCCCCAACACTCCTTGGCTTGTGGCTGCATCAATCCAGTCTCTGCCTGTGTCTTCTCATGGCCTTCCTACCTGTGCCTCTTCAGAGTCTCTGTGTGTCCTCACTTCTTCCTTTTTAGAGATAGGGTCTCACTCTGTTGCCCAGGCTGGAGTGCAGTGGTGCCATCGGGGCTCACTGCACCCTCAAATTCCTTGGCTCAAGCAACCCTTCTGCCTTAGCTTCCTAAGTAGCTGGAACTATAAGTGCATGCTATCACACCTGGCTAATTTTTTTATCTTTGATTTTTTGTAGAGATGAAGTCCAGCTATGGTGTCCAGTCTGGTCTTGAATTCCTGGCCTCAAGCAGTCTTCCCGCTTTGGTCTCCCAAAGTGCTAAGATTATAGGTGTGAACCATAGCATCTCCTTGCTCCCCTCCCTTTTCTCCCATGTCAGCATCTACCAGTGCCTGGCCTGTTGGCATTAAGTCTAGTTCTGTTGCTCAGGTTGGAAGGCAGGAGTACAGTGGTGTGATCTCAGCTCACTGCAACCTCTGCCTCCCAGGCTCAAGTAAGTCTCTTGTCTCAGCCTCCTGAGTAGCAGAGATTACAGGCATGTGCCACCATGCCTGGCTAATTTTTATATTTTACTAAAGACAGAATTTCACCCTGTTGGCCAAGCTGGTCTTGAACTCCTGACCTCAGGTGATCCGCCTGCCTCGGCCTCCCAAAGTGTTGGGATTACAGCCATGAGCCACCGCACCCGGCCAGCATTTAGTCTAGTTCTTTTCATTGGACTGTTCGCTTGTTGAGGGAAAGGACTGTCATATGCCACGTTTGTTTCCTGACAACATATATCATGTATATGTTTGCCCACACGTCTTCAAATGAATTAGCTGAATAACTTAGTTCTCACTTTTTCTCCTTCACTGTGCTCTTGGAGGGGAATCAAACAGAGGGAGTGATGAGCTTAGATCTGATTAATTCAGATTGGCTGTTCACATCCAGTGCATTCTGATGAGCTGTTCAGCCCAACTCCCCACACTCTTCATCTAGGAAACTATCAACTTGGCAGCAACAAAGAAGATAAAGTAGGACTGTGGGCTAGAGTGTCATGAAGTCATAGCTGTTCATCTGTGAGATACTGGATTTGGTGTTGTTTTAATATTTATTTATTTATTTGAGGCACTCTTGTCACCCAGGCTGGAGTGCAGTGGTGCGATCCTGTCTCATTGCAACTTCCGCCTCTCAGGTTCAAGCAATTCTCCCACCTCAGCCTCTCGCATAACTGGGATTACAGGCACGTGCCAGCACACCCGGCTAATTTTCGTATGTTTCGTAGAAACGAGGTTTCACCATGTTGGCCAGATTGGTCTTGAACTCCTGAACTCAAATGATCCTCCCACCATGACCTCACAAAGTGCTGGGATTACAGGCGTGAGCCACCACATCCAGCCTGTTTTTTTGTTTTGTTTTGTTTCGTTTTCAGACGGAGTCTTGCTCTGTCGCCCAGGCCCAGCCTGTTTTAATATTTACATTAATTTTTTTCTTTTGATGCTTATTGTGCAGATTTGCTTTGAGTTCCTCATTATGCCACATATTTGGTTATCACACAGGTTAAATTGTCTGAACAGAGCATTTGTCTATATCCGTAACACAGAGTGTGTAATTTGGGGTTTTGAAAATGTCTCTCAAAACTGAGCTTCTCCTTTATTTAAAGACATTGTTCTTTAAGTAGAGTGTGGTTGTAGAAATTGTAATAATAGTAATAGTGATAATAATAACATCCCCCAGAGCATCATGCCTCTTCATACCTATGCCCTGCTATAATCCCCTCATGGTGACTCTGGGCTTGGCCATGTGACTTGCTTGGCCCATGGGACAACAGCAAGTGGAATGCCAGCAGAGGCTTGACAAGTGCCCCTGTATGGGGTGGTCCTCCTGGAATGCTGTCCAGACCATCCTGCTGGAAAGGCCACCCAGAGAGAGAGGCCCAATGTCTGGCCATCCCACCTGACCTGGGTCGCAAACTGACCTGCAACTGATTGTAGCCATGAGTGAGCCCAGGCCAGACCAGCAAAAGAACCTCTCAGTCAACACGTCAAATGGGAAATCAGAAATTGTTGTTGAAACAATAAGTTGTTGGGATAGTTTGTTAAACAGCAGAGGCTAAGATATTAAACTTACTGAATAAACTCATTTATGACATAGCTGTAATTCTTTTTTTTTTTTTTTTTTTTTTGAGATGGAGTCTAGTTCTGTCGCCCAGGCTGGCCGGATCTCAGCTCACTGCAAGCTCTGCCTCCCGGGTTTATGCCATTCTCCTGCCTCAGCCTCCCGAGTAGCTGGGACTACAGGCGCCCGCCACCTCGCCCGGCTAGTTTTTTTTTTGTATTTTTTAGTAGAGACGGGGTTTCACCGTGTTAGCCAGGATGGTCTCGATCTCCTGACCTCATGATCCGCCCGTCTCGGCCTCCCAAAGTGCTGGGATTACAGGCTTGAGCCACCGCGCCCAGCCGACATAGCTGTAATTCTGATCTTCATAAAACTGCACACCAGTTCTTACCTGCAAACATTTTTTTAATCCCATTCACAATTTGTCTTTTTGTAGGAATTTTTTCTCTCTCTTTTTCCAATGCAGATGGTATAAAAGAATGAAAACTTAAAGGGTGTAGAATTCTACCACACAGTTAAGTCTGAATTAAAAAACAAAACAAAACTGTAAAACAAATCAAATTATACAAGAGTGTATAAAATGAAGTCTCCATCCATTATCCTCAACCTGAAACTCTCTCCCCAAAGAAAAACACCTTTAACAAGTTCTTTTGTTTTGAGACGGAGTCTCACTCTGTCGCCCAGGCTGGAGTGCAGTGGTGTGATCTCAGTTCACTGCAAGCTCCGCCTTCTGCGTTCACGCCATTCTCCTGCCTCAGCCTCCTGAGTAGCTGGGACCACAGGCACCCACCACCACACCTGGCTAATTTTTTGTATTTTTTGTATTTTTAGTAGAGACGGGGTTTTCACCATATTGGCCAGGCTGGTCTTGAACTCCTGGACCTCAAGTGATCCACCCGCCTCAGCCTCCCAAACTGCTAGGATTACAGTAGTAATTACACTGCACACAGCACCAAATTCTTAAATATCTTTTTTTTTTTTCTGAGACAGGGTCTGACACTGTCACCCAGGTTGGAGTGCAGTGGCACCATCTGTACTCACTGCAACCTCTGCCTTCCAGGCTCAAGTGATCCTCCCACCTCAGCCTTCCAAGTAGCTGGGACCACAGACATGCAGACATGCACCCCTGTGCCTGACTAATTTTTGTATATTTTGTAGAGATGAGGTTTCGCCATGTTGCCCAGGCTGATCTTGAACTCCTGAGCTCAAGTGATCCACCCAGCTCAGTCTCCCAAAGTGTTGGGATTATAGACATGAGCCACTGCACCTGGCCAAGTTCTTAAATATCTTTTACAAAAAAATTTTAGGAACATACCAGTAGTAGATTCTGCTCGTTGCCTACCCGCTATTCTTTTTCCTGTCACAAGTAGTGGGATCCTACTAAGGAAGGAGACCACTAATACTCCTACTGCCCTCCTCCCCCACCTTGCCTAGTTCACAAGACAGAAGGAAAGAGAGAAAGCAAAAAGTTGGAAGGAAACAGAAGATAAATAGCCAGACAACCTTGGCACCACCACCTGGCCCTAGGAGTTAGAAAAAGTAATAATAATAATATCAACCCTGACCTAAACTACTTGTGTTATCTGTAAATTCCAGACATTGTATGAAAAAGCATTGCAAAACTTTCTGTTCTGTTAGCTGGTGCATGTAGCCCCCAGTCACGCTTGCTTAATTTATCACGACCCTTTCACGTGGACTTGTTAGAGTTGGAAGCCTTTAGAAAAGCCAAGAATTTCTTTTTCAGGGAGCTCGGCTTTTAAGATGCAAGTCAGCCTACGCTACCATCGAATAAACCTCTTCCTTCTTTAATCCGGTGTCTGAGGAGTTTTGTCTGTGGCTGGTCCAGCTACACTACCTTCAATCACAGGTTTGACTTCAGTTAGATTCAACTCTGTGTTGGTCCAATCAAACCCAGAGAAAGGGTTTCTGTTGTATGATTGGGGAGCTAGCTTTTGTCTCCTTCCTGCTGCATAAAAGTATGGAAGCATGTAGCTCCAGACACTGCTGGAAGCCATTCCATGACCAGGAGAGCTCTGTCTTCAGAGCAGTCATGCCGAGAACAGTGGAGCAAAGAAAGCCAAGACCTTGGCTCTTGATGGCTTCCTGGAGCCGCTGATAACCCCTTGCCTGGAACCCACCTTACTTTTGATCCTATAAGTTCTAAGAGGTCAGAAAATTTTATTGTTTAAACCATTTACAGTCTTAGTTTTCTGGTAGGTTTTCTTTTTTTTTTTTTTTTGAGATGGAGTCTGTGTCGCCCAGGCTGGAGTGCAGTGGAGCGATCTCGGCTCACTGCAACCTCCGCCTCCTGGGTTCAAGGGATTCTCCTGCCTCAGCCTACCGAGTAGCTGGGATTACAGGTATGTGCTACCACGCCCGGCTAATTTTCGTATTTTCAGTAGGAGCGGGGTTTCACCGTGTTGTCCAGGCTGGTCTCGAACTCCTGACTTCTGGTGACCCACCTACCTCGGTCTCCCAAAGTGCTGGGATTACAGGCGTGAGCCACCACGCCCCGCCTGAAACACTTTCCTCTCTAGGCTTCTGTGCCACAGTTGCCACCACACCCTACGCAATGGCTGCTCCACCACCAACACTGCCAGACCTGCAGCTGTTGCAGGTGCCAGGGTCTCTCCTCGGCCTCTTCTGTTTCCTGTCCACAGCCTCTCCCCAGAGCTTCTCATTCAGGCCCCTGGCTTTATTTAATTAATTAATTTATTTTGAGACAGCATCTTGCTCTGTTGCTCAGGCTGGAGTGCAGTGGGGCAATCATGGCTCACTGTGGCCTCAACCTCCCCAACTCAAACAATCCTCTCACCTTAGCCTCCTGAGTAGCTACAACTACGGGCACATGCCACCATGCTTGGCTAATTTATTTTTATTTTTGTGAAGATGGGGTCTCGCTGTGTTGCCGTCTTTCTTTTTCCCATAGGTTGTTGGGATACAGGTGGTATTTGGTTACATGAGTAAGTTCTTTAGTGGTTAATTGTGAAATTTTGGTGCACCCATCACTCAAGCAGTATACACTGCACCCTATTTGTAGTCTTTTATCCCTTGCCCCCTTTCCAGCCTGGGTAACATGGAGAAATCCCATCTCTATCAAAAAAATATAAAAATTAGCCAGGCATCGTGTCACACGCCTGTAGTACCAGGTACTCTGGAGGCCGAGGGGAGGGGATCACTTGAGCCTGGGAAGCAGAGGTTGCAGTGAGCCAGGATCGCACCACTGTGCTCCAACCTGGGTGACAGGGTGAGACCCTGTCTCAAAAAAGAAAAGAAAAGAAGAGAAGGGAAGGGGAGGGAAGGGAAGAGAAGAGAAGACAACACAAGAGAAGAGAATACAAGAGAAGAGAAGAGAATACA
>NW_012110918.1:2859411-2861186 GCF_000951035.1 Colobus angolensis palliatus | reverse complement strand
TAGTCCCAGCTACTCGGGAGGCTGAGGCAGGAGAATGGTGTGAACCCGGAAGGCGGAGCTTGCAGTGAGTCGAGATCGCGCCACTCCTGGGATATAGGACTGAGTGCAACGGCGTGATCTCTGTTCACTGCAACCTCCACCTGTCTCAAAACAAACAGACAGACAGACAAACAAAAAACCCAGACATAAATAGCCTCAGCCTATGTAGGGTCAGGATCATCAGTATCACTCTCTTCCACCTCCACATCTTGTCCCACTGGAAGGTCTTCATTGGCAATAACATGCATGGAGCTGTCATCTCCTATGATAACCATTGCTGCTTCTGTAATTGTCATCTCCTATGATAACCATTGCTGCTTCTGTAATACCTCCTGAGTACCTGCCTGAGGCTGTTCTACAGTTAACTTTTTTTTTTTTTTTTGAGATGACGTCTTACTCTGTCACCTAGGCTGGAGTGCAGTGGCAATCAAAGCTTGCTGCAGCCTCAAACTCCTGGACTCAAGTCATCCTCTGGCTTTAGCCTCCCAAGTAGCTGGGATTACAGAGGCATGCCACCACGCCCGGCTGATTTTTGTATTTTTAGTAGAGATTGGGTTCCACCATGTTGGCCAGGCTCGTGTCGAACTCCTAGCCTCAAAGTGATCCACCCACCTTGGCCTCCCAAAGTGCTGGGATTATGGGTGTAAGCCACTATGCCCAGCCAACTTTTTTTTTAATAAGTAGAAAGAATACACTCTAAAATAACAATACAAAATATACTATAGTCATAAACCAGTAACATAGTCATTTATTATCAAGTATTATATATTGTACATAATTGTATGTGCTAGACTTTTTTTTTGAGATAGAGTCTTGCTCTGTCACCCAAGCTGGAGTGTAGAGGCTCAATCTCAGCTCACTACAACCTCCACCTCCTGAGTTCAGGTGATCCCCCACCTCAGCCTCCCAAGTAGCTGGGATTACATGCACCTGCCATCATGCCAGGCTCATTTTTGTATTTTAAGTATAGACGGGGTTTCACCATGTTGGCCGGGCTGGTCTTGAACTCCTGACCTCAGGTGATCCGCCTGCCTCAGCCTCTCAAAGTGCTGGGATTACAGTCATGAGCCACCGCACCCGGCCTATGTGCTAGATTTTTACATGACTGGCAGCACAGTGGGTTTGTTTACACAGCATCACCACAAACATGTGAATCATGTCTGTGCTATGACATATCTACTTTGTCACTAGGAGGTAGGAATTTTTCAGCCCCATTATAATCTTAGAGGACTGCCATATATGTGGTCTGTCTTAACAGCAGCGTTGGTATTGGGTGTGTGACTGCACATATCTGTTGAGTTGATGAATGGTGTGTGGTAGAATTTATTCTACCAAGTTATTTCCCTTGGATGGGCTGTATTAAATGACTTGGGGCAGAGGATGGTTTTCAATCTTTGGAGATAACCAGCTTTTCTGCTCATTAGGCAACACATTTCTCTGGCCTTTTTTTCTTTTTTCATTACATGTACAATTTGTATTCTTTTGCTCAGAGAGTCAGGGTCACTAAAGAGCTTATTGGCCGGGCGCGGTGGCTCATGCCTGTAATCCCAGCACTTTGGGAGGCCAAGGTGGGCGGATCATGAGGTCAGGATATCGAGACCATCCTGGCTAACACTATTTACTAATTTATTTGTAAAAATACAAAAAATTAGCCAGACGTAGTGGCGGGCGCCTGTAGTCCCAGCTACTCGGGAGGCTGAGGCAGGAGAATGGCGTGAACCCGGGAGGCGGAGCTT
>NW_012110918.1:2851047-2852136 GCF_000951035.1 Colobus angolensis palliatus | reverse complement strand
TATTTATATATATTTTAAATTTTGTTTGATATATTTACTTTATTGTTTGGTTCTTTGTTATTGTTGAGACAGAGTTTCACTCTTGTTACTCAGGCTGGAGTGCAATGGCGCGATTTTGGCCCACTGCAACCTCCGCCTCCTGGGTTCAAGCGATTAGTCCTGCCGGCGTAGCTGGGATTACAGGCGCGTGCCGCCACGCCCGACTAATTTTTGTAGTTTTAGTAGAGACAGGGTTTCCTCGTGTTGGCCAGGCTGGTCTTGAACTCCTGACCCCAGGTGATCTGCCCACCTCGGCCTCCCAAGGTGCTGGGATTACAGGCGTCAGCCACCGGGCCCGGCCTGTTTGGTTTTATGTTTAAAGAAACGAATGACACCTGGCTTCCTGGAGAGACCAGCATAGCCCTTCTAAGCCACTAGGGGGCGGCGCTGTTCACGGCCTCAGGCTGCGCTCTCGGGAGCCTAAATGTGCCCTAAGGCAGGAGGGTGCCCTGAATCAGGTGGAGGTCGCCCTGAGTCAGGAGGTCTGCGAGGCCCTTCCTCTCCTGGGTCTTGTTCTCCGAAGCGGGCCCGTGTTGGGCACGCTCTTTGATCTCTCAAAGGGTAGCAGGAAACAGCTACAGCCTCCTTTCTGTGGTCACCAGTGGTCCAGTTGACCCGTGTGTTGTCAGCCGTTCAGGACCCTGGGACAGGCCCAGGAGCTTCAGCCCCGGGAAGGGACGCAGGCCTGCAGGAGAGGGAGCCGGCGGGCCCTAGGGGAATTTTCGCTTGTTACCCGGGAGGATAGGGCAGTGGAAGGAGCCCCGTTGGAGAAGGGGAAGAATAGAAGGATAGCCGGGCGCGGTGGCTCAGGCCTGTAATCCCAGCACTTTGGGAGGCAGAGGCGGGCGGATCATGAGGTCAGGAGATCGAGACCATCCTGGCTAACACGGTGAAACCCCGTCTCTACTAAAAATACAAAAAATCAGCCGGGATGGCCGGGCGCGGTGGCTCAAGCCTGTAATCCCAGCACTTTGGGAGGCAGAGGCGGGCGGATCACGAGGTCAGGAGATCGAGACCATCCTGGCTAACACGGTGAAACCCCGTCTCTAC
>NW_012110918.1:2845596-2850179 GCF_000951035.1 Colobus angolensis palliatus | reverse complement strand
AAAAAAAAAAAAAGAGAGAGATAAGAAACAGGGCTTGGGGGTCGCCCTCTCCTGACCCACCTCCCAGCCAGGGACTCAGAGGGGCCTCATTGCCTTGAACTTCTCATGGGCAGCAGGGAGATCTGCCTCCACCTCCACAGACAGCCCCCAGCCCACCTAGCTGAGCGGCAGGCAGACATTGATGCAGGCTGTTCTGTGTGGGCGGGAGAGGTGCCTGGGGGTGGCCACAGCTGTGGCAGTAGCAAACTTTCTAGCTCTCATCACCTCATCCTTCTCTCAAGCCACGTTTCCAGCCCCTCGGCCTCAGCCTTCCCAGATGTCCTCACTCTATTCTAGTTTTTTCTGAGATGGAGTCTCGCTCTGTCGCCCAGGCTGGAGTGCAGTGGTGCAATCTCCACTCACTGAAAGCTCCGCCTCCCAGGTTTATGCCATTCTCCTGCCTCAGCCTCCCAAGTAGCTGGGACTACAGGCGCCTGCCACCTTGCCCGGCTGGTTTTTTTGTATTTTTTTTAGTAGAGACGGGGTTTCACCATGTTAGCCAGGATGGTCTCAATCTCCTGACCTCATGATCCGCCCGTCTCAGCCTCCCAAAGTGCTGGGATTACAGGCTTGAGCTACCGCGCCCGGCCGCCCTCACTCTATTCTTAAATATGAGTCCGTCTCCCAAAGCTCCGGGGGCACCCTCTTAGGCACATTCTAAGGCTCCATCCAGCCCACCCCAACCACAAAGTGAGAATTCAGAGAAAGTGACTAATGCCAAGCTATGAAGAGGCATGATTCTGCTTCTGTGAGGTGCCTGTGAGACAGCCTTACCATACCATTCGCGTGAAGAAAATTCATTCTTGGGGAAGTTAAGGGCTGCAAAAATCTAATGATACTTAAAATAACAAAAAATAAAAATAAAAAAAAAGGACTGGGCACGGTGGCTCACATCTGTAATCCCAGCACTTTGGGAGGCCGAGGTGGAGGGATCATCTGAGGTCAGAAGCTTGAGACCAGCCTGGCCAACGTATGGAAACCCCATCTCTACTAAAATATACAAAAATTAGCTGGGTGTGGTGGTAGGCACCTGTAACCCCAGCTACTTGGGAGGCTGAGGCAGGAAAATTGCTTGAACCCAGGAGGCAGAGGTTGTGGTGAGCCGAGATCACGCCATTGCACTCCCACCTGGGCAACAAGAGTGAAACTCCATCTCAAAAAAAAAAAAAATTTAAAAAGCCAAGAAATAGAGTCCTGTGGAATCCAGAGACGACTGCACTGTCCCTAACTCTCTTCTCTTTCTTGAGATGAGCTAAGGTTTTCCTCCATGGAACACGCTAAATGTTTCCAAGGGACAGACTCTGGCTATGTCATTATCCACAGTGCAGCTGGTGTTGGCCACGTGGTCCCAGCATGGCAGGGGAGGTAGAAGGGAGGGCTTATGGGTGTCAGGATCCGTGAGCCAGAAAGCAGCCTGGACCCCAGGAGTGTGGGCCACACTCTCAGAGGCGCCAGACAGGTAGAGGCAGCTGAGAAAGTCATGGAAAGTAAACAGAAAAGTCTTTCTGAAGATCAGGTGAGGAATACGGGGCAGGGAGCAGGGGCAAGAAGCTGGTTTTGCTCTAGAAGTTTGGACTGCATTTGCCTGGGAGAAATATCTGCTGCTGTGTTTCTTGCTAAATAAGCCAATAATCTGGGAAACTGGAGTAACACGGAGGGAAACTCAAAGGCAAAGAGGCAGGGGGTGTACTCTAGTTCTGGCCTTCCAGGCGTTTTCCCTCAGCAGCAAGCATACTGCAACTGCCAGATATTTCTGAAGAGCATTCCCCACCCATTTTTCCACAGCCCACACCTTCCGCCAGGCTGAGGGGCCACTGGGTTAGTGGAGCTTGGGGTGTTGTCCATTATTATAAGGTCTATTTATGATGATGAAAAAACACATCCTAGATGCAGGAAAATTTAAAAGTGGTAGAAAAATGTCAAGAAGAAATACAAAGCGACCTGTTATCCAACCACCCAGAGAACGTCACTGAGAATATTGTATTTCCTTTTGACCTTGTTTTTCAATGCATGCTTTAAAAAATATATATTTTTTAATGAAACAGGGTCTTCCGGCCGGGCGCGGTGGCTCAAGCCTGTAATCCCAGCACTTTGGGAGGCCGAGACGGGCGAATCACGAGGTCAGGAGATCGAGACCATCCTACACGGTGAAACCCTGTCTCTACTAAAAAATACAAAAAAACTAGCCGGGCGAGGTGGCGGGCGCCTGTAGTCCCAGCTTCTCGGGAGGCTGAGGCAGGAGAATGGCATAAACCCGGGAGGCGGAGCTTGCAGTGAGCGGAGATCCGGCCACTGCACTCCAGCCTGGGCGACAGAGCAAGACTCCGTCTCAAAAAAAAAAAAAAAAAAAGAAACAGGGTCTTCCTATGTTGCCCAGGCTGGCCTCCAACTCCTGGGCTCAAGGGATCCTCCCTCCTTAACCTCCAGAATAGCTGGGACTACAGGTACATACCACCATACCTGGCAAAATTAATTTTTTTTTAACATAGGTGACATCAGACAGGTAGAGCCAGGCGTGATGGCTCATGCCTGCAATCCTACAACTTTAGGAGGCCAAGGCGGGCAGATCACCTGAGCTTAGGAGTTCGAGACCAGCCTGGGCAACATGGTGAAACCCCATCTCTACAAAAAAATACAAAAATTAGCTGGGCGTGGTGATGTGCACCTGTAGTCCCAGCTACTCGGGAGGCTGAGGCAGGAGAATTGCTTGAACCCAGAGAATCAGAGGTTGCAGTGAGCCGAGATTATATCACTGCACTCCAGCCTGGGCGACAGAGTAAGACTGTCTCCAAAAAAGAAGATAGATACATAGATGTGTATATATAGTCTTGACTTTTTCATTCAACACTGTAGCATGAGCATTTTTTCCATGGGTGGTGGGAGGTGTCTTTTTGAGAAAATTTCTCAGACACCAGGAGAAACCTTCCAGGCAGGCCGTTTCTCTCCTTCACAGTGAGAAAGCGAAGGGTGCAGGCACTCCCATCTGAGCGGAGCCTGGATCTCACCCCAGCCTGCTGCTCCCTTCCAGGGTCAGTTGGAGCTGCTCGCCTCTCATGCCAAGCTTCCTCCCACGGGGCCTTCTGAAGCTTTCTGCAGCTTCAGCATCAACAGCACTTTTGTCTGCTCCACTTCGGGGAGAGAGCTGGAGAGTCTGTTTTTTGTGTCCCTGGTGGATCCAGCCCAAGTTTGATGGCCCCGTGTACTCGTTCAGTTTCCCTAGATGGCCCCGCTCCAAGAACAGCGCAGAAGCCAAGGAAACCAAAATCCCTGCGTCTGCAGCCAAAACGGACAGGCTGTTTCCTGATACTCTGTGTGTGTGTGTGCGCGTGCGCATGTGTGTGTGTGAGTGTGTGTGTGTGTGTGTGTGTGAAGTGAGGCTCAACCTGCAATTTTATCTGTGATAGTGTGAAACGGTTCAGTACATAGCACTGCCCTGGTTTCCCCCTTGCTTTCATGCAAATACATCATCTGTCCCTCCCTAGCTGACTTAGTTGTAAAGAATAAGTGACTGTGAATGAAAATTTTTGCAAATGGATTTGGCTATTAGCTGGACCAGAGTTTTGTTGATGATGAAAACAATAGTGTCTTTTTTGTTGTTTGTTTGAGACAAAGTTTCATTCTGTCACTCAGGCTGGAGTGCAATGGTGCAGTCTTGGCTCACTGCAACCTCCACCTCCCAGGTTCGAGCAATTCTCCTGTCTCAGCCTCCTGAGTAACTATGATTATAGGCGCCCGCTACCATGCCCAGCTAATTTTTGCATTTTTAATAGAGACTGGGTTTTGTCATGTTGGCCAGGCTGGTCTGGAACTCCTAACCTCAAATGATCCACCTGCCTCGGCCTCCCAAAGTGCTGGGATTACAGACCTGAGGAACTGTGCCTGCTCCCACACTTTTTGTTTGTTTTTTGTTTTTGTTTGTTTGTTTGGTTTTAGATAAGGTCTTGCCTTGGAGTGCAGTGGCATGGTCTTGGCTTACTGCAACCTCTACCACCCAGGCTCTACCCAGGATCCTCCCACCTCTGTGCACACACCACCACCCCCAGCTAATTCTTTTGTACATTTTTTTTTTGTAGAGATAAGGCCTCACTATGTTGCACATCTGGTTTCGAACTCCTGGGCTCAAGCGACCTTCCCACCGCAGCCTCCCAAAGTGCTGGGATTACAGCCGTGAGCCACTGTGCCCGGCCCGAAAATACTTAGTGTGTTAGTAGATGTAAAGACTCTCTTGTTTTGAGCTATATCAGAGGTAATCTGTTACTTGTAACGATTCAAGTACCCACATTTGCAAATGATTTACTTTTTTATTGTGATAAAACATACATGACGGAAAATGTACTATTTCAACCACTTTTAGGTGTACAGTTTGTAGCACAAAATACATTCACATTGCCGTGCGACCATCATCTCCATCCATCCCCAGAACATTTTTTATCTTCCCCAACAGAAACGCTGTGCCCATCAGGCAATTCCCCATTCCTCCTACCTTTCAGCTCCTGTCAACTGCCATTCTACTTTCTGGCAAATCTTTTTTTTTTTTTTTTTTT
>NW_012110918.1:2840927-2845544 GCF_000951035.1 Colobus angolensis palliatus | reverse complement strand
AGGTTCAAGTGATTCTCCTGCCTCAGCCTCCCAAGTAGCTGGGATTACAGGTGCACGCCACCACGCCCGACAAATTTTATGTGTGTGTGTGTGTGTGCACGTGTGTGTGTATTTTTAGTAGAGATGGGGTTTTGCCATGTTGGCCAGGCCAGTCTCAAACTCCTGACCTCAGGCGATCCGCCCACCTCGGCCTCCCAAAATGTTGGGATTACAGGCGTGAGCCACCACACCTGGCCTGTAATTTTGTATTTTTAGTTCCCCTAGTGCAAGGACACTCATGGGAGGAAATGCCTTTCTTGGCTAGCTGTGTGCTTATCTGCGATGCCTGGAACTGCTCAACCATCTTTTGACCGCGAGGAGGGATGCTGCTGACATGCTGAGTGTGGCCAAATGGACAGTTGGAAAGCTGGAAAGCACCTCGGTCTTCAATGTCATGGTTAAGCCCCTGTGTTTAACCCGGAACCCACACCTCTGCCTTTGAACCCCTGATTATGTGAAGTCATACATATCCTTACTGGTTAAGCCAGTGGCTCTCAAACTTCCAGTCTCAGGACCTCTTTAAGCACTTAAAAATTGCTGAAGACCCCAAGAAGCTTTTGTTTATGAGTGCTATCCTTTTGTTAATATAAACAATATGTTTTTATTAAAAATTGTTGTATTTTCCAAAAGAAAAAAGGATTAGTAAGAAGAGCAGTCATTTTACCTTTTTGCAAATCTCTTTTTTTTTTTTGAAATGGAATTTCGCTTTGTCGCCCAGGCTGGAGGGCAGTGGCGCAATCTCAGCTCACTGCAACCTCCGCCTCCTGGGTTCAAGTGATTCTCTTGCCTCAGCCACCCGAGTAGTTGGGATTACAGGCATGTGCCACCATGCCCGGCTAATTTTTCTATTTTTAGTAGAGATGGGATTTCACTATGATAGCCAGGCTGGTCTCAAACTCCTGACCTCGTGATACATCCACCTTGGCCTCCCAGTGTTGGGATTACAGGCATGAGTCACCACACCTGGCCTGCAAATCTCTTTAATGTCTGAAATAACTCTAGGTAGCTAGGGCCTCATAGTAGCTTCTGTATTCAATCTGTTGTAGTATCACACACGATACAGGTACTCCAGTTTACATGTATAAAAGAATGAGTGTGGGCCGGGCGCGGTGGCTTACGCCTATAATCCCAGCACTTTGGGAGGCCGAGGCGGGCAGGTCATGAGGTCAGGAGATCGAGACCATCCTGGCTAACACAGTGAAACCCCATCTCTACTAAAAATACAAAATATTAGCCAGGCATGGTGGTGTGTGCCTATAATCCTAGCTATGTGGGAGACTGAGGCAGGAGAATCGCTTGAACCTGGGGGGTGGAGGTTGCAGTGAGCCAAGATTGTGCCACTTCACTCCAGCCTGGGTGAAAGAGCGAAACTCCATCTCAGAAAAAAAAAACAAAAAACAAACAAACAAACAAAAAAAAACAACTTTAATTTTGTGGAAGCTTTGAGCAGAGGTCATGGAGATTCCTAAGCGGTCCCCAGATGATACTTTGAGAGCTGCTGGCCTAACCCATTCTTTTTTTTTGGAGACGGAGTCTTGCTCTGTCGCCCGGGCTGGAGTGCAGTAGCCGGATCTCAGCTCACTGCAAGCTCCGCCTCCCGGGTTCACGCCATTCTCCTGCCTCAGCCTCCCAAGTGGCTGGGATTACAGGCGCCTGCCACCTCACCCGGCTAGTTTTTTTGTATTTTTTAGTAGAGACGGGGTTTCACCATGTTCGCCAGGATGGTCTCGATCTCCTGACCTCGTGATCCGCCCGTCTCGGCCTCCCAAAGTGCTGGGATTACAGGCTTGAGCCACCGCGCCCGGCCTTGGCCTAACCCATTCTTTATTTTATTTTATTTATTATTTTTGTGGGTATATAGTAGGTGAATGTATGGCCTAAGCCATCCTTGAGTGGATCTTCTACTGCCAAGGGCAAAAATCTTCCTAACTCATACACCACCTCAGGACTGGTGTGCTGGTTCCCTTTCCTTAGATTTTTTTTGTTTGTTTGCTTTGTTTTGAGATGATTTCACTCTTGCCCAGGCTGGAGTGCAGTGGCATGATCTCAGCTCACAGCAACCTCCACCTCCCGGGTTCAAGTGATTCTCATGCCTCAGCCTCCCAAGTAGTTGAGATTAGAGGTGCCCACCACCACGCCCAGTTAATTTTTGTATTTTTAGTAGAGACGGAGTTTCACCATGTTGGCCAGGCTGGTCTCGAACTCCTGGCCTCAAGTGGTTCACTTACCTTGGCCTCCCAAAGTTCTGGGATTACAGGCTTGAGCCACAACACCTGACCTTCCTTCCGATTTTTGCATGACTCCCTCTTACTCCATAAAGTCTCCACCCAAAATGTACTAATTACATTCCTTAGTAAAGCTATCTTGGGTCACCTGGGTAACTTTCTCCTTATCTTGCACTTACTGCTACCCTGCACTAGGTTTATATTTGTTTACCAGTCTGTTGTTTAAGAGCATAAGCTTTCCAAGGGCAGGTGCTTTGCTTTGTTCATGGGTGTGGGCACTCCATAAATGTCTGTTGAATGAGTCAATGAATGTGAGTGATGATATAAAGATAATCTAGAATACACTCTATACAAAAAATAAGTGATTTGGGCCGGGCATGGTAGCTCATGCCTGTCTTCCTAGCACTTTGGGAGGCTAAGGTTGGGGGAATCACTTGAGGCCAGGAGTTCAAGACCAGCCTGGCCCCGAGCCAACATGGAGAAACCCTGTCTCTGCTAAAAATACAAAAATTAGCAGGGCAGGCCGGGTACAGTGGCTCACGCCTGTAATCCCAGCACTTTGGAAGGCTGAGGCACGTGGATCACCTGAGGTCAGGAGTTCAGGACCAGCCTGGCCAACAAGGTGAAACCCTGTCTCTACTAAAAATACAAAAAATAGCTGGGCATGGTGGCAGATGCCTGTAATCCCAGCTACTTGGGAGGCTGAGGCAGGAGAATTGATTGAACCCAGGAGGTGGAGGCTACCGTGAGCCCAGGTCATGCCACTGCACTCCAGCTTGGGTGACAGAGCAAGGCCTCATCTAAAAAAAAAAAAGGGCTTTTTGTGATGTATTTTAATTTCTTCAGCAACGTTTTTTTATTTTTATTTATTTGTTTTTTTGAAAAGAGTCCCACTCTGTCGTCCAGGCTAGAGTGCAGTGGCATGATCTCGGCTCACTGCAATCTCTACCTCCTGGGTTCAGGCGATTCTTCAGCTTCAGCCTCCTGAGTAGCTGGGATTACAGGCACCCACCACCACGCCTGGCTAATTTTTGTATTTTAGTAGAGACGGGGTTTCGCCATGTTGGCCAGGTTGGTCTTGAACCCCTGACCTAAGATGATTCTCCCGCCTCAACCTCCTAAAGTGCTGGGATTACAGGCGTGAACCACCGTGCCTTGCCGAACCTTTTAATTAGAAGGTTATCTGATTGTCCTCAATGGAGAGATAGTACTATGGGGCTATAGGAAGTGTGGGCATTTTATAATTAAGGCACTAGTACCAGCACTTTGCATTTTCTTTATTCCAATAGACTTTAATAATTTAGAACAGTTTTAAGTTTGCACCAAAATTGAGAGGAAGATACAGAGACTTCTCATATGCCTATTGCCCCCATATAGGACAGCCTCCCCCATTACCAATATCCCCCGCCAGAGCGGTACATTTGTTACTGTCGGAGGCATTTGAACCAGAGCTACTCCATCTTGAACAGGAGCTGGGTAAAATAAGGCTGAGACCTGCTGGCTGAGACCTACTGGCTGCATTCCCAGGAGGTTAAGGCATTCTTAATCACAGGATGAGATAGGAGGTCCCCACAAGATACAGGTCACAAAGACCTTGCTGACAAAAGGATGTGGTAAAGAAGATGGCCAAATCCCACCAAAACCAAGATGGGGATGAAAGTGACCTCTGGTCGTCCTCACTGTTCATTACATGCTCATTATAATGTATTAGCATGCTAAAAGACACTCCCACCAGCGCCATGACAGTTTATAAATGCCATGGCAATGTCCAGAAGTTACCCTATATGGTCTAAAAAGGGAAGGAACCCTCAGTTCCAGGAATTGCCCACCCCTTTCTGGGGAAACTCATGAATAATCCATCCCTGGTTTAGCATATAATCAGGAAATGACCATAAAAGTTGCCAGCCAGCAGCCCTTGGGGCTGTTCTGCCTATGGAATAGCCATGCTTTATTCCTTTACTTTCCTAATAAACTTGTTTTCACTTTATGGATTAGTTTCGAATTCTTTCTTGCACAAGATCCAAGAACGCTCTGTTGGGGTATGAATTGAGCTCCCTTTCCAGTAACATTACCATCAATGGACCTGTGCCACATCATCACCCAAAGCCCATAGTTTACATTAAGGTTCACTCTTGGTGTCGTACGTTATGGGCTTGGACAAATGTAACATGACATGCATGTATCTGTATTAAAATATCATGCAGAGTAGTTCCACCCTCCCCAAAATCCTGAGCTTCACCTATTCATCTGCACTTCACTTTTTTTTTTCTGGAAATGCCTGGGCCTAACAGGCAGTTCCCTGGAGTGGTGAATGGTAGAAGTGCAGGTAACACAGTCTTTTTTTTTTTTTTTT
>NW_012110918.1:2837502-2840127 GCF_000951035.1 Colobus angolensis palliatus | reverse complement strand
CTGGAACCCGGGAGGCAGAGGTTGCAGTGAGCTGAGATCGTGCCACTGCACTCCAGCCTGAGTGACAGAATGAGACTCCATCTCAAAAAAAAAAAAATTGATTTTTAAAATACAGTTTCATGATTTCCTTTTGTCGAAATGGCCTATAGCGTTGTATCTAAATATCTGTTAGGATGTGCTTTGCTCAATTGTACAAAATCTCTCAAAAGGCGGTCATGAGCTTTCCTGACAGGGATTCTCAGATTTTGATTTGAACTTGATGGCCTGGAAACAGGAACGTCAGGGTGGTTATGGTGCTGTACATGTTCCAAAGCAGCCCCATGAAGTCTGTCCAGTAAATTTGGTTATCTGGCCTAACCTAGATAATAATATCTAGACTGGAAAAACAGATTTGCTCTTACTGTTATTACTGTTGTTTTGTAATTAAAGTTCTTAATATTTAAAGAATTAACAAATCTCACTTCCTTGGGCTCTCCCAGCCTGAGAGGCTGGGCATGGAGACATGAGTAATAATCCTAATTGTAATGAGGCTGGGTGAGCTGAATTTTCATCCTGCTCCCACCCCCCGAGGCGCCAAGAAACCTTCTGGCAATTTAGGCCTGCCAGCAATGGTTGCCAGTGGAGGTAGGATGCTTTGTCATGCAACCGTGGGCAAGGAACACGGGCATACTCACGTGCTAAGCACGGGGCAAAACAGATTCGCTTACAAGGAACAGGGTCAAAGCTGTGTTAACAGAAAGCACATGAATCTCCTACGCAGTCCAGACAGGAGAGGGTTTTGGAAGAAAATAATCAAGGCAACGTATGTTTGACTTTTTTTTTTTTTTTTTTTGAGATGGAGTTTTGCTCTTGTTGCCCAGGCTGGAGTGCCATGGTGTGATCTCGGCTCACTGCAACCTGTGCCTCCCGGGTTCAAGCGATTCTCTTGCCTCAGTCTCCCGAGTAGCTGGGATTACACGCATGCGCCACCACGCCCGGCTAATTTTGTATTTTTAGTAGAGATGGGGTTTCTCCTTGTTGGTCAGGCTGGTCTCCAGTTCCCAACCTTAGGTAATCCGCCTGCTTCCGCCTCTTAAAATGCTGGGATTACAGGCGTGAGCCACCTTGCCGGGTCACATATGTTTGATTTTAAATACACTAGGACAAACCAGCTGCAGCTCCAAGTTGAGCCTCTCCCTATCCTAAGACATCCCCCACATTGTTGAAACCAGAACTTACTCTCATGTCCCTGGGGAAGCCAGGAAGGATGGAGCTCCAGGAGCCTAGTTGGCCCCTTTGCAGGAGCAGCAGTGACTGGGCCATCAACATGCTTTTGATACCAGAGGCTTGTGAAATTTGCAAGACACAGAGAGGGAGAAGGATGGGAATTGGAGCTTGATCATTTTGTAGGGAAAGGTGATCAATGGGGAAGAAAGAGGAGGAAGGGAATCCAAAGTAGAAGGCCGCTTACAGGCAAGTCAGAATGGACTTTTATTATTATTTGCCAGAAAATCTACTGCATGACGCAATATTCTAGATACTTTCTAAATTATCAAAAGAAAAAACATGGAATTGTATTCAGAATTTGAATGGATTTAGCAGATTTTACACCTAGCAAATGTCTGGGTTTTTGTTGGTTTGTGTTTGAGGTGTAAGGAAGAAGTCATACCTTGAATATAATCTTGGATCCTATCGCAAGCATTTAAATTCAATGGCTCAACACAAACCCAAGAACAGGACTTTGCAGAATAAATAGGTGAACTGCCCAAATGGCTAATTTAGGTTTTCCAACAGGGCTATTCCTGTTGGAGGTAGACACTGGACACTGGATGCTCTTAATTTCTTTTTCAAATGTGAAAAAAAAAAAAAGTTATATTGGTGGTGAAAGCCCTTCCTCACCTCTGAGAGACAAGTAATGCAAACTATGGGACGGATGAGCTCAGGGTACTGGGTATGAGACTCTGGTTTCAGCAAGGCAGCAGCTGGAAAAACTGTCCAACCTCTTCCTCTTGGCAAATGGGACCTTGGATTCTAGCCCAGGCCAGGAGCTTGGGAGTCAGGTCTGGGCTTGAAAGAGGGCATGATTGGTCAGCAGTTATGAGGCAATGGAAAAGAGTGAAATCGATTCTCCAGTGAGGGTGGGTTAGGCCTGTGCTCTGGGTCATGGTGCAAAGGTGAACTGGTGTTGAGTCTCGGGAAAGGGCAAACAAGGAAGCAAGGAAAGCTTTGAAACATCAAGTCCAAAGCCGGGATTTGAAAGGGTGGGTTGGCAGTCCTGAATTGGCAAGAGGGAGGCCTGAAGATCCCCAGAGGGAAATTTACAAAGGCAAGAACTTTTATGGAGTGGAATGGAGAGGACTGTTGAGAAGTCCTCATCATCATTGGACTGTGGAAGGGAGGACCTGCTGTGGGCCTTGGAAAACCGTAATCAATGCCAAGCAGAATGGGTGAATCTTCTGAGATACTTTCCAGGAAAAAGGGGGAGGGCAATGTCTGTCTGTTTGTTTGTTTGTTTGTTTGAGATGGAGTCTCACTCTGTCGCCAAGGCTGGAGTGCAATGGCACGATCTCGGCTCACTGCAACCTCCGCCTCCCGGGTTCAAGTGATTCTCCTGCCTCAGCCTCCTGAGTAGCTGGGATTACAGGC
>NW_012110918.1:2835875-2837452 GCF_000951035.1 Colobus angolensis palliatus | reverse complement strand
CACTGCAACCTCCGCCTCCCGGGTTCAAGTGATTCTCCTGCCTCAGCCTCCTGAGTAGCTGGGATTACAGGCATGCACCACCATGCCCGGCTAATTTTTACATTTTTTAGTAGAGATGGGATTTCACCATATTGGCCAGGCTGGTCTCGAACTCCTGACCTCAAGGGAACCGCCCGCCTTGGCCTCCCAAAGTGTTGGGATTACAGGTTTGAGCCACTGCACCTAGCCTGGCAATATTTATTTGCATTCAGAGACACCCCTACTCCCGCGCCCCCTCCTTGCCACTCAGCATCCTCCCACCCTCCACCTTCCCAGGCATGGCTTGTCCTCTTCAGTTCCATTTAGTGTCTGCAGCTGTTCTCTGCGCAGTTGTTACCGGTGATAAAAGAAAAACTTCAGCCAAATTAAATTTAATTGAGTGTAATTGAGCAATGACAATTTGCAAATTGGGTAGCCCCCAGAATCGCAGCAGATTCAGAGACTCCAGCGCAGCCACGTGGTGGAAGAAGGTTTATAGACAAAAAATGGGAAATGACATACAGAAGTTGGAAGTAAGGTACAGAACAGCTGGACTGGTTACACCTCGTTCTGTGCCTTATTTGAACAGATTTTGAACACTCAGCAGTGTATAAATCGCTGAAGTATGGCCACAGGGATTGGGCAAGACCCAGCTATTGTTACAGGCGCATACTTCTAGGTTAGGTTTTCCATCTTGTCTACCTATTAAGCTAGGTTTTGGTTCATCCACAAGGACTCAAATATAGAAGTACGGAGTCCTTCTCAGGCCATGTTTAGTTTGCTTTAACACGGGAAAGGGGTCCCAACCCAGACCTCAAGAGAGGGTCCTTGGATCTTGGACAAGAAAAAAATCGAGGTGAATCCATAAAGTGAAAGCAAGTTTATTAAGAAAGTAAAGGAGGCTGGGCGCGGTGTCTCAAGCCTGTAATCCCAGCACTTTGGGAGGCCGAGGCGGGTGGATCATGAGGTCAGGAGATCGAGACCATCCTGGCTAACACAGTGAAACCCCATCTCTACTAAAAAATACAAAAAACTAGCCGGGCGAGGTGGCGGGTGCCTGTAGTCCCAGCTACTCAGGAGGCTGAGGCAGGAGAATGGCGTAAACCCACGAGGCGGAGCTTGCAGTGAGCCGAGATCCGGCCACTGCGCTCCAGCCTGGGCGACAGAGCAAGACTCCGTCTCAAAAAAAAAAAAAAAGAAAGTAAAGGAATAAAGAACAGCTACTCCATAGGCAGAGGAGCAGCTTGGGCTGCTGGACTAAGGATATGTATAGTTATTTCCTGATTATATGCTAAACAAGGGGTGGATTGTTTATGAGTTTTCTGGGAAAGGGGTGGGCAAGTCTCGGAATTAAGGATTCCTCCCTCTTTTAGACCATGTAGGGTAAGCTCCTGACATGGCCATGGCATTTGTAAACTGTCACGCTGCCGCTGGGAGTGTCTTTTAGCATGCCAGTGAATTATAATTAGCGTATAATGAGCAGCGAGGATGACCAGAGGTCACTCATTGCCATCTTGGTTTTGGTGGGATTTGGCCAGCTTCTTTACCACAACCTGTTC
>NW_012110918.1:2829453-2831330 GCF_000951035.1 Colobus angolensis palliatus | reverse complement strand
AAAAAAAAAAAAAAAATTCCAGCTTCAGGCCAGGCACAGTGACTCATGCATGTAATCCTAGCACTTTAGGAGGCCGAGGCGGTTGGATCACTTGAGGCCAGGAGTTCAAGACCAGCCTGGCCAACGTGGTAAAATCCCGTGTCTACTAAAAATACAACATTAGCCGGGCATGGTGGCACATGCCTGTAATCACAGTTACTCGGGAGGCTGAGGCAGGAGAATCATCTGAGCCCAGGAGGTGGAGGTTGCAGTGAGTCGATCTTGCCACCACACTCAAGCCTGGGTAACAGACTGAGACTCTGTCTCAAAAAACAAAACCAAACAAAACAAAAAACAAACAAACAAAATAAAGAATGGAGTACTGATACATGCTACAACATGGATGAACTTCAAAACATTAGGCTAAGTTGAAAGAAATCTCAAAAGACCACATACTGTATGATTCCATTTAGATAAAATGTCGATAAAAGGCTAATCCATAGAGACAAAAAGTAGACTAGTGGGTGCCACGGGCTGGAGGAAGGATGGGAAGTGACTTTAAATGGGCATAAACTTTCTTCCTAAAGTGATGAAATGTTCTAAAATTGGATAGTGGTGATGGTTGCACAACTCTTTGTACTGAAGACCAATGAGTTGTGCACTTTATTTATTTATTTATTTATTTTTAAGATGGAGACTCACTCTGTCACCCAGGCTGGAGTGCAGTGGCCCGATCTCAGCTCACTGCAAGCTCCACCTCCCGGGTTCACACCATTCTCCTGACTCAGCCTCTAGAGTAGCTGGGACCACAGGCGCCCACCACCACGCCCAGCTAATTTTTTGTATTTTTAGTAGAGACGGGGTTTCACCATGTTAGCCGGGATGGTCTCGATCTCCTGACCTCCTGATCTGCCCGCCTCGGCCTCCCAAAGTGCTGGGATTACAGGCTTGAGCCACTGCGCCCGGCCTGTATTTTTTTTTTTTTTTTTTTAGCAGAGACGGGGTTTCACCATGTTGGCCAGGATGGTCTTGATCTCTTGACCTCGTGATCTGCCCGCCTCAGCCTCCCAAAGTGCTGGGATTACAGGCGTGAGCCACCATGACTAGTTGAGGTAACATTAGGCAAAATTATTCAAAGTCAATAGATTTTTATTCAAGGAATTCCATGTTGTGATTTTTTTCCACCATCCATCAGGGTCACTTTAGATTCTCTAAAGAGCTGGAGTCAAAAGATTTGTCTTCAGGTTAGCCCTTTTTAATGAAACTGATGCTTATTTTACTCCAGTTATCCTGTCAGCCCATAATTCTTTTATTTTGGCTTCTGTCATCTCCTTTTAATATGGATATACTGATAAAGACTTCAAAATTCACCAAGAATCTTTGGGATCTAATCTCTTTGACCAATTCACTTTAGGGTCATCTTTACTGTAGGTGGTGGATGTGTCTGGTCCTCAATTCAACACCCTGGAAGAAGAAAAGCATTGCCTACTGTTACAGAGTATACCAAACTGAGCACTCTGTGAAACCTATGCAAATACTGTATCAATAGGAATACCAGGTTTAACAAGCACAAAGTCAAGAAAACCCACAATGGCAGATATTGAATTTCTGTAGCACTGACCTTTGAACACCCTAGCAAGAGTAAACTGCTGGGTGCAGATACCATGCAGTGCAAGATCTTTTTTTTTTGAAACAGGGTCTTGCTCTGTTTCCCAGGCTGGATTGCAGTGGCATGATAATGGCTCACTGCAGCCTTGACCTCCCAGGCTCAAGCTATCCTCCCACCTCTCAGCCTCCCAAGTAGCTGGAACCACAGCCATATGACACCATGTTCAGCTAATTGGTAGAGACAGGGTCTCCCTGTGTTGCCCAGGCTGGTCTTGAACTCCTGGCCTTCA
>NW_012110918.1:2828575-2829403 GCF_000951035.1 Colobus angolensis palliatus | reverse complement strand
CCGCCTCGGCCTCCCAAAGTGCTGGGATTACAGGCGTGAGCCACCGCACATGGCCAAAAAAGATTTCTTAATTGGTACATTATTTTTATTTATGTACTGTTCATGGAGATAAGCACCGGCTGAGTTGTGCAGTTTAAATGGGCGAATCTAATGTTACATAAATTATATCTCAATAAAAAGGTGGGTTCTGGTCAGGTGCGGTGCCTCACGCCTGTAATTCTATCACTTTGGCAGGCCAAGGTGAGCGGATCATGAGGTCAGGAGTTCGAGACCAGCCTGGCCAAAATGATGAAACCACGTCTCTACTAAAAATACAAAAATTAGCTGGGTGTGGTGGCGTGAGCCTGTAGTCTTGGGAGCCTGTAGTCTTGTAGCTACCTGGAAAGCAGAGGTAGAAGAATTGCTTGAACCCGGAAGGCGGAGGTTGCACAGAGCCAGGATCATGCTACTGCACTCCAGCCTGGGTAACAGAGCACGACTCTGTCTCAAAAAAAAAAAATAAATAAATAAAAAGGTGGGTTCCAGCCCAGGTAACATGGTGAAACACCATCTCTATAAAAAATACAAAAATGTAGCTGGGCATGGTGGCACACACCTGTAGACCTAGCTACTAGGGAGGCTGAGGTAGGAAGATCATCTGAACCTAGGAGCTTCAGGCTGCAGTGAGATATGATTATGCCACTTTACTCCAGCCTGGGTAACAGAGTGAGACTCTGTCTCAGAAACAAAAACAAACACAAGATGGATTTTTTTTTTATTTTAAAGAACTAAATCTGGCCGGGCAGGGTGGCTCACACCTGTAATCCCAGCACTTTGGGAGGCCAAGGC
>NW_012110918.1:2825921-2827133 GCF_000951035.1 Colobus angolensis palliatus | reverse complement strand
TAATCCCAGCTACTCAGGAGGCTGAGGCAGGAGAATCACTTGAACCCGGGAGACAGAGGTTGCAGTGAGCCGAGATCGAGCCACTGCTCCAGGCCTGGGCAACAGAGTGAGACTCCATCTCAAAAAAAGCAAACAAGCAAAGTCATCTCATATAAAACTAATATATATACACATAGATTAATATAATATGAGATGTGGGCATATTTCATGATGGACATGATATCAGGTGAGACTTCCACAAGCCAGGACTGTGAAGGTCTTGCCAGGATGGCTGCCGCCCTCAGCCAATTCTTGCTTTCTTTAAAGTGAGATCTTTCTTTTTTTTTTTTTTTTGAGACGGAGTCTTGCTCTGTCACCCAGGCTGGAGCGCAGTAGCGCATCTCCGCTCACTGCAAGCTCTGCCTCCCGGGTTCATGCCATTCTCCTGCCTCAGCCTCCCGAGTAGCTGGGACCACGGGTGCCCGCTGCCACGCCCAGCTAAGTTTTTTTGTATTTTTAGTAGAGACAGGGTTTCACCGTGTTAGCCAGGATGATCTCGATCTCCTGACCTTGTAATCCGCCCACCTCGGCCTCCCAAAGTGCTGGGATTACAGGTGTGAGCCACCGTGCTCGGCCTCTTAAGGCTTCTATAGTACTTTCTGGCAATCTTGCACTTGCCCAGGCACCCTATTTCCTCAGATACATCAATAATAGATAGGGTTGAAGTTTTTGCCTCCCAGAAAGCAACATCTTTCTCAGTGTATGCAAACAGCTGTGTGACAAAGTGTGTCATCTTACAGCACTCCACAGAGGAGCACTAGACTCTACCATACAAGGAGCCTGGTTCCAGAAATAGCCCTTACTGTGTTGTGTTTATTCACGTGTCCCCTGTTAAACAAGTGTGCTCCCTGAGAACTGGGATATCTCATTTACTCTTTTTGTTTTGTTTTGTTTTGTTTTTTAAGCTTACAGCACGTGGTATTCCCTGCTGGCTTCTCATCCGAGTACTAGCCAGGCCTGACCCTGGTTAACTTCTGGGATCAGATGAGATCAGGCGTGTTCACAGTGGTAGGCCCATGGACTCATTTACTTTTGAATCCTAAGGTCTGGCACAACTCCAGACACATGCTCTGTGTTCAAAAAGAGATTTCTTTTTTCTTTTCTTTTTTTTTTTTTAAATGGAGTCTCGTTGTGTTGCCCAGGCTGGAGTGCAGTGGCACAATCTTGGCTCAC
>NW_012110918.1:2814380-2821801 GCF_000951035.1 Colobus angolensis palliatus | reverse complement strand
GCCTCCCAAAGTGCTGGGATTACAGGCATGAGCCACTGTGCCTGGCTACATAATACTTATTTTACAAAGAGAAAATATTAAGTTTGCTGTGAAGACAGCTGGTGGACACCATCTCAACCAATGATCAAAATTAACATCCCCAGTAACAGGACAGACTGACATTACAGATCTCCTGCTATGATGCACTAAGAATAGCACAGCATTACTTCCAGGATATTCCTGCCGCAAATGCACAAACTGAATGTAGTCCTGAGAAAAGCAACAGATGTTTCCAAATGGAGGGACATTCTGCAGAACAACCGACTCCTCAAAAATGTCAAGGCTAGACTGGGCTAGGTTAGCTAGTAGTATTGTATGAAGGTGAATTTTCTGATTTTAATCGTCTTACTGTGGTTATGTTCCCACATAATTCTTTGTTTTTAGGAAATACACACAAAGTGTTTAGAGGCTGGGTGTGGTGGCTCACGCCTGTAATCCCAGTGCTTTGGGAGGTCAAGGCAGGAGTTTAAGAGCTCAGGAGCTCGAGACCAGCCAGGGCAATATAGTGAGACTTCTTCTATGCAAAACACACACACAAAAAGCAAAACTTATCTGGGCGTGGTTGCACACACCTGTACTCCCAGCTTCCTGGAAGGCTGAGGTGGGAAAATTGTTGGAGCCTAGGAGGTTGAGGCTGTGGTGAGCCATGATCATACCATTGCACTCAAGCCCGGGCAACAGAGCAAGACCCTATCTCAAGAAAAAAAAAAGTGTTTGGAGGTAAAGGGGCAGTGTTTCTGCAACTTATTCGCAAATGTTTCAGAAAAAAATATAGATACAGTGAGAATGATAAAGCAAATGTGATAAAATGTTAATATTTGGGGAATGTGGGTGAAAGTTGTATGGGAATTCCTTCTACTAGTCTTGCAAGAACTTGCAATTATGCAAAAAAGTTACAAAATATTATAATATCTTCTGCCTCTGGACACTAAAGCTATTATGAGATGTTTTCTGTGGCACTAAGGGAATCTGCTAAGCCCGGGAAAGCTGGTCAGAAGGGTTTTGAGTCAGTAGAATTCCCTACCCTTTATCTGTTCTCTCTGCAAGGCCCACCCGCGGCCTAATGACTTTTGCATGGGTCTAGGTAAATTAGATTTATATGCAGTATGACTTTATAAATTCCACATGTTAGAATGTACATCTGGCTACATATATTTTTAAAAAATAACAGTGGGGAGGCCGGGTGTAGCAGCTCATGCATGTAATCCTAGTGCTTTGGGAGGCCAAGGTGGGTGGAACATGAGGTCAGGAGTTTGAGACCAGCCTGGGCAACATGGTGAAACCCCATCTCTACTAAAATTACAAAAAAATTAGCCGGGTGTGGTGGCAGGTGCCTGTAATCCCAGCTACCCAGGAGGCTGAGGCAGGAGGATCACTTGAACCTGGGAGGCAGAGATTGCAGTGAGCTGAGACCGTGCCACTGCACTCCAGCCTGGGCAACAGAGTGAGACTCTGTCTTAAAAAAAAAACAAACAAACGAAACAAAACAAACAAACAAAAAGGCTTAAATGCAATAGAAGTTTAGTTTCTCACTCAAATAACAGAATTCAGATGGTCATTCCAGGGCTGGTATGGGGTCCCCTAATCATCAGAGACTCAAGACGCCTGTAATTTTCTTCTTGTGTTTAGAGACAGAGTCTTGCTGTGTAGAGTCTTGCTCTGTTGCCAAGGCTGGAGTGCAGTGGCGTGATCTTGGCTCTGCAACCTCCACCTCCCAGGCTCAAGTGATCCTCCCACCTTTGCCTCCCCACTAGCTGGGATTACAGGTATGTGCCAACCCACCTGGCTAATTTTTGTATTTTGTATTATTATTATTTTTTTTAGTAGAGATGGAGTTTCACCATGTTGGCCAGGCTGGTATTGAACTCCGGGGCTCAAGTGACCTGCTTGCCTCAGCCTCCCAAAGTGCTGGGATTATAGGCGTGAGCCACCGTCCCTGACACCTCTTATTTTTTTTTTTTTTTTTTTTGAGAAGGAGTCTCGCTTTTGTTGCCCAGGCTAGAGTGTAATTGTGCGATCTCAGCTCACTGCAACCTCCGTCTCCTGGGTTTAAGCGATTCTCCTGCCTCAGCCTCCCAAGTAGCTGGGACTATAGGCGCATGCCACCATGCTCATCTAAGTTTTTGTATTTTTAGTAGAGGCAGGGTTTCACCATGTTGGCCAGGCTGGTCTCAATCTCCTGACCTCAGGTGATCCACCCACCTTGGTCTCCCAAAGTGCTGGGATTACAGGCGTGAGCCACCGCACCCTGCCAACACCTCTAGTTTTAACGCTCTGATGTGCTTAGCACACAGCCTCATGATCCAAGCTGGTTGCTCAAACTCTAGACTGCACATCCACATTCTACCCAGCAGGAAATAGAAAGGAGCAAAAAAGAGTGCCCATAATCCTTTTTAAAGGACATTTTCTGGACAATGCACACAATAGTTTTGATTGCAACTCTGTTCCAGGACAATTTCTTTTTTGTTGTTGTTGTTTTTTGTTTTTGAGACAGAGTTTCACTTCTTGTTGCCCAGGCTGGAGTGCAATGGTGCGATCCTGGCTCACTGCAACCTCCGCCTCCCGGGTTCACCCGATTATTCTGTCTCAGCCTCCGGAGTAGCTGGGATTACAGGCACGCACCACCAGGCTCGGCTAATTTTGTATTTTTAGTAGAGACGGGGTTTCTCCATGTTGGTCAGGCTGGTCTTGAACTCCTGACCTCAGGTGATCTGCCTGCCTCGGCTTCCCAAAGTGCTGGGATTACCAGCGTGAGCCACCGTGCCCAGCCCGTTCCAGGACAATTTCTAACTGCAAGAGAGGTTGTGAATTGCAGTCTGGGCAGTCATGTTCCATCTGAAAATCAAGCAGAGAGAGAATGGATATTGAGGTGTGTAACAAATCTGTGTTCCAATGCAAGATAAAAGGAATCAGTAAGAAAAATCTTGCAATTATGACTGAAGTGACAGTATTGAGATCACCTGGTGGCATAAAGGATACTAGATTTGGAGGTGGGTGGTCTAGACAGGAGATGTTTTCTTTTTTTTGAGACGGAGTCTCGCTCTGTCGCCCAGGCTGGAGTGTGCAGTGGCCGGATCTCAGCTCACTGCAAGCTCCGCCTCCGGGGTTTACGCCATTCTCCTGCCTCAGCCTCCTTGTTTACGCCATTCTCCTGCCTCAGCCTCCCGAGTAGCTGGGACTACAGGCGCCCGCCACTGTGCCCGGCTAGTTTTTTGTATTTTTTAGTAGAGACGGGGTTTCACAGTGTTAGCCAGGATGGTCTCGATCTCCTGACCTCGTGATCCGCTCGTCTCGGCCTCCCAAAGTGCTGGGATTACAGGCTTGAGCCACCGCGCCCGGCCAGGAGATGTTTTCAAAGAGGAGAAGAAAATGGGAACAACCCTAAGGATGCCCTGGAAGGTAGGAAGGAAAGACAGGTGAGAGTTCTGGGTCAGAGCTGTAATTCAGTGATTAAGACTTTAGAAGAGCTGGGTGAGGTGATTCATGCCTGTAACCAGGTACTTTGGGAGGCTGAGGCGGGAGGATTGCTTGAGCCCAGGAGTTCAAGAACAGCCTGGGCAACATGGCAACCCTGTCTCTACAAAAAATACAAAAATCAACCGGGCGTGGTGGCATGTGCCTAGTCCCAGCTATTTGGGAGGCTGAGGCAGGAGGATCGCTTGAGACTGGGAGGTGAAAGGTGCAGTGAGCTGAGATCACACCAATGCACTCCAGCCTGGGCAACAGAGTTAGACCCTGTCTCATTAAAAAACAAACAAACAAACAAACAAACAAACAACTATAGCTGAATAGGGAGAAAGGGAAGAGAAGGAAAACAAGGATACGCAAGAGACAAGGAAGAAAGTGGCCAGGTGCGGTGGCTCATGCCTGTAGTCCCAGTACTTTGGGAGGCCAAGGTGGGCGGATCAACTGAGGTCAGGAGTTTGAGACCAGCCTGGACAACATGGTGAAACCCCGTCTATACTAAAATTCCAAAAATTAGCATGGTGGTGCATGCCTTTAGTCCCAGCTACTTGGGAGGCTGAGGTGGGAGAATTGCTGGAACCCGGGAAGCGAAGGTTGCAGTGAGCCAAGATCACGCTACTGCACTGCAGCCTGGCGACAGAGGGAGACTCTGTCTCAAAAAAACAGAAAGATTAGGAAACAAAAAGACGTTAGAAGGAGCCAAAAAAAAAAAAGCCAGAAAGAAAGAGAGGACCCAGTGAGGGACAGACCGGGAATAACAGGAGGCTCAATTTCAGCCCTGCTCTGCCCTGCTTGATGCTGGCTCTTTGGTCCCTGGAACTGTGGCCTGTCACTTTGTAAGAAAACCGGTGAGGATAGCTTTATTTGGTGTAAAGAACCATCATCCACTTCCAATCATCTTTGTAGTGTTGGAAACTCTCCCGACTTCACAAAAAGCCTTTAGATAACTAAATGAGGTGAGCAAACACGGTACAAGGGCCAGAAAAAAAAAATTAGGCTGCATTTAAAAGAAATCCAACTGTGTGCAGATACGAATGTTAATAACGACTGATAAATCAACCCATAGCTTTGTTGCTGTCTTCTGAGACACCGAAGCTATTATGGGAAGGTTTATTGTGGCTCTGACGAGGTCTGGTGAATACTGTGAAAACTGGTCACGAGGCTTTTGAGTCAACAGATTTTTTTTTTTAAGTTCTTTAAAAAACTGCCTTACATGCCATAAACGGTTGGCTCCCTTCTTGTGAGGCTAATCTTTACCTTTGGTCAAGACTATGGAAGGTCTATTGTTGTGGCTCTGATGAGGTTTGGTGAAAACAGTGACAGGTGCTTACCAGGCTTTTGAGTCAATAGATTTTTCTTTTTTTTTTTAACTTTTAAGTTCTGGGGTACAAGTGCAGGTTTCTTACTAGGTAAACTTGTGTCATGGGGTTTTGTTGTACATATTATTTTGTTACTCAAGTATTAAGCCTACTACTCATTAGTTAATTTTCCTGATCCTCTCCTTCCTCCCACCCTCCACCCTTCGAAAGTCCCCAGTGTGTGCTGTTCCCCTCTACGTGTCTGTGTGTTCTCATCATGTAGCTCCCACTTATAAGTGAGAACATGCGGTACTTGGTTTTCTGTTCCTATGTAAGTTTGCTAAGGATAATGGCCTCCAGCTCCGTCCATGTCCCTGCAAAGGCCATAATCTTGTTCTTTTTCACGGCTATATCTTTGCTTTTTTAAGCTCCTTAAACAAACTGTCTTGCATCCAATAAATACTTGGCTCCCTTCTTGTGAAGAGAATCATAAAGGATATTTTTACCTTTTGGTCAAGCCTATAGGGCAACGAGATGAGTTAGGGTAAAACATGCACCTGAAGGTTCTGAGGTTTGCTCAAAGCACTTCATTTATAGTTTTTAAAAAAAGTGTACATTAAAGCATCCTTGAGTTGGAAGGGACCCTTTTCTTTGGGTATAAATATTTCTTTTACTTTACTTTTCTTTTTTTTTTGTTGTTTTTTGAGACAGAGCCTTGCTCTGTCGCCCAGGCTGGAGTGCAGTGGTGCAATCTTGGCTCACTGCAACCTCTGCTTCCTGGGTTCAAGCTACTCTCATGCCTCAGTCTCCCAAGTAGTTGGGATTACAGGTGCATACCACCACACCCAACTAATTTTTGTACTTTTCTTTTTTTGTGACAGAGTTTCACTCTTGTTGCCCAGGCAGGGGTGCAATGGTGCGATCTCGGCTCACTGCAATCTCCGCCTCCCGGGTTCAACCGATTTTCCTGCCTCAGTCTCCCGAGTAGCTGGGACTACAGGCATATGCCACCACGTCTGGCTAATTTTGTAGTTTTAGTAGAGATGGGGTTTCTCCATGTTGGTCAGGCTGGTCTTGAACTCCTGACCTCAGGTGATCCACCTACCTTAGCCTCCCAAAGTGCTGGGATTATAGGTGTGAGACACCACGCCTGACCTCTTTTTTTTTTTTTGAGACAGAGTCTTGCTCTGTCCCCCAGGCTGGAGTGCAGTGGCATGATCTCAGCTCACTGAAAACTCTTGTCTATTGGGTTCAAGCAATTCTCCTGCCTCAGTCTCCCGAGTAGCTGGGATTACAGGCATCTGTCACCATGCTCAGCTAATTTTGTAGTTTTAGTAGAGGTTTAGTAGGTTTTCGCCATGTTGGCCAGGCTGGCCTCAAACTCCTGACCTCAGGTGATCCACCTACCTTAGCCCCCCAAAGTGCTGGGATTACAGGCGTGAGCCACTGCGCCTGGCCGATTTTTATATTTTTGGTAGAGATGGGTTTTCACCATGTTGGCCAGACTGCTCGCGAACACCTAACCTCAGGTGATCCACCCACCTTGGTCTCCCAAAGTGCTGAGATCACGGGTGTGAGCCACTGCACCCGGCCGGGTATAAGTATTTCTACAGCAGGCTGGAGAGACTGGAGTTTGCTTTGTTTACAGAAATCTGTTCCACCCTACTCATGAGAATTTCACGATTGTAGACACTTGTGTGTGCCAATAATTTCAAAATCTAAAACTGTGGGGTTTTTGCAAGTTTTGCAAAATATTTTGCAAATCTGGATCTGAGTGCCTTTGAATGGTTTAGGCTGAGACAGTAGGGGCTGCGGCCTAGGACCTGTAGTCACTCCCAGGACATGACTCCCCTGAGTCCTCAAATGGTTCTTTAGAGTGCAGACAGGAGACCAAGATGTTAAGCAAAGCAGTGAAAACGCAATGAGAATGTTCTGGTGTCTCTAAGTGTAGACCCGGGCATTGTGATCAAACAAACTGCTTGGCCTATTAAAAACACACTGAAAGCAACATTTTTGTTTTGCAACGTATGAGAGGGCAGGTTGCCAAGTACTTGGTTATAATGTGAAATCCATAAAAATAAATCCTGCCCTTTGTCACTTTCTTCATACTGGATTAACCCTAGAGCATCAGAAATGGCACAAGAGAATTACGTACTTAAGTCATTTGTACTTGGAATTCTCCTTCTTTGCAGTGACTTTTTGTAAAAATGACAAATCAGTTTTCAGTTCCAGTTTTCTCTTCTGTGTGTAACTGGCCCATAGGTAGAAAGTGTCAGAAACCTTAGTGAATTTTTCTACTGAAAAGGTACCTGCTGGAGACAAAAATTAAAGTTAAATTAACTAGAACAGAAAACGCCTAAGGGTTATTTTCTTCCTTTAAAGTGAAATTTGACTTACAATTAAAATACACTTTGTTTTGTAAGAAGAAAGACGTTAGGAGATATATATATATATATATAATTTTTTTTCCTAGCTGGTTCTCAGCCAAAATCTTCATCACTTGCTCTCCTTCCTTCTCTTCCTCCTTCTTTTTTCTTTTTTTTTTGAGACAGAGTCTCGCTCTGTCCCCCACCCTGGAGTGCAGTGGCGCGATCTCGGCTCACTGCAACCTCCGCCTCC
>NW_012110918.1:2800406-2806460 GCF_000951035.1 Colobus angolensis palliatus | reverse complement strand
CTTCAGACATAATATCCTATTTTAGTACTGATCTCCTGTAGATAAATCACAAATGCCAAACACTGGCTACCAGGGGGTTTCTGATTTGTTTTGTTTGCTTGTTTGATATTAGTTATCAACTGGAACATGGGAGATAAAAGGTAGGAACAAAATAAGTGGGTATTTAACATTCCCTGTTTTAAAACTGTTGAAGTAATAAGAGCTAATCTTCTGTAGACTTACTCTATCCAAGCAGAGGTTTGAGAAGCCTGTAATCCCACAGTCCCTGGGAAGGCTATTGTTTTTCTTTATTTTTTGAGACGAAGCCTCACTCTGTTGCCCAGGTTGGAGTGCAGTGGCGCGATCTTGGCTCACTGCAACCTCCACCTCTTGGGCTCAAGCAATTCTCCTGCCTCAGCCTCCTGAGGAGCTGGCACTACAGGCACGTGCCACCATGCCCAGTTAATTTTTGTATTTTTAGTAGAGACAGGGTTTCACTATGTTGGCCAGGATGGTCTTGAACTCCTGACCTCGTGATTCACCTGCCTCGGCCTCCCAAAGTGCTGGGATTACAGGCGTGAGCCACCGTGCTCGGCCCATGGGAAGGCTATTTTATTATCCCTGTTTTACAGGCAAAGAAACTGTAGGGGAGAAAGGTCGAGGAGCTTGCCTGGGATCAGACAGGTCAGAGGACAGTGCGACCCAGGGTTTGTGCTTCCCTTACAGGCAACGGGACTCCAGGAACAACACATGTTAAGTCTCTAGACTTGTCTTCAGAGGGCCGCCTTCTGTCTTCAGGCTGCCTTCTTTCTCTTCTGCGGTTCTGAGGCCTTTGTTTCCTTCCTGCTGTGCTGACTCAGGACCCCAGGAAGCCTGGCTTCCTGTCATGGACTGTTCGAGGAAGGCCTGCGGGGCTGCAGAGTCAGCAGAGGGTGCTCCGTGGGAGAGCCTGCAGAGGCCAGAGAGCCAGGGGCCAAGGCTGAACCATGCAGGCGCCTGTGCACACACACACATACACTCACATACTTTCATGTTCACACACAAACACAAGCATGTTTGCACACACACACGTTCACACAGACATAAACATTCACACACAAACATCCACACACAAATACACATTCACACACTCATGCATTCACACACTCGCGCTGTCACACTCACATGTACACACACACAGAGAACACATTGTGACTAGGAGAGAGAAGGAAAAGTAGGGGATTCAAAAGTGAACTGAGAAGCCAGAAACAGCCACTGGATATGTTTTGGAGGCCAGAAATGCTGCAGACTTCTACTACTCTACTTCCTTTTAGAAAGGTTCCTGCTTTCATTAGGAAGGAGAAAATAGAGTTGCTTCTTTGTTAAACATATCCACTGAGTTTAAATTTTTATTTTTATTTATTTTTTTGAGACAGAGTCTTGCTGTGTCGTCCAGGCTGAAGTGCAGTTGCTCCATCTTGGCTCACTGAAGCGATTCTCCTGCCTCAGCCTCTCTAGTAGCTGAGACTACAGGCGCGTGCCACCATGCCTGACTAGTTTTTTGTATTTTTAGTAGAGACGGGGTTTCACCGTGTTAATCAGGATGGTTTCGATCTCCTGACCTTGTGATCCTCCCGCGTTGGCCTCCCAAAGTGCTGGGGTTACATGCGTGAGCCACCGCGCCCAGCTAAATTTTTATTTATTTATTTATTGAGACAGAGTGTCACTGTCACCCAGGCTGGAGTGCAGTGGTGCCATCTTGGCTCACTGCAACCTCCACCTCTGGGGTTCAAGTAATTCTCTGCCTCAGCTTCTTGTGTAGCTGGGATTACAGGCACCTGTGATCACGCCCGGCTAATTTTTGTATTTTTAGTAGAGACAGGGTTTCATCATATTGGCCAGGCTGGTCTTTAACTCCTGACCTCATAATCCACCTGCCTCGGCCTCCCAAAGTGCTGGGATTACAGGTATGAGCCACTGTGCCAGTCTGTTTTCTTTTAGCCTTTTCTTTTTTTTTTGAGATGGAGTCTCGCTCTGTGGCCCAGGCTGGAGTGCACTGGCCGGATCTCAGCTCACTACAAGCTCCGCCTCCCGGGTTTGCGCCATTCTCCTGCCTCAGCCTCCCGAGTAGCTGGGACTACAGGCGCCTGCCACCTCACCCGGCTAGTTTTTTGTATTTTTTAGTAGAGACGGGGTTTCACCGTGTTAGCCAGGATGGTCTCGATCTCCTGACCTCGTGATCCACCCGTCTCAGCCTCCCAAAGTGCTGGGATTACAGGCTTGAGCCACCGCGCCCGGCCCTTTTTTAGCCTTGTCTTATTGTGAAATATAACACACTACAGAAAAGTGTATGAAACAGAGATAGCTCATTGTTTTATCACACAGCAAAGAGCCATGTCACAAATCATCAGGTCAAGAAGTGTACCATCATGAGCAACTGGAACCCTCACTCATGCTTCCCACCTCCTTTTGGACGCAACCACGGTCCTAAATTTTATGGCAATTGTCTCCTTGCTAAGCACGCGTCTGTCAATGCTGTAATTTTGTTTGCCTTTTGCTTTTTGAGACGGGGTCTTGCTCTGTTGCCCAGGCTGGAGTGCAGTGGCATGATCTCAGATCTCTGCAGCCTCCACCTCCTGGGTTCAAGCGATTCTCCTGCGTCAGCCTCCTGAGTAGCTGGATTACAGGTGTGTGCCACCGTGCCTGGCTAATTTTTGTATTTTTAGTAGAGATGGGGTTTTGCCATGTTGACCATGCTGGGCTTGAACCCCTGGCTTCAAGTGATCCGCCCATCTAGGCCTCCCAAAGTGCTGGGATTACAGGCATGAGCCACCATTCCTTGCCTGCTGTGGGGGTAATTCATGGTATGAATGTTGAAGTTTGCTTCATTCCACTGCTGAAGTACATCTGCCCCCAGCTTTTGGCTATTATGATTCATATTGCTACAAATACTTATAGAATATTCTAATACAAATACTCACGTCTTTTGAGGCACAAGTTCATATACTTCCTGGAGTGAAATTGCTGGGTTATAGAGGATGTTCAACGTCAGTAGATACTGCCAAACAGTTTTCCAAAGTGGTTATATCAATCCAAACTTGACCCAGCTGTATTTGAGATTCCATTGCTCTATATCCTAACCACCTCTCTGTATTGTCAGCCTTTTTAATTTTAGCCCTTCTGCTGGGTGTGTGCTGCTATCTCATCACGATTTTAATTTGTATTTATTTGCTTATGAGTGAGGTTAAGCAGTTTCAAACACCTTTATCAGTCATTTGGATATCTCTTCTGGTGCACTGCCTGTTAATGGCTTTTATCTGGTTTTCTTTTGGGTTCTTTTTTTTCCTTACTGATATGTAAGAATCCTTTATATCGCTCTAAGTCCTTTGTTGTTCGTGCTGTAAATATCCTTTTCCACTTGTGACTTGACATTGCACTCTTTTAATAATCTTTTGTAGTGTACACAATTTCTTAATTTTAATGTAGTCAAATTTATTAATTTGTTTCTTCTTTTTGGTTATTGATTTTTGTGTCGTATTTAATAATTCTTTCCTACCTTCAGGTCACAAAGATATTTTAACACTATCTCCTAGTTCTGTGGTACCCAATATGGCAGCCATCTGTGACTACTTAAACAGAAATGAATTAAAATGAAACAAAAGCCAGGAGCGGTGGTGCACGCCTGTAATCCCAGCACTTTGGGAGGCCATGGCAGGGGGGCGGAGAGCAAATCACAAGGTCAAGAGATCGAGACCATCCTGGCCAACATGGTGAAATTCCGTCTCTACCAAAAATACAAAAATTAGCTGGGTGTGGTGGTGCGTGCCTGTGGCCCCAGCTTCTCAGGAGGCTGAGACAGGAGAATCGCTTGAACCCGGGTGGTGGAGGTTGCAGAGAGCCGAGATTGCACCACTGCACTCCAGCTTAGTGACAGAGCAAGACTGTGTCTCTAAATAAGTAAATAAATAAATACTTCCTCAGTTGCCTTATTAAAGCACAGATCATAGAATACTTTCATTTTATCTTGGTTTGTACTGTTTGAGGAGATTTATTGTTTTTTTCTTACACAGTTAAATCTACAACCCACCTGGAATTAATTTTTCTTTGTGGAGGTTAGATTTCTTTCTTTTTTTTTTTTTGGAGACAAGGTCTCACTCTTTTGCTCCGGCTGGAGTGCAGAGGAGTGATCTCTGCTTACTGCAACCTCCGCTTCCTGGGTTCAAGCAATTCTTGTGCCTCAGCCTCCACCGCAGCTGGGACCACAGGCACACACCACCACGCCCAGCTAATTTTTTGTATGTTTAGTAGAGACGAGGTTTCACCAAAAATTTGGTGGGCATAGTGGCACACGCCTGTAAGCCCAGCTACTTGGGAAGCTAAGGCAAGAGAATCACTTGAACCCGGGAGGCGGAAGCTGCAGTTAGCCAAGATCGCACCACTGCATTCCAGCCTGGGCAACACAGGGAAACTGTGTTTCAAAAAAAAAAAAAAAAACTGGGCATGGTGGCTCATGCTAATAATACCAGCACTTTGGGAGGCCAAAGCAGGTGGCGGAACACGAGGTCAGGAGATCAAGACCATCCTGGCTAAATGGTGAAACCCCGTCTCTACTAAAAATACAAAAAATTAGCCAGGCATAGTGGCACGCGCCTGTAGTCTCAGCTACTCGGGAGGCTGGGTCAGGAGAATCCCCTGAACCCGGGAGGCAGAGGTTGCAGTGAGCCGAGATCACGCCACTGCACTCCAGCCTGGGTGACAGAGTGAGACTCCATCTCCATAAAGAAAAAAAAAAAAAGGACTTACCAGGGGCTTAATTTTATTAGGCTTCTCAAATAATTAACTTTAGCCTATGTTTTCATTTCTCTGTGCTTAATTAGCTGTTCTTTTTCTAATTTCTCAGCAAGAGTACTTTGTTTATTCTTATTTCACTCTCTCTTATTTTCTAATACAGGCATTAAAAATACTTAATTTAAAACTTTCCATTGAAGTATGGCTTTAGCTGCATCTCAATTTTGGGGATGTAATATTTTTATGAACTATCAGTTTAAAATATTTTCTAATTCCCATTGTGATTTTTTAAAAAATCTGTGAGTTATTTACAAGTATATATATAGTTTCTGAACATGTAGATATTTCCTACTTAATTTTTAAAATTCTTATTTTCTAGCTTAATTGCGTCATTGTCTGAGAATGTACTCTGTATGATTTACATCATTTGAAATTTGTTGGAACTTGCTATATTGCCTAGCATTTCGTAAACATTCCATGTATACTTGAAAAGAATCTGGGATCTGCAGTTGTGGGTGCACTATTCTATATATGTCCACTTGGTTAACGTTTGCTTATCCAGTTGTTCAGATCTATAGCTTACTAATTTTGCATATGCTTCTTTTAACAGTTACTGATAGACATAACTTCCGCTATTATTGTAGATTTGTCTCCTTGGAATTCAGACCATTTTTTGCTTTATATATTTTGAGCCTATGTTTATCAGTAACGCACAAACTTAGAATTGTTTCTTAGAATATCTTCTTGGTGAACTGAGAATATTAACGTTATCCAGTGTCTTTATTTCTAGTAATGCTGTTTGCCCTAAAGTCTACTTTATTTTGGTCAGTCTTTGCATGGTTGGTGTTTAAAGTTTTTTTTTTTTTCTTTTGAGACTGAGTCTTGCTCTGTCTCCTGGGCTGGAGTACAGTGGCACGATCTCGGCTCACTGCAACCTCTGCCTCTTAGGTTCAAGTGATTCTCCCGCCTCAGCCTCGCAAGTAGCTGGGATTATAAGCACGCACCACCATGCCAGCTAAGTTTTTTTTTGTATTTTTAGTAGAGACGGGGTTTCACCATGTTGGCCAGGCTGGTCTTCAACTCCTGACGTCGGCTAATCTGCCCACCTTGGCCTCCCAAAGTTCTGGGATTACAGGCGTGAGCCACCACACCCAGCCTCAAATGTTTTAATTTTGTAAATTGTGGTAAAATATGTGTAACAGAAAATTTCCCATCTAAAAGTTTTTTTTTTTTTTTTGAGACGGAGTCTCGCTCTGTCGCCCAGGCTGGAGTGCAGTGGCCGGATCTCAGCTCACTGCAAGCTCCGCC
>NW_012110918.1:2791162-2798570 GCF_000951035.1 Colobus angolensis palliatus | reverse complement strand
GCCCGGCTTATTTATTTATTTATTTATTTTCTAATAGTGGCCATCTTAATGGGTGTGAAGTGGTATCCTTTGCCCATTTTCAAATCAGATTGGTTTTTTTGTTTGTTTTTTTGGTCATTGTTGTTGAATTGTAGGCATTCTTTGTCCATTCCAGATGTTAACCCCTCACCAGATATACGATTTGTAAATATTTTCTCCCATTTCTCTCATTCTGTAGGTTGCCTTTCATTTTGTGTGTGTGTGTGTTTTTTTTTGAGGATGGTAACTCTCACTTTGTCGTCCAGGCTGGAGTGCAGTGGTGTGATCCTGGCTCACTGTAAACTCTGCCTCCTGGGTTCAAGCGATTCTCAGTCTGCTGAGTAGCTGGGATTATAGGTGTGCACCACCACACCCAGCTAATTTTTCTATTTTTAATAGAGACAGGGTTTCGCTATGTTGGCCAGGCTGGTCTTGAACTCTTGGCCTCAACTGATCAGCCCTCCTCAGCCTCCCAAAGTGCTGGGACTACAGGGATGAGTCACCACACCAGGTCGTGAAGGTTGCTTTTCACTCTATTTGCATGGCTTGTCTTTGTCTATACTGTTAATTCTTCTTTTTTTTTTTTTTTTTTTGAGATGGAGTCTCACTCTGTTACCCAGGCTGCAGTGCAATGGCATGGCCCATACTATTTTACATTTTTAAAATCCTTATCTTTTAGGTTTATTTCTTGATAACAGCATATAATTAGTTTTATCTTGTAACTAGAGCAATTCGTTTATTTATGAATGTATTTAAAGTAATTACTGATATAATTTGTTTAAATCCCACCTATTTTGTTTTGTTTTGTTTTTTCTTTTTTTTGAGCTGGAGTCTTGCTCTGTCACCAGGCTGGAGTGCAGTGGTGTGATCTTGGCTCACTGCAACCTCTGTCTCCTGGGTTCAAGCGATTCTCCTGCCTCAGCCTCCTGAGTAGCTGGTATTACAAGCGACCACTACCATACCCGGCTAATTTTTGTATCTTTAGTAGAGACGGGGTTTCACAATATGGCCAGGATGGTCTTTATCTCTTGACCTCGTGATCCACCCGCCTCAACCTCCCAAAGTGCTGGGATTACAGGTGTGAGCCACCCCGCCTGGCCTTTCATGGTCTTATTTTAAATGAGTATTTGCCTTCTTTTGAATTTATTATTGTCTTCCGTCTATGTTAGCTTGGAAATTATTCATTCTTTTACAGGTCTAGTCATTATCTTAGATATTACAACATGCATCTTTGCCTTTGTCAATGTCTAGTCTTAACTGGTACTCTTGTCTTATTGCTGGATAATGTAAATACTTTCGACTTTTTTTTTTTTGAGACATTGTCTTGCTCTGTCACCCAGGCTGTAGGACAGTGACATGATCTTGGCTCACTGCAAGCTCCACCTCCCAGGTTCACACCATTCTCCTGCCTCAGCCTCCCGAGTAGCTGGGACTACAGGTGTCCGCCACCATGCCCAGCTAATTTTTTGTATTTTTAGTAGAGACGGGGTTTCACCTTGTTAGCCAGGATGGTCTCGATCTCCTGACCTCGTGATCTGCCCTCCTTGGCCTCCCAAAGGGCTGGGAATTACAGGTGTGAACCACCGCGCATGGCCTACTTTGGACCATTTTAACTCCACTAACTGCAACTACCACCCTTCTCAGATTTATATTCACTGTTATCAAATATTTCAATTCTAGATGTACTTTATATTCCTCAAGTCATTATGACTTTTTTTTTTTGAGACAGTCTCCCTCTGTCACCCAGACTGGAGTGCAGTGGTGTGATCTCAGCTCACTGCAATCTCCGCCCCTCAGGTTCAAGCGATTCTTGATTCTCGTGCCTCAACCTCCCGAGTAGCTGGGATCAGATGACAGGCATGAGCCACCGTGCTAATTTTTGTATTTTTTGTAGAGACAGGGTTCGCCATGTTGGTCAGGATGGTCTCGAACTCCTGGTCTCAAGTGAGCCACCCGCCTCGGCCTCTCAAAGTGCTGAGATTACAGGCGTGAGCCACCGTGGGCAGCCCATTATAATTATTTCTTTCTTTCTTCCTTTTTTTTTTTTTAGATGGAGTCTCACTCTTGTCGTCCAGGCTAGAGTGCAGTGGGGCACGATCTCGACTCACTACAACCTCTGCCTCCCGGGTTCAAGAGTTTCTACTGCCTCAGCCTCCGGAGTAGCTGGGAGTACAAGCACCCATCACCACGCCCAGCTAATTTTTGTACTTTGAGTACAGATGGGGTTTTGCCATGTTGGCCAGGATAGTCTTGAACTCCTGACCTCAGCTGATCTGCCAGCCTCGGCCTCCCAAAGTGCCGGGATTACAAGTGTGAGCCATTGCGCCCGGCCCTAATTATTTCTTTATAGCCAATATGCATTTATTTTTACCCATATTTTTACCATTTTTGTCTTCACTCTTTCTATTTGGGATAATTTCCCTTGTGCCTGAAGAACCGTTATAGTATTTCCTTTAGTGTAAATTGCTGGTGGCAAATTTTCTTAGTTTTGAATGTCCCAAAACATTTTGCACTTAATTTCATTCTTGAAGTATACTTTAGCTGAATTGAAAATTTTAGGTTTCCTGAATTTTTTTTTTTTTTGAGATGGAGTCTCGCTCTGTTGCCCAGGCTGGAGTGCAGTGGTGCAATCTTGGCTCACTGCAACCTCCGTTTCCTGGGTTCAAGTTATTCTTCTCCTGCCTCAGCCTCCTGAGTAGCCGGGATTACAGGCACGGGCCACCATGCCCAGCTAATTTTTGTATTTTTAGTAGAGACGGGGTTTTACCATGTTGGTCAGGCTGGTCTCAAACTCCTGACCTCGTGATCTGCCCGCCCTGGCCTCCCAAACTGCTGGGATTACAGGCGTGAGCCACCGTGCCTGGCCTGAATTTTTAAAAAAAAAATTAAAAAATATCATTCACTTGTCTTGATGTTCATTGTTTTTGTAGAAAAGTTGTCTTTCTAATTGTTGTGTCTTGAAGGCACTCTGGCTGCTTTGAAGATTTCTCTCTGTCTTTTGCTTTTTTTTTTTTTTTTTTTTGAGACAGAGTCTGGCTCTGTCACCCAGGCTGGAGTGCAGTGGCTGGATCTTGGCTCACTGCAAGCTCTGCCTCCCGGGTTCATGCCATTCTCCTGCCTCAGCCTCCTGAGTAGCTGGGACTACAGGCACCCACCACCTTGCCCGGCTAGTTTTTTGTACTTTTTAGTGGAGACAGGGTTTCACCGTGTTAGCCAGGATGGTCTCAATCTCCTGACCTCGTGATTCGCCCATCTCAGCCTCCCAAAGTGCTGAGATTACAGGCTTTGCCTTTTGTTTTTTAACAATTTTCCTGTATCAGCCTAAATTTGAGTGTTTTTTTTTTTTTGGTACAGTCTCTGTCACCCAGACTGGAGTGGAGTGGCGCAATCTTGGCTTACTGCAACCTCTGCCTCCCAGGCTCAAGCCATCTTCTTATCTCAGCCTCCCGGGTAGCTGGACTACAGGCATGCATCGCCACACCTGGCTAATTTTTTTTTTCCCCCGAGACGGAGTCTCGCTCTGTCGCCCAGGTTGGAGTGCAGTGGCGTGATCTCGGCTCACTGCAACCTTTGCCTCCCGGGTACAAGCGATTCTTCTGCCTCAGCCTCCTGAGTAGCGGGGATTACAGGCACCTGCCACCACGCCCGGCTAATTTTTGTATTTTTAGTAGAGATGGGGTTATACCATGTTGGTCAGGCTGGTCTTGAAATGCCAGGCTAATTAAAAAAAATTTTTTTTGTAGGCTGGGTGCAGTGGTGGCTCATGCCTGTAATCCCAGCACTTTGGGAGGCCAAGGCAGGTAGATCACAAGGTCAAAATATCGAGACCATCCTGGCCAACATGGTGAAACCCCATGTCCACTAAAAATACAAAAAAAATTAGCTGTGAGTAGTGGTGCGTGCCTGTAGTCCCAGCTACTCAGGAGGCTGAGGCAGGAGAATCGCTTTAACCCAGGAGGTGGAGGTTGCAGCGAGCCAAGATCATGCCACTGCACTCCAGTCTGGTGACATGGCAAGACTCTGTCTCAAAAAAAAAAAAAAGGAGATGGCAGCTGAGGACTGGAGGGAACCCAGGACGGTGGATGTCTTCCTTTCTCTCTTTAAAACACTTTTTTGTAGAGATGATGATTTCACTATATTATGCAGGTTGGTCTCAAACTCCTCAGCTCAAGCAATCCACCCACCTCAGCCTTCCAAAATTTTGGGATTACAGGTGTGAGCCATAAATTGAACTTTCAAAACTGACCTTCATAGGGTTGTGGTTGGTATCTTTCATTAGTTTTTTAAAGTTCTCAATTGTTATTTCCTTGAATTTAGCTTTTGCCCTACTCTCTATCCTCTCCTTCTGTGACTCCAATTGTATGTATACATGTTAAGATCTTTTCATGTATCCTTTATGCCATTTACCTTCGCTTTTGTATTCTCCGTCGTTTTATCTCTTTATACCTTATTCTGGATGTTTTCTTTTGATATAACTTGCTATTCACTAATTTTCTCTTCAGCTTGGTCTAAACTACTGCTAATATTATCGTGCAATTTCATTTTTTATTTTGTTTATAATATTTTTTAGTTTTAGAATTTCCATTTTGTTCTTTTTTTTAATGGTATTTTTGCTCAAATTTCCAAACTTGTATCTTACCTCCTTTGGCATTGTAGCTTCCCGAGTAGATGGAACTATAGGCATATGCCACCATACCTGGCTCTTTTTTGTTTTTGTTTTTTTTGTATTTGTTTGTTGAGATGGAGTCCCACTATGTTACCCAGGCTGGTCTTAAGCGAACCTCCTGCCTTGGTGTCCAAAAGTGCTGGGATTATAGGTGTGAGCCACTGTGCCTGGCCATGTTTTTACATTTTTAAAGAGTTGGGGGCCAGCTGTGGTGGCTGATGCCTGTAATCCCAGCACTTTGGGAGGCCTAGGCAGATGAATCACTTCAGGTCAGGAGTTTAAGACCAGCCTGGCTAACATGGTGAAACCTACTGTTTCTTTTTTTTCTTTTTTGTGAGACGGAGTCTCATTCTGTCGCCTGGGCTGGAATGCAGTGGCTGGGTCTCAGCTCACTGCAAGCTCCACCTCCCGGGTTTATGCCATTCTCCTGCCTCAGGCTCCCGAGTAGGTGGGACTACAGGCGCCGGCCACCTCGCCCGGCTAGTTTTTTGTATTTTTTAGTAGAGACTGGGTTTCACCATGTTAGCCAGGATGGTTTCGATCTCCTGACCTCATGATCCGCCCGTCTGGGCCTCCCAAAGTGCTGGGATTACAGGCTTGAGCCACCGCGCCTGGCCGAAACCTACTGTTTCTATTAAAAAATCCAAAAAGTTAGCTGGGTGTGGTGGCGCATGCTTGTAATCCATTATTTGGAAGGCTGAGGCAGGAGAATAGCTTGAATCCAGAAGGCAGAAGTTTCAGTGAGCCGAGATCGTGTCACTGCACTCCAGCCTGAGCAACAGATCTAGACCCTGTCTGAAAAAAAAGTTGGGGAAAAAAACCCCTAAAAGACAACAAAAGAGAGAGAGACAAAGAGAAACAGAACATTACTCAACAGAGAATACATGTAGTTCTCAAGGCTTAAAATATTTACTATATGGCCCTTTATGTAAAACATTTGCTGATACTTGTTCAGTTGAGCTGTTAAAAGCAAATGTTCCTAGGGCAAAAGGACCCCAAATGTTGGAATCACCTTCCTTTTCTGTCTACTATTGGTAGTTTTTCACTCTTTTTACCCAGCTGTGTTCAAGCAAATGCCTTAAAAAATATGATCTACTTTGTTTTCGCTGTCCTCAATGGCAGGGTTAGCCTGCATTATCCAGTCCACCTGAGATTGCGCTACTGCACTCTAGCTTGGGCAACAGAGCAAGACTCCGTCAAAAAAAAACCCAAAAACCAAAAAACAAAACAAAAAAAAACCGAAAAAAGAAAAGATGATCAGAATGGGGCAATAGGGATCTCAATGGAAGGAAGCTTGGGGCGCTGCAGGGAAAGTGAGAAGGCCAGCCTGGACCCCTGCTGGTGAGGGAAGGCGGGAACCACCTCACAAAGGAGCTTGTAGGCCATGGTTGGGAATTTGGGTTTTATTCCAAGGTTTCAGCAGAGGAGTCTAGGTTTGATTTACATTCATCAAATGTCACAGTGTTGGTCAGGTAGAGGTTCTCTCGAATTGTACCTACAATTCGTATCCAGGAGGGACAGGGAGAAGAGTCGGCAGGCCATCCCACCTCAGGCAACAGAGAGTGTACTTGACAAGGTTGGGCTTGGATGCACACATTGCAGGCAGTGAATGGGTTGGACAGTCACACAAACTGAACACTTACTTGGGTCAATGCCTATACAAGGCAAAGAAAGGCTGCCTATCAAAGAAACGTGTTTGGGAGACACAGTCCTTGCCCTCAGCTTATTTCCTGTTTACTTAAATTAGGTTGGTGCAAAAGTCATTGCGACTTTTGTCATTACTTTTGCATTAACCTAATAGTAAACTCAGAGCACACACAGAAAGGTGCCATGCAAACAAAACCACCATTAAGTCAGTGCATACCAGTGGCTAAATAAGTGCAAAAGAGGAATTGGAAAATAAGCAACTGGGGTACCCTGGAAAGAGACGTTGGAGCCTTCTTTGGACGGGACAAGCACTCCCTTTTCCAGCAGGTGGGGTGTTGCCAACCCAACAGCCTAGCCCATGCCCTTGGTGGCTACCTGGCTGGGCCGTCTAAGAACCTGGCTCCAGGCTCCAGTTTCTCCACTTATTCCGAGGTGAGAAGCGGGTGACTCAGGGGCGGTTGCTCCCCAGCACGCTGCGTTCTTGGCTGGGAATGACTCATTACCTCGTTCCCTCCTTCACGAGTGACCCGGGGCCAATCCCTTAACGTGTCTACACCTCACTCTTCTCATCAGACCGGGACAATTGCCTGGTGGAGTTTTTGACTCCCCAGGGGCAGGGCTCCTGTCTGCCACCGTCCACGTTTCTAGTGAGGCCGATGACAGGGTCCGGAGGAGCGTGAAACCCTCGGGTAGACCCAGGGCCCCAGGCCCTCCCCGTGCACCGAAAGGGGGTTTTAATGCCAGTGCGTCTGCGTTCTTTTAAAGGGAGAGCCGTTCAACAGCATTTTGTACCGAATACAATTCGCAAGCATTCCTGGCTTGGAGAATTTTCTTTTGGGTATCTCCTTGTAAAAACTTGCTTGGAAAAAGAAAAAAGCAACTGGAGCAGGCCTTCAAAGACAGCAAAGCAGGGACCAGAGGCTCTGGGGAGAGCGCGGGCGGAGGCAGACCAAGGGGTCTCCGTTGCTGCGGGGACCTGGGCGGCTGGAAGCCGGGGTCACTAACTCTGCTCGCCCCGCGCAGCCGAAAGCGGGCGCGGTGTCGCGGGGAGAGGATGCCCGGCAGCAGGGTGGGCGG
>NW_012110918.1:2790096-2790742 GCF_000951035.1 Colobus angolensis palliatus | reverse complement strand
TTACCTGCCCCGGAGTCACAGTCCGCAGCCCGGACGCTCCCAGGCTGGATCCGCGGAGCCCGGAGCCACATTCCTAGGGGAGGGGTCCCCACCTAGAGGGTCGCGGATCACGTTACCCGCCGGGAGGAGGAGACCGCGGGAGGCAGAGTAAACAAGGGGTAAAAAGTTGCATTTGGCTCATTTTTTTTTTTTTTTTTAAATCGTGCTTCGACGCTGGTGGACTCGGGGACACGGCGTCCTCCCAGTTCCCGGAGCCCGACGGCCCCGGGGCGGTTTCCTAGGGCAGAGGCACCTCTCCGGGCGGCGGGTGCGGGGCTGGTCTGCCGGGCCCTGAAGGCGACCCCGGCCGCTCGCTGGCTTCCTGGAAGCGCGGCCGCAGGAGCAGAAAGGCTCACATCCACGCGCACAAATAAATCCGCGAGCAGCTTCGCGTCGCCGGCGGCAAGGAAACCTCGGGCTGATTCAATGCAGACGCGGGGCGTCTGCCCGGGCAGGAGCGCGGCGGGGCAAGAGGAGAGGGCGTGGGGGCAGGGAGGCCGGGGCAGGAGAAAAAGAGAAAACCCCAAAGCCACGTTTTAAAAATGCGGGTGAATTTTCAATGCCGTCAGCCCGGGGGAGGGGAGGGGGCCAGCTGCGGGCGCCGGGG
>NW_012110918.1:2757907-2789663 GCF_000951035.1 Colobus angolensis palliatus | reverse complement strand
CCGGCCCGGGAGCCAGCGGGAGGTTTCTCCGGCCCGGGGCACTCTGGGAGGGGGACTCGAGCCTCCCGGCACGTTCTCCTCCTCCGGGTCGCGGCTGGGGGTGGGGAGTGTGCGGGCCTCCCACGCCCCGCTCGATGCCCCCCCTCAGGGCTCGGACTTACACCGGGTGGGGCGGGGGCTGGAGCGGGGGCGTCGGGAAAAGTGGGTCAGGGGTGCGCCCCCTCCCTCACCCGCGGAGGGCTCTCGGCCCGAGATTCACTTTCTTCCCCCCTTTCCCCGCCCCCTCCTCGGAAATGCTCTTTGGCCCACAAGCACATCAACAAAAATAAAGATAGGCTCTCTTTTCCTGGAGATTCGTTGAGAGTACTCCAGTACCCTTTTCAAGGGCTCACAGACTGCAGTCTTACCTAGGGAACTTTGATTCTTCTCCCCCAAATTATTGGAGCCTTCTGCACCCTCGCCTTTGCTGAGAATTCTTCAGACAGGGCTGGAAGCCAGGGTCCTCTGATTGTTCTTGAATCGGGATCCTCAGGTTTTGTTTGCAATTCAAAAATTGTCATTCCTTCTGCCTCATAACTTAACACTTTTCAGGCAAATCATTAATATAATAAGAAGTGTAACTTCACAGAGACAGTGGATTCCTGGAACGGAGGAAGGAGGGAGGAGTTGTCTGTTTTGCCTAGTTTGTTCTTAATTTTGCTCTCAAACTCATATTAACTAAATTTCCTCTCCTTCATTTTTTTCTGTTTTTGAAAGTAAGGTCAGCCCGTGTTGAAAAAGATGACTTTGTTATGTTTTTGAGTTTTAAGAGCATTGTATAATCTATTCTTTTATCTTACTGAAAGGAAATGTTTTAAGGTCAAAAAACAGACTCATTGCAAAGCTGCGCACTGTACCATTTTTTGTAACTTTTTCCATTTTAAATGTGGTTGCCCTTTCACTTCAGGCTGATAAAATGTTTGCTGCTGACAATGTTCTGTTACTGGTGTTGTATAGACACATCTTTTCTATTTGCCTCAGGAATTGGATGAAGTAATTGATCACTAATGAACTACAGTGCTGGTGAGATGTGTAAGGTGAGACTGCAGTTGAAAATAATTTCCTTTTTTTCCTTCTTCATTTTAATCAACGTCTAAGAGTAGGGCTGAAACTGAGTAATTTGATGGGGCCATCTTTGTTTTCCAAATATATCACTCAGTCAAATGGGTCTATGGGCAGGGCTAGATTTAGAAAGGAAAAATATGTTGAATGTACCAATCTTTTCAGTTGCTCCAACATACTCAAACATAGTGGTACTTAACTTAGAGCCAAATGTTACTTGCAGCTATTCTTGATCAGTATCTTCACCAGGGATAATTATAGTTTGCCTATTCAAATTTTCTTGCGTAACTTTACTTGGATGTCTTAATTTTATTTGTATTTTGGTGTCTATCACCTACTGTACGTTTAGTACCGGTGATTATGTATATGGATTTTGTGTGTACCTGGTTTGTGGGACTCTTGTAAAGTATACCCTTTCCGTTGGAAAGAATTAGGCAGGTCAGTCACTCCTGCTTTTATTTTCTGAAAAATGGAGTAGTACTTTTCTCTTTAATGATTATTTTGAAATAAAGATGATAGTGTTGAGATCTGTTTAGCTTATTAGGGATAAGACTGTTTGTCATTATGTCCTGACCACACATGGTGTGTGAATTCAGACTGCTTTATTTAATCTAATTTGTAATGCTTTGGATTTAAAGAATATTATTGATACAGTGTTAGTGAATAGTTTTCTGTGCTACAGAGAGGAAGAGAAGTTTGCTGCTTTAACATTTTTCACAAGCAGTTTTCTCAACTTAAAATATTTTACTAATTGTTTTTTTAGAAAAACATAAGTAATTGTGGTCTGTTGGTTACTGTAGGTTTTTTTTTTTTCTCTCTCCACACATCTGGGCCTCTGGATTGTGAAATCCTTTCACAAATTTTTCATGTCTATCACAACATCTGTTTAAGAAGAATAAGCTGTCTTTTTTTTTTCTAGATTGAGGCATGTAATTGACATTTTGCCTTAAAAAAATAAAAGGAGAGGAAGGTAGACATAAACCAAGATCTTTTGTAAATGCACATATCACATTTTCTTGTATTTGAAACTCAGCAGTGCTTATGTTTATTTCATGTAATTTTTGTTTTTGGCAGAGCAAATATGGATTTTTAAATTTATTTTTATTTTGCAGATGGAGGCATAGTCCTGCCTTAGACCCCCCAATTTGAACTTTATATGTTTATATATATATATATTTTATATATATCTATCATTTTATATATATCTATGATTTTATATATAGATAGATTTTTTTTTTTTTTGAGACAGAGTCTCGCTCTGTCGCCCAAACTGGAGTGCAGTGGCCGGATCTCAGCTCACTGCAAGCTCTGCCTTTCGGGTTCATGCTATTCTCCTGCCTCAGCCACTTGAGTAGGTGGGACTACAGGCGCCTGCCACCTCGTCCGGCTAGTTTTTTGTATTTTTTAGTAGAGACGGGGTTTCACCATGTTAGCCAGGATGGTCTCGATCTCTTGACCTCGTGATCCACCCGTCTCAGCCTCCCAAAGTGCTGGGATTACAGGCTTGAGCCACTGCGCCCGGCCTTTTTTTTTTTTTTTTTTTAAACACATAGTTTCACTCTTGTTGCCCAGGCTGGAGTGCAATGGTGCAATCTCAGCTCACTGCAACCTCTACCTCCCAGGTTCAAGCGATTCTCCTGCCTCAGCTTCCCGAGTAGGGGTTATAGGCATGTGCCACCACACCCGGCTAATGTGGTATTTTTAGTAGAGAGAGGGTTTCTCTCTCTACTAAAGAGTTGGTCAGGCTGGTTTTGAACTCCTGACCTCAGGTGATCCACCCGCCTTGGCTTCCCAAAGTGCTGGGATTACAGGCGTGAGCCACCATGCCTGGCCTTATCTTTTTGAAACCTACAGATAACTTTGTGGAAAGGAGCCAGTGGTCTGCTTTTTGCCTATGGAGATGTTTGTTTGTAGTCTGAAATGGAATATTTAGAATTAGGTAATCTCGTGTGGCCAGTGTTGTTTGACCTGAATTGTGTCAAGACATTTTCCACAGTTCTCACACATGTAGACTATGTGAAGTGTTAGTATTCATTTCAAAGCGAAGTTAGTGGTTGGCCACTGAACAACTTGTTACACAGAGTATTCTAAAATGGGAAATGCCATAGTATTGAAGGTTGTGGTGAGGTAGAAGTCTGTGTCTCTGAGCTGAATAAAGACATAGCTTTTTTAGTCTGTCCTTTTGGCTGGGAAGCTAGGACACTATTTTTAGGTAAGGCTGTAGTTTTTGGGAGTAAGTACCTTTCTATTAGCTGGTAAGCTTGATTATTGCATTTGTTAACAAGAAGTTTTATTTTCTAATGCCATAGATATTAAAATGCATTGTCTTAAAGTTGGTATATATTTATAGACTGTCCAGTTTTCACTGGAAGAGGAGTGATGCCAAAACAACAGGAAAAGTAATTTTTACTTGCAAAGGGCCTCTTGTAATTAAAAAATCTACAGCATATTCATGAAAGGCTAGGAATAGTGTGCAGAGAGACCTACAAGTAAGCAGCCCACATCTGACAGATGCATGTGTTTTCTGTTTAAGCAGTAGGCTTGGCATTAATATTGAATGTAGATTAGTCTTTAATTGTCTGTCAGAGACCCTAAGATCCAAATACAGGCCCCATACAAGAAATAAGGACCTTTGCCTGTTGTTTCAAATGTATAGAAGATTTCGGGCCAAGTTTACCAACAATAGTTATCCAAGAGATGGGGAGTAACTACTTAAAAAAATTATAAGCAAATTTTTAGGTTTAATTTTCATAAACAGGTGAATGTACGTGCAGATGTAAGCAGATGTAATTGGATTTCTAAGTAATGTTTTGAAATGTTTTCCAGAAGAAAAGTGATACAAGTGGAGAGTATGCCATACATACCATCTTGCCATTCATTTCAGTTGATGAGTACAGTCAGGGTTACTTCTGTAGCGTTGGCTAGAAGCAGCAGCATATAGCATGATAGTTTATTGCTTTGAAGGTGGCTGGGATAATAGTTTTGGGTAATCTTGAATCTATTAGAAGTTAATACTCCTCTTTTTAAAAGACCACTGTAGATATAACAGGAAGAATTTTATTTATATATACATGTAATAACTACTTTGGTCAACTTTTAATTATTTAAAAGAAATGGAAAGTTTTTCATTTAATACCAACAGTCACACGGACTTGTTTACTCTTGCGAATCGTGCTGGGTCAGTTTCTCCAAGTAAGAGCAGGAAGTTGTTTGGTAAAGCAAAGTGTATACATACCTCTTGCCTTGAACAAAAAAGAACTTGATTCATTGTCAGGTTCTTCAAAGAATGCATGGCATCTTTGTTGACTGAACTGTTCTGAAGTGTGAATGTTTGTGATTTTTGTCATTTCTGTGCCATATTTTAGGTGTTCTTGGCACATCTGAATTTGCCTTTTTGCTTCCTTCTGCAGAAATTATCTTTGTTGTGATGAAAATATCCTGTAATGCGAGCTTCCTGTCAGTAGGCAATGTGTTTAACTAATATAGTTTTAAAAACTTATTTACTTTTGTGCAAAACTCCTGTATGCTTATGGTAAACAAATTTGAGCAGTACTTAAGTATGTAAAGTAAAAAAGGTTAAAAAAAGGGAAAAGCCTCTGTTCTTCCTCCGTCTCTAGTCCTGCTCCCCTGAGCTGAATCTGGTAAACAGCTGGGTGTCATTTAGCTTTTGGAAGACCTCTCTATTCCTGAGATATTCTGGCAGTGTGGAAGTAGAGTGAGAAGTCAGAAAAGGCATGGTCATTGAACCAGAGTTTGGATGTTGTGCAAAGACTATTCTGTTCTTATTTTCTGTGATAAGTAATAATGATAAACTACCATCAGCTTAGGTTAACTGTAATTTGAATTGTGAAACACGAAAATAGTTAATTCTTTAGTCAGGTTGGTAAAGTTTTGATTTGTTGATCTTTTTTTTTTTTTTTTTTGAGACGGAGTCTTGCTCTGTGGCCCAGGCTGGAGTGCAGTGGCCGGATCTCAGCTCACTGCAAGCTCCGCCTCCCGGGTTCACGCCATTCTCCTGACTCAGCCTCCCGATTAGCTGGGACTACAGGCACCCGCCACCTCGCCCGGCTAGTTTTTTGTATTTTTTTAGTAGAGACGGGGTTTCACCGTGTTAGCCAGGATGGTCTCGATCTCCTGACCTCGTGATCCGCCTGCCTCGGCCTCCCAAAGTGCTGGGATTACAGGCTTGAGCCACCGCGCCCGGCCTGTGCTCTTCTTTCTCTAGCTAATCTGAGTGATTTATTTTCCAGGTAAGGAAATTAGGCCTGAAGAAATGAAATGAATTGCTCAAGGTCACACAGCTCAGTAGTAGCAACATTAAACCAAGCTTGTTTTTAATCTTTGGAGGCTTATCTCAAGACTCTTGGTCCAGTGCTGGTCATGCTACATTTTATTGAACTAGTGTGGACCAAAAGACCATATGCTGGGGAGTATTGGATACAAATGCTTTGGAACTGATACCTTGGTGAATGGTGTTTTCTACTATGTATTAAAAAAACTTTCTTCTTTGTCTTTCAGAAATTATAAAGAGCTCTGATGGGCTATTTGGGTGATACCCAGTGCAGTGAACTGCAGGTGAGTAAGGTTTAGGAGAAGTTTATTTAGAAAACAAGAATTTTATAATGCCTGAAAGAATAAGGTGGGACAAGGGTGAGGTGATACAGGTCTATAGTGAAACGGTGGTAACCTGAAGGCACAGATCCTAACGGAATCGGTTACTTCTGGAACAGACTGAATGATGAACAAGCTCCCAAGAGACTGCCTGCTGCCTTGTCAGGTTAGTGTGTGTGAAAAGAGTGAGGGTAGGTTAATCTTCCACTTCTGTTCAGATGAGTAACTGCATAGGGGCTCAGCCTATCTGTGTGCTATTGGAACTTGAGAGGTCCTTCAGTTTTTGTGTCAACATTCTTCAGTGGCGATTACTTTGTTCTCCAATGAACTTGGTTAAGTATTGAATTGTTTTTCCTGTTATCTGATGTTTACGTAGTGTCATGAATGATTATATATATCTGCAGTTTTGAGGATCTAAATACTGAGAACAAACATATCAATAGAAACAAAAGCTTGAACTTTTTTTCCTAGTTGTACTACCTCTATTGATACTATTAGTCTTTCAGATTATTTACCTTTTACTACAATGCCTGTTAATTAAAAACAGTTAAGTCTTGAGTATTTATTATTTCACAGTATTTAATCTTCTTGGTCAGCTAAGGTATCTTCATCTTTCATTATTATACTTAGGAAATGGTGATACTACAGAAATAAATTAGAAGGCTTTTAATGCTTTCCTTTTGAGCATCAGAGTTAAAATTATTATTATTATTTTTGAGATGGAGTTTCGCTCTTGTCACCTAGGCTGGAGTGTAATGGCACGATCTCAGTTCACTGCAACCTCCGCCTCCTGGGTTCATGTGATTCTCCTGCCTCAGCCTCCCATGTAGCTGGGATTGCAGGTGCTTACCACCACGCCCAGCTAATTTTTGTATTTTTGGTAGAGACAGGATTTCACCATTTTGGCCAGACTGGCCTCAAACTCCTGACCTCAGGTGATCTACCCACCTTGGCCTCCCAAAGTGCCAGGATCACAGGCGTGACCCACCGCACCCGGTCTAAAATTATTTTTTAATTAATTTTCTTTTCTTTTTTTTTTTTGAGAGACGGAGTCTTGGCACTGGCACCCAGGCTGGAGTGCAGTGGCACAATCTCAGCTCACTGCAACCTCTTGCCTTCCAGGTTCAAGAGATTCTCCTTACCTTAGCCTCCCAAGTAGCTGGAATTATAGGCGCCCACCTACACACCTGGCTAATTTTTTTGTATTTTTAGTAATGGTGGGGTTTCACTATCTTGGCCAGGCCGGTCTCGAACTCCTGACCTCATGATCCACCTGCCTCAGCCTGTCAAAGTGCCGGGATTACAGGTGTGAGCCACCATACCTGGCCATGAATTTTCAATACTTGTCTTTTGTGAGATGTCTTCATCTGCAGAACGCTTCAGCTCTTTTTTTTTTTTCTGAGATGGAGTCTCGTTCTCGTTGCCGAGGCTGGAGTGCAGTGGGGCAATCTCAGCTCACTGTAACCTCTGCCTCTTGGGTTCAAGCGATTCTCCTGCCTCAGCCTCCCAAGTAGCTGAGACTATAGGTGTGCGCCACCACGCCTGACTAATTTTGTATTTTTACTAGAGATGGGGTTTCACCATGTTGTTCATGCTGGTCTCGAACTCCTGACCTCAAGTGATCCACCCGCCTTGGCCTCTCAAAGTGCTGGGATTACATATGTGAGCCACTGTGCCCGGCTAGCTTCAGCTCTTAATAAAATGACTTTCCATCCTCCCTTTTGCACTCTGGCTGTGTAAGACTTAAAAGAGTATCTCCAGCTACTTTTTTTTACTCATCTGGTTTAAGCTGGACTTTTTAGCTTTGTGTTTTTTGTCGTTAAAAAAAAAACTGCCGGGCGCGGTGGCTCAAGCCTGTAGTCCCAGCACTTTGGGAGGCCGAGATGGGCGGATCACAAGGTCAGGAGATCGAGACCATCCTGGCTAACACGGTGAAACCCCGTCTCTACTAAAAAAATACAAAAAACTAGCCGGGCGAGGTGGCGGGTGCCTGTAGTCCCAGCTAATCGGGAGGCTGAGTCAGGAGAATGGCGTGAACCCGGGAGGCGGAGCTTGCAGTGAGCTGAGATCCGGCCACTGCACTCCAGCCCGGGCGACAGAGCAAGACTCCATCTCAAAAAAAAAAAAAAAAAACTATCTACATTTTGCTTTTAATTGTTCTCAGGTCTCCTGGCCCCTAGTTCTTTGATTTGTCTGAGTCCACACTGCCTTTTAACTGATACAGTTCACTGCTAAGTCAGCAAGTTGGCCTTGAGAATCCCAGAGATTTTAGTGTGCCAATACGGTATATTTTTAGGGTTTACAGTGAAACTTGGGCTGAGTACTTGCTGATTGGTTCAAGTAATAAAGAAGTAAATTGTTAAAGCAGTAAATAAATGTTAAACTAATAAATAAAAAAATTTTTTTTTCAAGACAGAGTCTCACTCTGTCACCCAGGCTGGAGTGTACTGGTGGGATCTTGGCTCACTGCCACCTCTGCCTCCTGGGTTCAAGCGATTCTCTTGCTTCAGCCTCCCTAGTAGCTGAGATTTTGCCATGTTAGTCAGACTGGTCTCGAACTCCTGATCTCAGGTGATCTACCTGCCTTGGCCTCCCAAAGTGCTGGGATTACAGGCGTGAACCGCCGCGCCTGGCCAGGTTCTTTGTTTCTTGATGTTTGCTCTTTTTGCATGATGTGTCTCCCACTGGTTCATAGGGATGGTCAGAGGACCAATTGAGGCAGTTGGCTGGTCCTTGAAAATTTGGGTTTGGGTTAGTTGTAGGTCATCATGACCAAGGAGACTATGAAAACACCCAGTCAAGGCCAAAGTGAGCAGTAGAAGGGAGGGGTGGTGCTTTTGAGACTTTATCAAGCTTGTTTCCTGGAACCCCTTGTTTCCTCAGTAGTGTAGAACTTTTTTACTTAATGTTGAATAAATTGATATTAAATAAATTGTTAAATGTTGGGTTATTATCCTAAGACAATTGATTTTCTTTTTGGCATTTCATTTCAAAATATACATTTTTAAAATTCATTTTAAATTATGATACATTATAGTTTGATTTTTAAAAACTTGCTATATCATGAAACATTTACATCTTACAGATTTTATAATTTAACTTTATATATTGAAAGGCTGCAAAAATAATTTTATCAATCATGCTACAATTTACCTAAGTCTTTTTATGTTAAGTATTTATACTGCTGTCTGGCTGGTTTTCAGTTAACACTTTAATCTACATCATTGTAGATATTGTTGCATTTTTTCTTTTCTTTTTTTTTTTTTTTGAGACGGAGTCTGGCTCTGTCACCCGGGCTGGAGTGCAGTGGCCGGATCTCAGCTCACTCCAAGCTCCGCCTCCCGGGTTTAGGCCATTCTCCTGCCTCAGCCTCCCGAGTAGCTGGGACTACAGGCGCCCGCCACCTTGCCCGGCTAGTTTTTTGTATTTTTTAGTAGAGATGGGGTTCCACCATGTTAGCCAGGATGGTCTCGATCTCCTGACCTCGTGATCCACCTGTCTCGGCCTCCCAAAGTGCTGGGATTACAGGCTTGAGCCACTGCGCCTGGCGCATTTTTTCTAATGATATCTTAAGGATAAATTTTGGAGTCTATTATTATGTTCAAGGGTATCAATGTTTTTATGGCTCTTCACATATATTGTCCTACTGTTTTCAAGGGTGTTATACTAGTTTGTGCTCCTAAGAGATATGGATACACCTGTTTTACCATAAGTAGTACAGAAAACCATTTTTTCCTCAGAAGTTTTTGTGAATTTAGTAGTGTAAAATGGCACTTTCATTTATTTGTTATATAATGTTGAATTTACCTCTTTATGGTGAATTGTTTGTTGATATCTGTTGCTGTATTATGCAGTTAACTATTGTAGGCTTTGGTAAAGCTGGTATAACATGGTCAGTAAAAATTGTTTATAAGAGAGTATGGTCGAAATGGTAAATAATCTTGGGAAGAGTGGTTGAAGGGGAACAGGTGGATTATTCTAGGATTCAGTTCAGCAAGTATTTATTGGGCATCCGCTGTGAGCCCCTTTGTATCACTGTGACCTCTGAGTGGTTCTCAAGTTCTTGTGATGGCATGTGCTGGGTTGAAGCAGGACACTGCTTGAGGCTTGACCATTTGTGGGTTCTGGCTTCTGTTGTCTCTCTCTTTTTTTTTTTTGTTTGAGATGGAGTCTCACTCTCTTGCCCAGGCTGGAGTGCAGTGACACGATCTTGACTCACTGCAACCTCTGCCTCGCTGGTTCAAGTGATTCTGCTGCCTCAGCCTCCTGAGTATCTGGGATTACAGACTCGCACTACCATGCACTGCTATTTTTTGTATTTTTAGGAGAGGCGGGGTTTCACCAGTGTTGTTCAGGCTGGTCTTGAACTCCTGACCTCATGATCCACCCGCCTCGGCCTCCCAAAGTGCTGGGATTACAGGCATGAGCCTCCATGCCTGGCCTTCTATTGTCTCTTTGTGGCTGCTTGGATTGCTGAGAAGACCACAACTGTCTAGGCCATCTTTAACTCATTCAGGGCATACCAGGGTGCCATGGCACACCCTTTGAGAAGCTCTGTTCTGAGGGATCCAGAGATAAAGGAAACATTGTTCTGTTGACAAGGAACTAATTATCTGTAGAGAGAATGGGGCACCCACAAATGAAAGGACTAATAGGAGCCGTTGAAGGGGGCCATACAAGGTACTTCGGGATTAAGTGGAGGGAGCGATACTACCTCCTTGGGAATATCAGGGAACGCTTCAACTGAAGAGGTGGCATTTAAATCACACCACCAGGAAGCCGAGAAGCAAAGGGAAAAGGGCATTCTGGAGGGAAGTCTGGGGGTTATATCGGAAATGTGGGTGTCAGGAAATTGCATATTCAAGTTTCCTGGGTCCTAGGATACATAAAGGAACATAATGGAAGGTAAGACTGCCAATAGATGAGGACTGGGTTTTGGGGAATTCTTTTTTTTAATGTTTAACTTTTTCTTATTTTTATTTTTTATAAAGTTAGGGGATGCTGTGTTCCCCAGGCTATCTTGAACTCCTGGCCTGAAGCACTTGGCCTCCCAAAGTGCTGGGATTACAGACCTGAGCCACCATGCTTGGCCTTGGTGTTTCTTGAATGTTAGAGTAAGGATGAGTATGATGGATTGTAGGGAAGAGAATTGAGAGACAGGGCCTTTAGTTGGGTTCGTAGTAGTCTAAGGGAGGGCGATGGGAGCCTGAATTGAGTTGGTGGCCATGGAAAGGATTCAAGAGTTATTTTGGAGGTTAAATGGAGAGATGTGGTGACTAATTAGATGGGGTAGGGTGGGAACAGTTAATTCTGTATCTCTGTTTTTTTGTTTTCTTTCTTTCTTTTTTTTGAGGCGCAGCCTCGCTGTCTCCCAGTCTGGGGTGCAGTGGCGCAATCTCAGCTCACTGCAAGCTCTGCCTCCCGGGTTCATGCCATTCTCCTGCCTCAGCCTCCCTAGCTGGGACTACAGGCACCCGCCCGGCTAATTTTTTGTATTTTTAGTAGAGACGAGGTTTCACTGTGTTAGCCAGGATGGTCTCGATCTCCTGACCTCGTGATCCACCCGCCTAGGTCTCCCAAAGTCCTGGGATTTACAGGCATGAGCCACCGGGCCTGGCCCTTTCTTTCTTTCTTTTTTTGTTTTTAAGTACAGTGGCTCGATCTCGGCTCTCTGCAACCTCTGCTTCCTGGGTTCAAGCGATTTTCTCGCCTCAGCCTCCCTAGTAGCTGAGATTACAGGCACGAGCTACTACGCCCACCTAACTTGTATTTTTTGTAGAGATGGAGTCTTACCACATTGCCCAGGCTGGTCATGAACTCCTGAGCTCAAGCCATCCACCTGCATTGGCCTCCCAAAGTTCTCTCTCTCTCTCTGTCTCTTTTTTTTTTTGAAATGGAGTCTTGCTTCTTCGCCCAGGCTGGAGTGCAGTGGTGTGTTCTCAGCTCACTGCAACCTCTGCCTCCTGAGTTCAAGCTATTCTCGTGCCTCAGCCTCCTGAGTAGCTGGGATTATAGGCACTTGCCACCATGCCTGTCTAATTTTTGTATTTTTAGTAGAGACGGGGGCAGGGGTTTATATAGAACTTGAGTTCTACATCTCAAGTCAGAGATGAGGCTGTGGTTTTTATGGTTGGGTGGCTGGAAGAATGGGACATTAAGAAAAAAAAAAAGAATAGGGAAGTCAGGAGGGAGAATGGCTCTTAGGAGTTTAGAATGAAGATGAATTTGGTTTTGATTGTGTTGAGTTTAAGGAGCCTGGTAGAAAGTTGAAATCAGAATTTTAATCTTAGAAGGAACTTCAGAGATTTATTGGGGCAACAGCTAAGGAAGTTTAGGGCCCTGAAAAGTTAGAGGAACCAGTGAGGTCTCACAATTAGTTAAAGCAGAACCAAGATGGAAGCTTCAAGATTGCCAGTCCATGACTTCTCTCTGCTTCACACCGAGAAATGCCGAAGGTTCTCAGCAGTGGTGTCTCCTCACCTAGGCAACAGTGCTCAATAGAGTAGGAAGTGGCATAGTTATGTTGGGGAGTGAGGACTTTATTTATTTTTTATTTATTTATTTATTTTATTTTTATTTTTATTTATTTATATTTTTTGAGACGGAGTCTCGCTCTGTCGCCCAGGCTGGAGTGCAGTGGCCGGATCTCAGCTCACTGCAAGCTCCGCCTCCCGGGTTCACGCCATTCTCCTGCCTCAGCCTCCCGAGTAGCTGGGACTACAGGCGCCCGCCACCTCGCCTGGCTAGTTTTTTGTATTTTTTAGTAGAGACGGGGTTTCACCGTGTTAGCCAGGATGGTCTCGATCTCCTGACCTTGTGATCTGCCCGTCTCAGCCTCCCAAAGTGCTGGGATTACAGGCTTGAGCCACCGCGCCCAGCCTATTTTCTTTTTCTTTTTCTTTTTTTGAGATGGGGTCTCGCTCTGTCACCCAGGCTGGAGTGCAGTGGTGCAATCTCAGCTCACTGCAAGCTCCGCCTCCCGGGTTCATACCATTCTCCTGCCTCAGCCTCCCGAGTAGCTGGGATTACAGACGCCGCCACCTCGCCCAGCTAGTTTTTTGATTTTTTAGTAGAGACGGGGTTTCACCATGTTAGCCAGGATGGTCTCGATCTCCTGACCTTGTGATCTGCCCGTCTCAGCCTCCCAAACTGCTGGGATTACAGGCTTGAGCCACCGCGCCCAGCCTATTTTCTTTTTCTTTTTCTTTTTTTGAGATGGGGTCTCGCTCTGTCACCCAGGCTGGAGTGCAGTGGTGCAATCTCAGCTCACTGCAGCCTCTGCCTCCCAGGTTCAAGTGATTCTTCCACCTCAGCTTCCCAAGTAGCTGGGATCACAGGGGTGTGCTACCACACCCAGCTAATTTTTGCATTTTTAGTGGATTTGGGGTTTCACCGTGTTGGCCAGGCTGGTTATTTTTTTTTTATGTTTTTTGAGACAGAGTCTCGCTTCTTTGCCCAGGCTGGAGTGCAATGGTGTGTTCTCGACTCACTGCAACCTCTGCCTCCTGGGTTCAAGCAATTCTCCTGCCTCAGCTTCCCCAGTAGCTGGGATTACAGTCATGTGCCACCGTGCCCAGCTAATTTTTGTGTTTTTAGTAGAGACAGGGTTTCACTCAGTTGACTAGGCTGGTCTCGAACTCCTGAACTCAAGTGATCCACCCACCTTGGCCTCCCAAAGTGCTGGGATTACAGGCATGAGCCACCATGCTCAGCCCAGGCTGGTTATTTTTTAATTAAAAGTTTTTTATTATGGACATTTTCAGACATACAAAAGTAGAAAGAAGAGTGTAATCAGTGCCCGTGTACCCACTGTCCACCTTCAACCGCTCTGTGTGCTGTTTCATCTGTTTCCTCCCTCTGCATCAATTACAGTGAAGCAAATGGTGAAGCAAAAGTAATTTGGTGACCTTAAATTTTGTGTATTAGCAAATATGGAGAGTCAAAAAGTTTAATAGGATATGTTCTTAGGTCTCTGCATGGGGTCTAGAGTAAAGAGAAAGAGGATTAATTCCAGAATTCCTATGCTGCCTCAATTTTGTGTCTTTGGGCAAATTAAGTCTTCTGGGACTAAATCTTTTCGTTTTCCATGACAACGAAAACTTGCTGCTTGTTAAAAAATTATAAAATACAATGCCAGGCACAGTGGCTCACGCCTGTAATCCTGACATTTTGGGAGGCCAAGGCGGGCAGATCACGAGGTCAAGAGTTCGAGACCGACCTGGCCAACATGGTGAAACCCTGTCTCTACAAAAAATACAAAAATTAGCCGGGCATAGCCTGGCATGGTGGTGCATGCCTGTAATCCCAGCTACTCGGGAGGCTGAGGCAGGAGAATCGCTTGAATCTGGGAGATGGAGGTTGCAGTGAGCTGAGATTGCGCCACTGTACTCTAGCCTGGGTGGCAGAGCGAGACTCCATCTTGAAAAAAAAAATTATACAGATGAATAAAAAAGCTGTAATGGCATCGCCCGGAGATATCCACTTTTATTTTTGTAGTAAAGTTTTTTTTTTTTTTGAGATGGAGTCTCGCTCTTTGTCGCAGGCTGGAGTACACTGTAATCTCGGCTCACTGCAACCTCCCCTTCCTGAGTTCCGAGTTCAAGCAATTCTCCTGCCTCAGCCTCCTGAGTAGCTGGGATTACAGGCGCCTGCCACCACGCCTGGCTAATTTTTGTATTTTTAGTAGAGACAGGGTTTCACCATGTCGGCCAGGCTGGTCTTGAACTCCTGATCTCAAGTGATCCACCCGGCTCGGCCTCCTAAAGTGCTGGGATCACAGGGGTGAGCCACTGCACCCAGCCTGTAATAAGCTTTTAATTTTGGAATACTTTTAGATTTACAGAAAAGTTAGACGTGTAGGTCAGAGTTCTCATAACCTCTTTACCCAGTTTCCCCCATTGTTAATGTCTTAAGTTTCCATGGCATGTTTGTCAAATGTAAGAAACCATTGTTGGTACATTTCTATTAACTAATTTTTAGACTTTATTTGGATTTCACCAGTTTTCCCACTAATGTCCTTTTTCTCTTCCAGAATCTATCCAGAATCCTGCAATGAATGTAGTGATTTTGTCTTCTTAGTCTTTTTTGGGCTGTGATAGCTTCTCAGACTTTGTTTTTCATGACAGTTTTCAGGAGTACTATTTAGATATTTAATAGAATGGTCCTCAGTTTGGGATTCTCTGATATTTTCTTCATGATTAGACTGTTTCTCATTCCTGATTTTCTTATGCAAAATATTCAATACTTAACATGTTTTACAAAAATGAGATGACAATTATTTTATAATGTTTGTTTTTACTTACAAAATGGGATTATACCGTATATATTATTTTATAACTTGCTTTTGTCACTCCAAATCTTCCCAGTAACCTTATTGTTAACATTGTATAGAAAACTCTGTTCTGAGTTTTAAAGTCTGATTTGAAAATACAACGTTAGAACATAATCTGTTGGTAAATTGAAGATGGCTTTTAAGGGACTGTGATAGTAGGGGTGGTGGTAGTAATATGATTCTGTGTCTACACAGATAATCTGGAAGGGAAAAATCAAGAAATAAAAAGAATAGACAATGTTTTATAGTAATATAATTTTCTTGGCAAGCAGTAACCTTTTCTAGAAGTCAGTCTTTTAGTATAATTTGCTTGCTTGTTTTTTTTTTTTTTTTTGAAATGGAGTCACACTCTGCCGCCAGGCTGAAGTGCAGTGCCGCTATCTTAGCTCACTGCAACCTCTGCTTACTAGGTTCAAGCGATTCTCCTGCCTCAGCCTTCCAAGTAGCTGGGATTATAGGAATGTGCTACCAACCCCGGCTAATTTTTGTGTTTTTGGTAGAGACAGGGTTTCACCACGTTGGCCAGGATGGTCTCCATCTCTTGACCTCGTGATCCGCCCCACCTCAGCCTTCCAAAGTACTGGGATTACAGGCATGAGCCACTGTGCCCTGCCTTGCTTGCTTCTTAAGTGTGGCTTTTTTGTTTCTTCATATCTTTTAAATTAATAAGCATGTTAAGTGATTTGGGAAGAGGCTCAAACTCTTCAAGAAATAATTTGGAATTCTTGAAGTTCCAGAATTGCTGGAAATCCTGAAAAATGGATCAGGAAAAATCAAAGTAATAGATAGAAAAAAAAAATCTCAATTTTAGCTGTTGATGTAATTTTTAGAAAATTCAGTTTATCTCAGTCACTAAAACAGATGGCAGAAGGCCCATCAGAATATTTATTTTATGTATTTTAAACAGTTTATACTCTACTAAATTCCATTTATTCTGAAATTTAAGAGAATTTACTTCTTTATGAAAGTGATTATTCAAAATAGACCATGGTTGATGATCTTAGTTTTTAGTTTTCTTCTCTGTAGGCTTAGTCTCTCTTCTGATGCTTCTTGCATACTCAGTGATTTCATGTTTTAGCGAAAAATGCAAGTCTGACTGAATATTAAGCACAGTACAATGAGTAAAACTACTTTGCAGAATATTTTGCCTGTGTATACTATAGGACCATATAGATTCCAGTTTTGGAAAAATGCAGATGAACAAAGGTAATACAACATGCCTCTTTGTGACTTGACATGCTAATGAGAACTGAATTTGGTATAGGACAGTTCTTGGTATGCTTGGCATTTAGGCTATTTTAGGTCATCTTTGGGAAATTTAATAATTTATGAAATGGTTTCAGTGAATTGAATGGTTGTCATGGGGATAAAAATGGTGTAAAATGGACTCTAATTTATAAGATAGTTGTGTTGGGCAGATAAGGCATTTTACACAATACATTTAATTCAAGATAATAGATGATTCAGAGGCCAATTAATTCTATAGGAAGTAATGCTATTTTAGTTTTGGGAGGAGAGCATCTTAGAGAAGTAGATCTTGAAGCATTTGTTAAAATCTGGGTAGATTTAGGTCCAGAGAGAGGCAAGGAAAGGATGTTCTGGACAAAGGGAACAATGTTATCATTATCTCAGAGGCCTGACTATGTACTTGGAACCTGTGTTGGGGTAATGGGCAAGTTAGGTTGTAGCCAGATTGGCGGTGGCCTGTTATCTGTTAATGAGCTTTGACGTTATTTTATGGGCATTTCGGAGTTACTGTGCCATCTCTAAAGTAATACTTTTTCTCCATGTGGAAGCATGATACACCTTAGCCACACTGGCTCACCAGGGCCTTGCTGCTCAGTGGGGAAAGGGGCACATTCTGATAGGCTTCCTTGCTCTTCACTTGGGTTATTTTAATAATGTATCAGCTGGGTGCAGTGGCTCATGCCTGTAATCCCAGCACTTTGGGAGTCTGAGGCGGGCAGATTACCTGAGGTCGGGAGTTTGAGACCAACCTGACCAATATGGAGAAACCCCATCTCTACTAAAAATACAAAATTAGCCAGGTGTGGTGGTGCATGCCTGTAATCCCAGCTACCCGGGTGGCTGAGGCAGGAGAATCTCTCGAACCCGGGAGGTAGAGGTTGCAGTGAGCCGAGATCACGAGATCATGCTATTGCACTCCAGCCTGGACAACAAGAGTGAAACTCTGTCTCTAATAATAATAATAATAACAATAATAATAGTAATAATGATGTATCAATTTGACTTTTCTTTCTTTTGTCACAATAAAAAAAATTTTTTTTTGAGACAAAGTCTCGCTCTGTCATCCTGGCTGAAGTTCAGTGGCATGATCTCTGCTGACTCTGCTCACTGCAACCTCTGCCTCCAGGGTTCAAGTGATTCTCGTGTCTCAGCTTCCAAGTAGCTGGGACTACAGGTGTGTGCCACCGCTCCCAGCTAATTTTTTGTATTTGTGGTAGAGGCGGGGTTTCACCATGTTGTCCTGGCTTGTCTCGAACTCCTAAGCTCAGCAGTCTGCCTGCCTGGGCCTCCCAAAGTGTATTTACTTTCTAGTTTCACATTAGTAACCAGATTTCCACAAGGAAAACAATTAGAAGAATTAATGGCAAATAGCTAACTTAAGAAATGTGGATATCCAGTTTTTTCTAGCAATTCTTCTGATTTAAATTTTTGTTTTGTTGTATAATGAAATGTGCATTTTATTATATTTGTCCTTTAAGTTTTATTGTTTATATAGTCTAATAAGTAAAGATATCTTGGGGTCTGATTAAGAACCAATTACGGGTGTTAGTAATTTCTGTCAAAGGAGATAGTGATGCTGTTTAACGTTAACTCGTCAGTCTTCTAAAACCTTTAGAAATGCAGTCTAATTCATTGCACCTAAGTTAATTATGTGGTAGATGCATATATTTTTTCTAATAGGCAAATGTATAAGACAGAGATGCAGAAATCATCTTGAGTTTAGATAGAAGAAATTTTAGTTTCTGCTGTGGTCTCTTGCTATTTGGTCAGTTTACTTTTGCTTAAAGGCTCTCTGTTAACAAAGGATTTGGTTTTTTGAGATCAAAGAAGACTATAACTACATTAACAAGAGAAGTTAATTTGAGGAATATAACTGATTTTTAAAATGAAATTATATTTCATGACTTGATTTCAAGGTGGTCTGGTGGTTCTTCTTACTGTCACAGACAGAGGTTTGGAGTGGAAAGATTGATTTTGTTTTTCTTCCAGCATTTACTTTTGGTTCTGGACCAGCCATCTAGCTATGATGGAATTCTTCAGAAGTATTCTACATTTTTTGCCAAGTGAGCTCAATCATTGTTCCTTTTGGAGAGGTTCTTTCTGAGGCTCCATTCTTGCCTCTAAAACCTACATATGCAGGAAGGGAAGTGCATGGGTTTTCTGATACACTTATCCCGCATGGGTTTTCTGATACACTTATCCCGCTGTATCTCCTTCTTTTTAGTTTTAAAAAATCATTTCGGTCAGGTGCAGTGGCTCACGCCTGTAATCCCAGCACTTTGGGAGGCTGAGGCGGGCAGATCACGAGGTCAAGAGATCGAGACCATCCTGGCCAACATGGTGAAATCTTTCTCTACTAAAAATACAAAAATTAGCTAGGTGCGGTGGTGGGTGCCTGTAGTCCCAGCTACTGGGGAGGCTGAGGCAGGAGAATTGCTTGAACCTGGGAGGCGGAGGTTGCAGTGAGCTGAGGTCACGCCACTGCACTCTGACCTGGGCGACAGAGTGAGACTCCGTCTCAAAAAAAAAAAAAGTCAAATGTGACTTTCAGATTCATATTTTAAAAATAATTTTTACAATATTATCATAAAAATTAACATGCAGTAAAATTGATGTTTTTTGCTATACAGTTTTACTAATTTAACACATGTGCACCCAGTCAGTATACAGGGCAGTGTCATCACCCTAAAAACTCCTCATGCTATTCTTTCATAGTTACCACTACCCAACCTATACCTGCTCGCAACCACTGATCTGTTCTTCATTTTTATAGTTTCATCTTTTTGAGAATAAGATTGTATAAATGGAATCATGCAATATGTCAGCTTTTGAGACTGGGGTCTTTTATGTGACATAATGTTTTTGAGATTATTTCATGTTATTACATATATTGAATGCTTGTTCCTTTTTTATTGCTGAGTAGTTTTATATCACAAAGAGATCTGTTTCTTCACTCATTAAAGGACATTTGAGTTGTTTCCACTTTTTAGCAATTATGAATAGAGCTGTTAGGAACATTTGTGTTCAGATCTTTGTGTGAACATAGTTTTCATTTCTCTGTGGTATCTGAGGGGCAAAGGGGATTGCTGAGTCATATAGTGTAGTGTGTGTATTTGATTTTATAAGAATCTGCAAACCCTTTTTCCAGAGTGGCTAAATCATTTTATATTCCTACTAGCAATGTATAAGGGTTCCAATTACTGTACATCACTTGGTGTTATCAATTATTTTTAATTTAGCCATTCTAATAGGTAGGTAGTGTATCTAATCATGGCTTTAGTTTTGCATTTCCCTAATGGTTAATAACATTGAACATCCTTTTATGTGCTTGTTTGTTGTCCTTATATCCTCTTTGCAGAGTATCTGTTGAAATCTTTTGCCCAGATTTTGTTTGGTTTTTTGTTGACTGTTGGGAGTTCTTTTTTTTTCTTCTTTTTCTTTTTTTTGAGATGGAGTCTTGCCCTGTCGCCAGGCTGGAGTGCAGTGGTGCGATCTTGGCTCACTGCAACCTCTGCCTCCTGTGTTCAAGTGATTCTTCTGCCTCAGCCTCCCAAGTAACTGGGATTACAGGTACACACCACCATACCCAGATAATTTTTGTATTTTTAGGAGAGATGGGGTTTCACCATGTTGGCCAGGATGGTCTTGATCTCTTGACCTGGTGATTCACCCGCAAAGTGCTGGGATTACAGGTGTGAGCCACCGCACCCGGCTGGGAGTTCTTTATATGTTCAGACCTGAATCCTTTTTCAGATAAGTGATTTGCACAAAATTTCTCCCAGTCTCTAGCTTGTCTTTCATTCTTTTAACAGTGCCTTTCATAGTACAAAAATGTTTAATTTTGGTAAAATTTATCAATTTTTCTCTTTTGTCAGATTGTGGTAAGATGAATCAATTTTAGAACAAGTTTCTGTTTTATAAAAGTGGTAAAAAGTAACTTAGGGATTGGATACTCTCTGAAAGTTGACTTTTGTGGAAGGATGCAAATGTTACTATTTTATGGAAAGATGGTACTAATTAATACACTCCTTCATCTTGAGACACATAGGACTTTTGCTTAACCAAGGAGATAATTGGCTTAGGGGTGTGTGTGTGTGTGTGTGTGTTTACATTTTTTGAAATGGTAGTCACTAACGTTGTGGTTATTAACACAGACATACTTTTTATAATGCAGAACTATGTTAACTCTGTTTCAGAATTAAAAGATGATATTTTACTGTCACATTTGGTGCTTTGGGAGTGCTGGACTTTGAGTTTTTACTCCATTGGAATAGCATTAGAACCTTAGTTGCTTGTGGGCTCAGAATCAGTGTCATGGGTAAAAGTAGGAGTTGTTGGACTGCCTTGACTTGAATCCTGCTTCTGTCGTTTACAGTGTAACTGGGAGAGTTAACTGGGTAAGTTAACTCTGCGCCTCAGTTTCCTCATCTGTGAATGGGAATGATAACAATAACAATTCTAATATCTACTTTATAGGGTCATTGTGAGGATTAAATTAGATTATGTACATGTAATCGACAATGAACATTCAGTAAAAGCTTGTTGTTATTACTGAAGTAACTTTATAAGTTGTTAAAACAAATGCTTTGGGCTTATATATGTATATATAATATTTTTTGAACATAAACTCAAGATTTTGTTGTCTTCATAATAAAAAAAAGACACGTAGAACTCATTTGACCCTTTCTCTTCTTATCTCCTTCCAGTTCAAAATGCTTAGATGTTTTTAATAGCCAGCATTCTCTTAGATCTGTTTGGGCTCAACACACTCAAGTCGTAGCACAGTCTTTTTTGTAGTTTTAGCCTTTTTCTGGAAGATCGGCTTAGTTTTTCGATCATAGTCACTCTGTTTCCTGTCATAACACCGCTTCCCCTGGGCATACAGAGAATACTTGCCCTTCTTGTACTGTATCACTTTGTGGGGTTGGTGCTTGCCCTACTTCTTACAGAAAGTCTGGTGAATTTTAGCAACGTTTACCGTGTTTGCGTGAGCAGTATGGGCATGGAAAGGTAGGCTTATATTTTTAAGATACAGAAGAATCATATATCACACTAAGCCGTTTGTCTCCCATACTCGCTTGTTTTTTCTCTTTATATTTACTGTTATTAGTAATAAATAACATGATCATTGTTATTAATAATCGTGTATACACTGTTTTACAAGAAAATTATCAGCTCATTTGGTACTGATCAAATTATCTAAGTTAAGACTGTCTTGGTTCCAACTGCCTGAAATACCAACCTAAACTGACTTCAGCTGGAAAAAAGTTTCTTGGCTTACCTAATTTCGAAGTCTAGGCACAGCTAGCCAGAGCTGGATTCAGGGGTCAGGTGATATCTTCGGGACTCAGTTTCTCCCTGTGAATCAGCTCTGCTTTTTCTTGTATAGACTTCAGTTACTGACACTGTAAGAAAAATGGCTGTGGTATATTCAACCACCTGTAGCTTCTCAGAATTTAGATTCAGCTGGAAGGAGTATCAGTTTCCTTCCCAGAAGCCTCAGCAAGTCTCGTGGTGTCTCATTGGCTCTTACAGGGTCATATGTCCTACCCTGAGCCAATCCCTGTGTTCAGGACTGTGAGGCTCGTATTGGCCAGTTAGTGTCACATGCCACCGCACATCCTGGTGGATGCTCTTCAGGAACCACGTGGTCTGAGAGATGGGGGGAGGTGAATTCTCAGAGGAAAATTGTGGGCTTTTATTACCAGGAAAGGGAATGGGTATTTGGTGGCAAAACAACTAATGTTCATTGCATGGTATTAGTCTCTTTATAGGTCAGCAGCAGATCAGATGAGTTAGTGTATTTGGATTAGAGTGCTGGTTTCTGATTTCAGCTTTCTTGCTTGTGAAGTCACATCCTCCAAGTCAGTGTTTCTCACAGGGATAGGAGTTTGCAGGAAATTAGTGTTTTATGTTCTTTTGATAGAAGTTTGGACAGTTTTTTTTTTCTTTGAGAAGGAGTCTTGCTCTGTCGCCCAGCCTGGAGTGCAAAGGTGCAATCTCAGCTCTCTGCAACCTTCGCCTCCTGGGTTCAAGCAGTTCTCCTGCCTCAGCCTCCCGAGTAGCTGGGACTAGAGGCATGTGCCACTACACCCGGCTAATTTTTTGTATTTTTAGTACAGACAGGGTTTCACTGTGTTAGCCAGGATGGTCTGGATCTCCTGACCTTGTGATCCACCCGCCTCTGCCTCCTAAAGGGCTGGGATTACAGGCGTCAGCCTCCACGCCCAGCCAAGTTTGGATAATTTTTAACAGGAAGAGAAAGAGTCAAGACAGATGGGGTGGACCTCAGCAATGGGCGAATGTGATGCTTCTTCCTACATTAGTGTGCTTAATGTGACTCAGCTCCAGTGACTTCCATTCCCTGGGCCACTCTGTCCCCATGGGAAAAATCCTTAGAGACCCAACTTAGTATCTGCCCTTGAATCTGGCTGTTAGGTTCAGGTAGCAGGATCACATACAATAGATGCAGATGTATGGATATGTCCTAGACAGGGGTGTCAGCTACACTCTTGAAGTGTATCTGGGAGCTGGCCTTGTTTAGAAGTACTTCTGGATCTCTCACTGTGTATTATCCATAGTTCATTTTAGCATGGCCTGAGATGTTTTTTTTTTTTTTTTTTTTTTTTTTTTTTTTTTTTGAGACGGAGTCTTGCTCTGTCGCCCAGGCTGGAGTGCAATGGCCGGATCTCAGCTCACTGCAAGCTCCGTCCCCCGGGTTCACGCCATTCTCCTGCCTCAGCCTCCCGAGTAGCTTGGACTACAGGCGCCCGCCACCTCGCCCGGCTAGTTTTTTTGTATTTTTTAGTAGAGACGGGGTTTCACCGTGTTAGCCAGGATGGTCTCGATCTCCTGACCTCGTGATCCGCCCGTCTCGGCCTCCCAAAGTGCTGGGATTACAGGCTTGAGCCACCGCGCCCGGCCGATGTTTTCTTATTTTGACTTTGACAGACAGTTTTGCTTTTATGCTTGATAAACCACTTTAGCTTCTTCAGAAGGAGTGGGTACAGTAAGGTCATGCTGTTTTCTGAAAAACTCGAAAAAACAGCTGAACGGAGCATGCATTGGATTGAGTTCCACACTACAGCTAGGTGACCCTACTGTGATTCAGGTAGACCTTGGAAACTAGGTATCAGGACCTGATTAACAAAGGTAATCGGGGTAGATACTCACTTCTGAGGAAGGCACCTGGGTCATAAATTGAGTCATTTCCTCTCAAAGCTCCTGAAATTCATAGTTCTGCCCTTAATCTCTACTTATATATTAATGTTATCAAGATCTCTCTGACTAATATGCTTGGGGATCAATGTTGATAGTAGTCTTTGTGATCATTCCTCACAGCCAGATTTAGGGTTTAGCTAATCCTTATCAGTGACTTGCAGATATACTTATTTCTCCAATGGCTGTTCTTTGCGTAATCATTACCGGTGTAGTGAGATGGAGAAAACAGGTGAAAATAATTCCTCTGTCAAGTAGGTAAAGTAATTACATAGAATAATACTTTATTGTTTGTACTCTATTGTATGTTGAGATCAGTAAAGTGATTTCAGCTTTATATAGGCTGGGTGTGGTGGCTCACGCCTGTAATCCCAGCACTTGGGAGGCCAAGGTGGGATGATCTTTTGAGGCCAAGAGTTTAAGACTAGCTTAGGCAACACAGTGAGACCCTGTCTCTACGAAAAAATAAAAAAAAAATCAGCCAGTTGTGGTGGCATGCACCGGTAGTCCCAGCTTCTCGGGAGGCTGAGGCAGGAGGATCATTCCGAAGTGTGAAGCTACAGGAGCTGTGATTGCACCACTACACTCCAGCATGGGCTGCAGAGCGAGACTCTGTCCACCCTCCCCCAAAAAAGCTTTATATAAAGTGAAAATAAGGAATTTTAGGGACATAATAATAGCTAACACTTATTGAGCACTTATGTCCCAGGCATTCTTTTAAGTACTTTATAGGTATTATTTCACTTAATCCTTACAGTAACCCTAGGAGGTAGGTATTAGTTGTGTTCCCAATTTAGAGGTGAGCAAGTTGAAATAATCCATGTAAACCCACTTGCCTCAGGCCGTGCAGCTGGAGAGTGGTGCAGCTGGTGAATTCTGAACGCAGGTCCTTTGGCTCCCAGTCTGTGCTTTGGGTTGCTGTGCTATACTCATTCCTAAGAAAGATTTTAGCTGGTACATTATTAGCTTTGTTTTCTTACTACTTCTTTTTGTATTATTTGTCTGGATGTGAGCTGGGAGTTCTGTAGGGAAGATTTGCTAATTCTAGGGCCTCTGGTATCCATGGACTTAGGAATCTTGTGTTGCTGTTATCTGGCACGCAGTGTGTGCTTGTCTATGTTAGTAGTTCTCAACTAGAACTGATTTTACCCTCTACAGATGTTTCCTGGAGACATATTTGGTTGTCACAAGTCAGGGGATGTGCTTCTGGCATCAGCTGGTAGGGACTAGGGATAATGATTGCTAAGTAACCTACAGTGCACAGAACGGCCCACAACAAAAAGTTATTAAGCCCAAAATGTTAATAGTGTTGATATTTTATATCTGGACTATATCATAAGTTAGTAATTATTTTGTTATGCCACTCTTTGTCTAATGGGCAACATTGCTGTAGTGATAGAGAAATTGTTTTTGACTTTTGTTGAATAATTGATTTCACCCACATCAATATATGTTTGTATAAGAAGCATACATACCAACTGTGACTTAAATATTTAAATCCCCTTACCCTTAAACTAAACTGGGAATTACAGCCCCTTCCCCCGCCCCCTGAGGAAGTTTAAATGGAAACCATGTAGAAGACCAAGGATAAGTACTCTTTTTGGAGGGGCGGGGAGAGGGGGGAGAGATTATCTTAATAACACAATTAGATTTCTCTTTTTATATTAAAATGTTCATTTAGGCTTGGTGCAGTAGCTCACACCTGTAATCCTAGCACTTTGGTAGGCTGAAGCGAGAAGACAGCTTGAGCCCAGGAGTTTGAGACCAGGCTGGGCAACATAGGGAGACCCCGTCACTACAAAAATAAAATAAAAACAATTTAGCCGGACGTGGTGGTGCATGCCTGTAGTCCCAGCTACTTGTGATACTGAGTTAGGAGGATTGCTTGAGTCTGGCAGGTCAAGGCTGCAGTGAGCAGTGATTGTGCCACTCCATTCGAGCCTAGTAACAGAGTGAGACCCTGTCCCAAAAAAAAGTGTTAAAATTAAAAATTCCAAACTGAGAAAAGTAGGGAATATTATATTGTACCACATGTGTAAATCCCCAGTATGGAACAAAGGCTGACAGATACTGTTGAAGTCCTGTTTGAACTCTTCCTTATCTCATTGCCTAGCTATTTCTACTGTTTTGGTAGACCAAGAATCTCAAAAGCTAAAGGGGCTTAGACCTCTTCAGATGTCTGTCATCTTGCCTCTTGCCACTCTCTATGGGCTGCCCATCAATGCCTTTTCTCCCCTCATCTTGCACTGCAGTTTATTGGCAGCAAATGGCTGTAGCACAGTGAGGAGAGGACAGGGCCCATGTGTCATTATCAAAGCCGCGAAGGCTGGCAGAGAATGTATATGTAGGCTGGAGGCAGGCGGAAGGGACAAAGAAGTACCAGGAAGCCAGCTGGTTAAGGTGGAAGGTAGGGAAGAGCAGGAGAGAGAGAAGGTGGATGCAGGCATGGAAAGCAATCTGTAAGTCTGACAGAGATGGTCAGCAAGAGTGACTGTTTGTAACAGTATTGTGAATGTCAGGTCAAAGGATGTTGGTCTTCTGTGTCCAAGTTTACTGCTCCTGCTATGAGTGATATAGCTAGGGAGAAACAATGTGTAAACTCCTGCTATTTCTTACTTGGACTATTTTAGTGATCTCTTACTAATGGCAGTGCTTGCCATTTCTTCCCCTGTGGCAAGCCTGTGGTTTCTTCTGCTTCTAACCAGTTCTTTATAGAGCTGGTCAGACGTATATTTGATAGATTCCTTCCTTATTTAAAAAATTTCATCTTGTTCCATTGCCTATGGAATAAAACCCTCGCTTCTTGTTGTGGCATTTGAGGTCATTCATAGTTTCTCTTACTCTTCTGCTGTACCTTGAGTTTAGGCTGTGTATTTTCTCCTGTTGGTGATTTCACTTGAACTCTTCTCTCTGAAAAGCTCGCATTTGCTCTCTCTATCATCTGTATGGTGAACTCCTGTTCACCTTTTGCAATCAGCTCATGCCTTTAGGCAGATGGAGTAAGTCTTTTTTGTAATTGTTCATTTGTGCTTTGCCTCTCTTTCTAGAATGTGAGTTTCTTGAAAGCAGTGATGACATGCCCTGTCTTTGTATTCATTGCTGCTAGCACAGGGCCTAGCCCTCGAGAAATGTTTATAGCTAGGGATATAGCTATAGTGATATATAGTGATATAGCTGAATTGATTAATGGACAGTTCAAACAGTTCCAACCAGTTTTTTAATTGGTGGGAAATAATCCTGCATGGTATAGATTTTAGTTTTCTGCAATCATGGTCACAGAACTGTGAGAATGAAATTAGGAAACTGAAATTTGGAGGTTTGGATATGAAACGTTTCTGTCCCTTTGGTTAAGAAAGGGAATCCTTTATGGTTTGTTGGATACTTTGCAATATTCACAGTCGTATTTCATTTCTAAATTTGTCTCATTTGTAAATTTGTTATATTGTTGGTATGATCTTGGCTTATGATTGACATTTTGCTTGAATCTTAGTAAAGACTTCATAAAATATCAAAGAGAAGTATAGATTTTGTAGCATCAATAGCTGCTGCTTAGCCATGACCTTGATCAAAAGGCTAGCTGAAAGTATTCACATAGATAATGAAGCCAGCTGAGATAGGAATGGGGCTAGAATTTATAATTAATAAGTTTTAAAAACCTTCTCTTGTTCTTTCTCCCTGTCTGTAGGATTTTTGTCCCTGAGTCATGGAAGACAGAAGAGCGGAAAAGTCATGTGAACAAGCATGTGAATCACTTAAGAGGCAGGACTATGAAATGGCCCTCAAGCACTGCACAGAGGCCCTTCTTTCTCTAGGCCAGTACTCCATGGCAGACTTCACAGGGCCTTGTCCTTTGGAAATAGAACGCATCAAAATCGAGAGTCTTCTCTACAGAATTGCCTCATTTTTGCAACTGGTGAGTAAACACTGTCAATAAGCCAATGCTGAACTATGTAAAATGGCCTTTTTCATTGAGTGGGGACGATACAAATAGCTAATTCTGGGCCGACGAGATGTGAGTGAAGTGGCTGGTGATTGCTGAGTATCTTTGATGGCAAGGTAACTGTGTTTTTGAACCTTGAAAATTGTACTACTTTAGGGCATTTTGGACTATGCACTCACTCAACAAGTATTTATTGAGTATGTACTGTGTACTAGACACTGTTCTAGGTCCTTGTTATATATATTGATGAAAGAGAAAGAAAAGTCTCTTCTTTATGATACTTTTTCTAGTAGGAGAACAGAAAATAAACAATAAACATTATAAAAAATAAACACTGGCCGGGCATGGTGGCTCATACTTGTAATCCCAGCACTTTGGGAGGCCAAGGCAGGTGGATCATGAGGTCAGGAGTTCGAGACCAGCCTAACCAACATGGTGAAACCCTGTCTCTACTAAAAATACAAAAATTAGCCAGGCATGGTAGCAACGTGCCTGTAATCCCAGCTACTCAGGAGGCTGAGCCAGGGGAATCGCTTGAACCCAGGAGGCAGAGGTTGCAGTGAGCTGAGATTGCACCACTGCACTCCTCCAGCCTGGGTGACAGGGCGAGACTTCGAGACTCTGTCTCAAAAAAAATAAAATAAAACAAACCAAAAAAAACCCCACCATAAATTGTTAAAAGGTAGTAACTGCATGAAAAAAGGAGAACAGGGCAGGGGAGATTGGGAATATTGGGGTTAGAGATGGGGTTACCATTTTAAATAGAGTGGTCAAGGCAGGCCTCATTGAGAAGGTGATAACCAGAGGCAAGGGGTTGAGCCATGTGTAAAGCTGGTGGAAGAGCATTGCAGGCAATGGAAACAGACCCAGCAGCAGAAGCATGGCTGCTGTGCTTGAGTAGCAGCTAGGAGTTAGTTTGGCCAGAATAGAGTGCACGTGGTGGAGAGGTGGGAGGACTAAAGCCTGTGGGGCCTGCTGGCTCATGGTAAAGACTTTGGTTTTTATTCTCTGTGAGTTGGGGAGCTAATTGCAGGGCTTTAGGCAGAGGAGTGGTGTGATCTAATTTAACGGGAATTGTTTAACTTTTGTGCTGAGAATAAACTGTAAAGGGATAAGCGTTGATGCAAGGAGACTAGGTTGGAGACTATTAGAATAATCCATGCCAGAGTGGCTCAGATCAGCATGATAGCAGTGGAGATAGTGAGAAGAACCAAAACTAGGTTTTGGTTTATACATTGAAAATAGAAGCAATCAGGTTTCCTAATGTATTGAACGCAGGGAATGAGGGGGAGCAGTCGCAGTTACTTACTTCGATTCTTTTTGTCTGAACAATTGGAAGAATGGTGTTTCCTTCAACTGAGGTTAGACGGCTACAGCTGGGGAGGAGGTTTTGTTGGGGAAGGTGGGAGTTGAGTTTTGGACATACTGAGTTTGAGATGTCATTCAGATACCCAGCTGAAGATGCTGAGTAAGCAGTCAGATACGCACTTATGGAATTTGGGAGAGAGATTCACTGAAAAGTGTGGGACAGAAGTGCTGTATGACACCTTGAGCCTGTGTAGAATCACCAAGGGAAAATGAGCATTATAGAGAAGAGGCGAGGACTGAGGGCCGAGTCTTGGGCTGCTACAGTGTCAAGAGGTTGGGGAGCAGAGCAACAACTTGCAAAGCAACCTAAAGAGGCAACCCTGAGGAAGGGGGAAAGTGTGAGAGTAAGGAGTCGTGGTAGCCACGTGAAGGAAGGAAGTGTGTCCAAGTGAGGAAATGTTGAGTGGTGTCAGCAGCTGCCAAGAAAGCCGTGAGAATGAGTCTGAGTGGGCACATGTGAATCGTGTGGGTTCATGTGGGTGCAGTGGAGGTCACTGGTGATCTCATGAGAGTGGCTTCCTTGGAGTAGTGGGTGAAAGTCTGCTTAAAAAGAGAGCTTAGGAGAGAATTGGAGGAAGGAATTGAAATACAGCAACATGGACAACTCTTGAGGAGTTTTGCCATGAAGAGACACCAAAGAGAAAAAAAGAAAGAGAAAGGAGAAGGAAAAAGAAAAAGGAATGGTAGCTAGTGGGAGAGATAAAGTCAAGGGACCTTTTTTTTTTAGATGGGAGAAATAACTGTATTTCTGTATAGAAATGAGCCAATCAAAAGCAAAAAATTAATGATTTAGGACAAGTCGTGGAGGCTTGCTGGAGTTGCTGTACCTGCGTAGGCGACTGAGTTGATCTGCACAGGCGTAGGTTGACCTTAGAAAGGAGCACGATAGTATGTCTGTTAACAGGTAGAAGGAAGACAGAGTGTATACTGGGAAGTCGGGAGACATGGTGACAGTCTATGAAAAATTCTCTTCTTGTGGCTTCAGTTTTCTCAGTAAAGCTATTGGTGGGGAAGGAGGTGCTGGTGAGTTAGAGAAGGTGAGAAGTAGGATTTGGGGTCCATGGACTAGGAAGTACGCTATGATGTTTATTTGTAGAGTGCCCTATAATCCTCAGAGGGCACATGTGTTAGCTTTGCTCTGTGAATAGTAAGTTTACAACATTAATGATTAAACTTTGAAACAAAGCCAAGTTTCCCTTTGACAACATTTCTGTTAAAAGCAGCTCTTGAAATACTTAATTTTATCTTGTATTTTTGTTTTGCAGAAAAATTATGTGCAAGCTGATGAAGATTGTAGACATGGTATGTTTAAAAGTGAGACTCTTTTGAATTATTGAACTGAACATGTTTAAGGTTTGATTTTTTTTTTTTGGGGGGGTGCTAATTTAAAAAGTGATGATAATGTTTAAAAAGCCCACCTTACTGTGGGGGCTAGTGACTGATTTGGATGATGACATTCCCACTAAGCTGGGCATACCTGTGAACATTGCTGTTACTCATGAATGTTTGTGTTCTTGTCACTGCCCTGGGAACATTGATGATGTGTCCTTTTAAAGTTTGTATAAGGCCAGGTGTGGTGGCTCACGCCTGTGATCCCAGCACTTTTTGGGAGGCTGAGGTGAGCGGATTACAAGGTCTGGAGTTTGAGACCAGCCTGGCCAGTATGGTGAAACCCCATTTCTACTAAAACTGCAAAAATTAGCTGGGCGTGGCAGCGCATGCCTGTAGTCCCAGCTACTTGGGAGGCTAAGGCAGGAGAATCGCTTGAACCCGGGAGGCGGAGGTTGCAGTGAACTGTTACCGTACCGCTGCACTCCAGCCTGGGCGACAGAGCGAGATTCCGAGACTCTGTCTCAAAAAAAAAAAAAAAAGTTTGAATAGTTCTAGTCACAAGGGCCAAAGTTTAAGAAATGTAACTCTTGTTGAATAAAGTGTTAAGCTTACCTAGATACGTGGAAAGGATGGGCCTGTCCCTCCTAAAATATCTTTCCTTCTTGATCAGAAGATCTTCCTTAGAGAAGAGACTAGCTAGAATGCTCCTTAGTAATTTTTCCTGTTTCCCCCCCCCTCTTTGAGACAGAGTCTTGCTCTGTCTCCCATGCTGGAGTGGGGTGGGGTGATCACAGCTCACTGCAGCCTCTACCTTCCAGGCTCAAGCAGTCCTTCTGCCTCAGCCTCCCAAGTAGCTGGGACTACAGATGTGTGCCACCACACCTAGCTGATGTTTTTATTTTTTGTAGAGATGGTTTTACCGTGTTGCCCAAGCTGGTCTCTTACTGCTGGGCTCAAGGGATCTGCCCACCTTGGCCTCCCAAAGTGCTGGGATTACAGGCATGAGCCACCACGCTTGCTTTCCTGTTTCAGGCAGGAAATTGAGATTAATAAGATTCTTGCTCTTCGAGTACTCATAGGAATCCTTTTCTTTGTGGTTGTTGCTGTTTACTAGAATGAATCTAGGAGTGAGTGGGAGAAGAGTTCACTGTACATTCTCACACACATTTGGTGGAATTGTTTGCAGAGCTCAGCGATTTGAATAATGCAGTGTTTCATTCATCCAGAATTTGGGGGTAATGGTGCTGAGATATTTAACATGAGTTAATTTTTTTTTTTCCCCTGCTTACTCCTTTGTGTTAACACTTTAAAAAGTATTAGGCCGGGCGTGGTGGCTCATGCCTGTAATCCTAGCACTTTGGGAGGCTGAGGCGGGTGGATCACTTGAGGTCAGGAGTTCGAAACCAGCCTGGCCAATATGGTGAAACCCCGTCTCTACTAAAAATACAAAAATTAACAAAGCATGGTGGCACGTACCTGTAATCCCAGCTACTCGGGAGGCTGAGGCAGGCAAATCATTTGAACCTGAGAGGCAGAGGCTGCAGTGAGCCAAGATTGTGCTACTGCACTCCAGCCTGGGTGACAGAGTGAGACTCTGTCTGAAAAAA
>NW_012110918.1:2749479-2757787 GCF_000951035.1 Colobus angolensis palliatus | reverse complement strand
GTAGTCCCAGCTACTCGGGAGGCTGAGGCAGGAGAATGGCGTAAACCCGGGAGGCGGAGCTTGCAGTGAGCTGAGATCCGGCCACTGCACTCCAGCCAGGGCGACAGAGCAAGACTCCGTCTCAAAAAAAGAAAAAAATATTAACTATGTTTGCTGTAAACCTTACAAAACTATATTACATACTGTTGTGGCCATTGAACATAATTTAACCATTCATTAAAGATTCTTTGACCTTTGTTCACCTCATTTCCTAGAATTATATGCTTTGAAAGTTAACTAGAAATTAAGAGATATCTAGTAGAATTTTCCTTTAAAAAAATCCCTGCTATCTATGGGAATTTTAAAATTACAATGAGCAAACAGTAATAAGTCAAATAATATAGAGGAATAATTTATCCTCCCCCATCTGAAGAAATTATTGTTATTAGTTTGCTGTATGAGAAAGGTCTTCTGTGCCTTTATAGTGACAAACATAAGTGCTTATGATACATAGAGAGTTTTTCCTTTAAAAATTAAAAAAGAGTTACATTGTGATCATCACCTAGCAGCTTGCTTTCTTACATATCAGTATACCATGAATATTGTTCTAAATTAATACACTGGCTCCAATTCCTGTTTAATGTTCGATGGCGTGGTTGTGCTGCTCTTTATTCAACCATTCCCATATTGATGGGCATTTAGGTGGTTCTGCTTTTCTGGTTTGTCATTATAAACCATCCTGTAATAAACAGATTCTTTCTTATTGTTGCCCTTTATAGGATAGTCTTAAAAGTTGGATTTCTGGGTTAAGGAGTAGGTATACTTTTTGTTTTATTTTATCATTATTATTATTATTACTATTATTTATTGAGATGGAGTCTCACTCTGTCGCCAGGCTGGAGTGCAGTGATGCGATCTCAGCTCACTGCACCCTGTGCCTCCCAGGTTCAAGCGATTCTCTTGCCTCAGCCTCCCGAGTAGCTAGGACTACAGGCATGCGCCACTATGCCCAGCTAATTTTTGTATTTTTAGTAGAGACACGGTTTCACCATGTTGGCCAGAATGGTGTCGATCTCTTGACCTCATCATCTGCCTGCCTTGGCCTCCCAAAGTGCTGCAATTGCCTATAATTTTAATAGACGCTGTCAGATTAGTTTCAGATGCACACACCCACAGCAATAGACGAGACTGCCCAGTCTGTAATCTATCACTGAAACCTGTCAGTGTTGAAATTTTGCCAATCTCATGTGTGAGAAATAGTTCCTCTTCAGTTTTCATTGCCCTGAGTACTAGTGAAATTGATGCAGTCTTGTTATTTTGAAGATGTACAAACAAAAGTCTTAGAAAGTTCAGTGACTTAGGGAAAGTCATAAAAATTAAATGCTGAAGGAGCATATGGACATATGTTGCATTATTCTGTTAACTGTTTTACTTAGCATTTTAAAATTAGGTGGGCCGGGCGCGGTGGCTCAAGCCTGTAATCCCAGCACTTTGGGAGGCTGAGACGGGTGGATCACGAGGTCAGGAGATTGAGACCATCCTGGCTAACACGGTGAAACCCCGTCTCTACTAAAAAATACAAAAAACTAGCCGGGCAAGGTGGCGGGCGCCTGTAGTCCCAGCTACTCGGGAGGCTGAGGCAGGAGAATGGTGTAAACCCGGGAGGCGGAGCTTGCAGTGGGCTGAGATCCAGTCACTGCACTCCAGCCCGGGCCACAGAGCAAGACTCCGTCTCAAAAAAAAAAAAAAAAAAATTAGGTGCTATTTCACAACTTTTGAATCACTAAAATATAAGTTTATCCATTGCCTAAGATAAAGTTGTCATAAAATGAGTATGCTTCTGTGGTATTGGTGGAGTATAGAATGGAATGCAACTTGGTAATATATTCATACCCTTGGCCCACTAATCTCATTTCTGGGATACTATCCTAAATCAGTAATCCAAAAGAGAGAAAATACTGTATACGGAGTGGTAGTCATTGCAGTGCTGTGTATAAAAGTGAAAAATAGGTTAGCTTGCAATAAGGAAGGAGTTCATTAATTACATTCTACACATTCCTTGTTCCTGTTTATGTGATAAGTAAGAGCTTGGAAAATGGTCATTTTTAAAATAAATCCAAAAGCAGTATATCCAGAGTTGTTTATTTGAAATAGACATTTGGAAATATTGGCCAATATTATACATGCATATTAATAGTTGTAGAGTTCTGCTGTTACATGTAATTTTTTTCTTTTCAACTTTTAGTAACATTTTTGTGTAAGATGAAATACTATGGTCAGACAGTAATAAAAAGCAACATGTGAACCTCAGCCTCTGTTAATTATAGTTTTGTAATGCTAAGATGCTTCCAGGGATGGTCATGGATAGCTCATAGTTTAAGCACCCCAGACCGTTGACTTCTTATGTTTGCATTTTATATACAGTGTAGCCTTTTTTTTTTTTTTTTTGAGAAGGCATCTCTCGCTGTCGCTGTCGCCCAGGTTGGAGTGCAGTGGTGTGATCTCAGCTCACTGCACCCTCTGCCTCCAGGGTTCAAGCAATTCTCCTACCTCAACCTCCCCAGTAACTGGAATTACAGCCACCCACCATCATGCCCAGCTAATTTTTGTATTTTTGTAGAGATGGGGTTTCACCTTATTGGCCAGGCTGGTCTTGAACTCCTGACCTCAGGTGATCTGCCCGCCCCAGCCTTACAGCATAGTCTTGATGTCTGTTCTCTTACTGTCAGGCTATCAATTTGCATTCCTTGCAACTCTCAACATGCCTCATTGCAGCTACTCTCCCTGTCCACTTGCAGCTTCTGACCTACTGTGGGTTAGGAAATCAGACCAGCAGTCTTCATCATGGAATTAAAAAACAATCTTTTGTTTTCCTTCCCTTCCCCCTTTCTTCTTTTTTTGAGACAGAGTTTCGTTCTGTCGTTCAGGCTAGAGTGCAGTGGTGTAATCTTGGCTCACTGCAACCTCTGCCTTCTGGGCTCAAGCAATTCTCCCGCCTCAGCCTCCTGAGTAACTGGGATTACAGGCGTCCGCTACCATGCCTGGCTAATTTTTGTATTTTTAGTAGAGAAGGGGTTTCACCATGTTGGCCAGGGTGGTCTCGAACTCCTGACCTCAAGTGGTCCATCTGCTTTGGCCTCCCAAAGTGCTGGGATTATAGGTGTGAGCCACTGTGCCCAGCCCGTTGTTTCTTTTTTAATATGAAAAATGTAAGACATACAAGAAAGTAGAGGAAATGATATAATAAACATTCAAATTCTCAAAACTATGATTGAACAACTAATGTTTTGCCATATTTACATCATTTTTCTGAAATATTTAAGAATAAAGACATCATGACATTTACCCCAAAATACTTCAGTATGCCTCTCTAAAAAATAAGATCAAGACCGCATAACCACAATATTATTATTAGCATAATAGAATTGATGTAATTCCCTAATAATTCCCTAACCTATCTAAAGTCCAGTCCTTAATCAAATTTGCCTGTTTTTCTGTCCCCAAAGTTTTTTTTTTTTTTTAATGGCTGATTTGTTTAAACCAGGAACTGATTAAAGGTTATAAAATTTTAAAGCTGGAATTCTGCTGCATTAAGAGTAAACATACTCTGAGTTAGGACCCAAGGGCACCTTTTTAAGTTCCTGGGTTTCAGTTCCAAGTTCATTGTTGTATTCTGGATAGTGAAGATTGCCAAGCCAGTGACCACTAGATAAGTGAGGTAGTTAAGTCACTTTTCATTGTCTGAACATCAGTCGTATTTGGCATAACACAAAAACTTTGATGAAATAATGATTCTATTTTTGCCTTTGGAATGGTCATTATATAGGAAACTTACTTTTCTTTTTCTTTTTTTTTTTTTTTTGAGACGGAGTCTCGTTCTGTCTCAGGCTGGAATGCAGTGGCGTGATCACGGCTCACTGCAACCTCTGCCTCCCGAGTTCAAGCGATTCTCATACCTCAGCCTCCCAAATAGCTGGGACTACAGGCATATGCCACCACGTCTGGCTAATTTTTGTATTTTTAGTAGAGACAGGGTTTCACCATGTTGGCCAGGATGGTCACCATCTCTTGACCTCGTGATCTGCCCGCCTTGGCCTCCCAAGGTGCTAGGATTACAGGTGTGAGCCACTGCGCCTGGCCATTTTTTTACACTAAAAAAAGAATGATGTAAATGGAGAAAGTAAAATCAAAAGAAAGTAATCTTATCAACTAAGAGTATTGTACCACTTGTAATATGTAGGTTAAACTTAATCATCATAAACATCAATGAAAATTTTTTATGAGGCTGTAAGATTTGTAAACCTTAGCTGAGGGATTTTTTTTTTTTTGAGACGGAGTCTCGCTCTGTCGCCCAGGCTGGAGTGCAGTGGCCGGATCTCAGCTCACTGCAAGCTCCGCCTCCCGGGTTTACGCCATTCTCCTGCCTCTACCTCCCGAGTAGCTGGGACTACAGGCGCCCGCCACCTCGCCCGGCTAGTTTTTTTGTATTTTTTTAGTAGAGACGGGGTTTCACTGTGTTAGCCAGGATGGTCTCGATCTCCTGACCTCGTGATCTGCCCGCCTCGGCCTCCCAAAGTGCTGGGATTACAGGCTTGAGCCACCGCGCCCGGCCTGAGGGTTTTGTTAATGTAAGAAGTCATCATTGCAAACAAAGGGGCTTGGGTCGACTATTGACGTTTATTGTTGTGAGACTTGGCCTGTGAAGTAAAGGATTCAGTAATCAACAACTGCTGTTAAAGAGGCTGACTGTTAGAAAGGCAAATTGATAGGCGATTGGTTGAAACTTATGTACTCTCTCTGGGGGAGGAAGTGATATCTGTAACTATCTTTCTTCTCAAAAGAATTTGTTTATTTGGAGATGGCGTGTCATGGTGTCACCCAGGCTGGAGTACAGTGGCACGATTATAGCTCACTGCAGCCTTGAAATCCTGGGCTCAAGTGATCCTCCTGCTTCAGCCTCCCCAGTAACTGGGACAACAAAGTATGTGCCAGCACGCTTGATTAATTTTTGTTTTGTATTTTTTGTAGAGATGGGGTTCTGCTTTGTTGCCCAGGCTGGTCTTGAGTGATCCTGGCTTCAAGCGATTCTCTTGCCTCATCCTCCCAAAGTGTCGGGATTACAGGTGTGAGCTACTGCACCTGGCCCTCAGAAGAGTTTTGATTAAATAGTTTCTATGGTAATTAAAAATCTTATTGCAAAAAATATTTAATGAATGGGGTAACAGTATTTATTTAGAATTATCACAGGGTCGGGCCCTCTGAAATATGTTGTTTAGTCAAATTATCATTCCAGTTTTATAGATGAGCAGACAGACTTTGTGAGATTAAGTTACTTGCTTAAGACCACAGAGCCAGTCCAGAGTGGAAGTGTGGTTTTGAACGGAAGTCTTTCTAATCTGAAAGGGCGTGCTGCTTTGCTTTATCCTCAGCTACTACTTGAGTATACTTCAGCTTTGTTTTGTTTTTGAGACAGAGTCTCGCTCTGTTGCCCAGGCTGGAGTGCAGTGGCGCGATCTTGGCTCACTGCAACCTCTGCCTCCTGGGTTCAAGCGATTCTCCTGCCTCAGCTTCCTGAGGCAGCTGGGATTACAGGCGCCCACCACCATGCCTGGCTAATTTTTGTGTTTTTAGTAGTGTTGGGGTTTCACCATGCTGGCCAGGCTCGTCTCGAACTCCTGACCTCAGGTGATCCACCCATCTTGGCCTCCCAAAGTGTTGGGATTATAGGCGTGAACCACTGTGCCTGGCCTACTTCAGCATTTTGCAGATGTTTTTATCTCCTTTAGCCTAAAAACTTGGAAAACAGGCACAAAAAGAACTGTATTATTCTAGAAATGAAAAAAATTGAGCCTCAAGATCACTTAAATAATTATAATATTAGTGTGCTGGAGACAAGAATTTCAGTATTTAAGCTCCTGTGCCATACCATGTTTTTTGTTTTTTAATTCCCCAGGCTTTTAAAATAGAGATGCAGTTCAACAACCAACCTACCTTCTTTCCTTCCTTCCTTCCTTTCCTTCCTTCCTCCCTCCCTTCCCTTCTCTTCCCTTGCCTTGCCTTGCCTTGCCTTTGCCTATGCCCTTGCCTTTGTGCTTGCCCTTGCCTTTGCACTTGCCCTTGACTTTGCGCTTGCCCTTGCCTTTGCCTTGCCTTCCTGCCTCGCGTCGCCTCTCCTCTCCTCTCCTCTCTTCTTTCTTTTCTTTTTTCTTTTTTCTCTTTTCTTTTCCTTTTTTTGAGACAGAGTTTCAATCTGTCCACCCAGGCTGGAGTGCAGTGGTGTGATCACAGCTCACCTCAGCTTTGATGACCTTCTGGGGCTCAGGTGATCCTGCCACCCCAGCCTCCCAAGTAGCTGGGACTGGGACTATAGGCACATGCCACCACAATCAGCTAATTTTTGTGTCTGTGTGTGCGTTTTTTTTTTTTTTGTAGAAATGATATCTTGCCATGTTGCCCAGGCGTGTCTTGAACTACTGGGCTCAAACAATCCTCCTGCCTCGGCCTCCCAAAGTGTTGGGATTACATATGTGAGCCACTGCACCCAGCCTTAACAACATTTCTTAATTCATTGTTTGTTGGATCCAGTTACAAACTATTTCTTAAAAAAATTTATGTATATATAAGCTTTATTTATTTCAAACTCTTTATTATGAAATAATTATAGGTTCACAGGAAGTGGCAAAGATAGTACAGGGGTCCCATGTACCCTTCACCTAGTTTCCCCCAGTTGTTATATCTCACGTAACGAGCACCATATCAAAACAAGGAAATTAACATTAGTACAAGGAGTGTGTGTATTCTGTGTCATTTTGATCATGTGTAGACTGATTTAACCACCAACACAATTAAGATACAGAACTGCTCCATCATCGTGAAGATCTCCCTTGTGCTGCCTCCTACCTTTTACAGTTTTTTTTTTTTTAAACTTCTTTTTTTGTTGTTCTTTCTCAGGAAATGTACTACTCTTTTACAGTCACATTCAACCACCCTTCCTTACTACCTTTCCTAACCCTTGGCAACCACTAATCTGTTCTTCAGCTCTCTGATTTTGCCACTTTGAGAATGTAATAAAGAGTTTTCTCTTCATTTGTGGTTCTTTGTTCCAAAATGAGGTTGATAACATGGAAAAGCAATTTGATTATTTTAAATAACACCTTTAGGAAAAAAAATAGCAGTGTTTTGTACTTGCAGTATTTGTACTTCAAATTACCAGCTAATTTGGAATGGAATCATACAGCATATGACCTTTTCAGATGACTTTTTCCACTCACCATGGTCCTCTTGAGATCCATCCATGCTGTTTTTTGTTTTTGTTTTTGTTTTGAGACAGTGTCTTGCTCTGTTGCCCAGACTGGAGTGCAGTGGCTTGATCTCAGCTCACTGTGCCTTCAGCCTCCTGCGTACGAGCAGTCAGCCTCCCAAGAAGCTAGGATTATGGGTATGCGCCACCACGCCTGGCTAATTTTTTTATTTTTAGTAGAGATGGGATTTTGCCATGTTGGCCAGGCCGGTCTCTAACTCCTGGCCTCAGGTGATCCGCCTGCCTCAGCCTCCCAAAGTGCTGGGATTGTAGGCTCGGCCTTTATTTTCATTTTAAATTCAGTTTCTGAAGTGTTAGTTCTGAGAGCATGATTATATCTAAGCAATGAGTTATTTTATTTCATTACTGACTAAAGGATTTAGTTTGTATGGTAATGAAAAAAATTTTTAGGAAAGCTTTTGGAAAAAATACCTTCATTAGGCTAAGCTCTTTAATAAAACACTTCAGAAGTAACTAAGGATTTGATAAAATAAATAACCTAGTCCAGGTATAGTGTGACTCACGCCTGTGGTACCAGTGCTTTGGGAGACTGAGGCGAGTGGATCACCTGAGGTCAGGAGTTCGAGACCAGCCTAGCTAACATAGTGAAAACCTGTCTCTCTTAAAAATGCAAAAATCAGCCAGGTGTGGTAACACGCATCTGTAATCCCAGCTACTGGTGAGGCTGAGGCAGGAGAATTGCTTGAACCCAGGAGGCGGAGGTTGCGACGAGCCTAATCGTGACACTGCATTCCAGCCTGGGCGACAAAGTGAGACTCCATCTCAAAGAAAAAAAGACTGGGCGTGGTGGCTTATGCCTGTAATCCCAGCACTTTGGGAGGCAGAGGCGGGTGGATCACGTGAGGTCAGGAGTTCGAGGTTCGCGACCAATCTGACCAACATGGAGAAACACTGCTACTAAAAATACAAAATTAACCGGTAATCGCTTGAACCTGGGAGGCGGCGGTTGCAGTGAACTGAGATCATGCCACTGCACTCCAGCCTGGGCAACAAAGGCAAAACTCCATC
>NW_012110918.1:2746983-2748441 GCF_000951035.1 Colobus angolensis palliatus | reverse complement strand
CCAGGATGGTCTCGAACTCCTGACCTCATGATCCGCCCGTCTCGGCCTCCCAAAGTGCTGGGATTACAGGCTTGAGCCACCGCGCCCGGCCTATAAGCTTGTTTTAAGATTACTTTCCTTATAATAAGTAGGTAATTTTTTATAAGCAAGGGGAATTGCATTTTAATTGTTAATCCTTGCCTTGTGATAGCCAGAGGCTATTGAACCCCAGCAAAGATGTATTTTGCCAAAACAGTTCAATGACTATTACTCCTTTAAGACTACTCAGTATCTAGTCCAAAATATTCTAAGAAAGACTTATTTCACATGTTAGAAAATACCACAAAAAACATACACAGCGAGCTGACAGAAGTCCTCCTTTGTAATTCCTGGTAAACAGAAAGGAACAATTCAGTTTGAGAACAGTTGTGTGCACGCAGTACAATCTCACACATAGTTGATGGGAAGAGAATTTATCTGCAAGGAGCTGTAACTTTTTTACAATTGTTCAAGATTATATTATTAATGTCATCTCTTTTGGCAAGTTCAATTTTTATAGCTAAGACAAGTTTAATAATACAGTAGGCCATACTGTTTTTTTCCCCAAGCTTTTTCAAGGTAATAAGGAACTAGATTGGCAGCATTGCAGTTTAGTTTTGTTATACAATACAGTAGCAGGAGAGGTTTTTATCTATAGTTATTGACTATTTCTATGCCATAGTTTTTTACATGGGGTCTTCCCATACATAAATTGAATTGCATTGAAGGGAAACAGGAAGAAAGTATGTCAGTACTACTTCATGTCTGAAAAAGAGATGGAAAAAAGGGAAACAAATTTAACAAATATTAAGATTTTCATACAGCAATGTAGTGGAAGAAACTTTGCAAAATGAAATTCAGCAAATACCTCATACAAAACCAAATATCTATGAAACATGTTTGTAAAATGTTATGTGATTTAATACTCTTTAAGTGTGACATCATCATTTGAGGTTGAAATATTCTTAGACTTTTTCATTCCTTCAAACATTTTTCAGCTCTTGACAGCTAGTTTCTTAATATCTCAGTTACTAAAAATGAACTAAGATATTTCCTCAGCAGTGCTGAGTACTGCTGTAAAATTTTTAGAAGGGGAAGGTAATATGTAGGGAACTCTTACTTATGCAGGAGACTGCTAGATACTTTTCTAATTAGCATAATTAATCTTTATCACAACCTTATGAAGTAGCTACTGTCACCTCCATCTGATAGGGGAGGAGATAGGCTTAGCGATGTAACTAATCCATACTTTAGTCGAGTGTCATTTTTCTTCAGAGCAATTTTTTTTTTTTTGAGACAGAGTTTCGCTCTTGTCCCCTAGGCTGGAGTGTAGTGGTGCGATCTCGGCTCACTGCACCCTCTGCCTCCTGGGTTCAAGCAGTTCTCCTGCCTCAGCCTCCCGAGTAGCTGGGATTATAGGTGCCTGCCACCATGCCCGCT
>NW_012110918.1:2726973-2746657 GCF_000951035.1 Colobus angolensis palliatus | reverse complement strand
CCCGTCTCGGCCTCCCAAAGTGCTGGGATTACAGGCTTGAGCCACCGCGCCCGGCCTCAGGCTGGTCTTGAACTCCTGACCTCAAGTGATCTGCCGGCCTTAGCCTCCCAAAATGCTGGGATTACAGGCGTGAGCCACCATGCCTGGCAAGAGCATTTTACTTGTATTATTTCATTTAATCTTTAATGGCAAATTTATACATGTTTCTATTTTACAGATGGCCACACTGAGGGTCAGAGAGATAAAGTAACTTGCCCAAGGTCAGATTTGAAGAGTTTTAGGAATAGTAAGATCTTAGGGAAATGAATACTTACCCTGGAACTTTGTAAGACACTCAAGAGATTCTTAATGATACCTTATTGGAGTTTTTCACTTAATTGGAATTATCTAGTGACTGTTGAGTAGATGAGTGATCTGTAATATGGATGGATTGAAACAATAGATTTGTCCAAACTAAAAATAATTGAATAAAACCCTTTCAAATACAGAGAGACTGCAACTTTCAATTTAGTAATCTCATTCAATAAAGGGTATATGTAAAGATCTTTATTATGGTGTTATTTTTAATAGTTAATAATTGGAATTATCTTGCAAGGGAAGGGTTAAATAAGTTGATGTATCTACTTGATAGAACATTATGTAGCCAATAATATGATAAGCACTGATCACATGGAAAATACTGAATGTGCTGAGGGCAAAAAAGTAGAATACAGGCTGTCATATTGGCATCAGTTACAATCATTGTAAATATTATGTGAATATTGATCAGAATTGGAGGAGAAAATGAATAAGTGAAAACTGTTGAGTAGTGAGGTTATGATGAACTTTTTTGTTTGTGTAATAAAAAATCAAACAATATGAGAAGATATATTCATAACAAAAATATGAACAGATCCAGTGGACTTTATATGTATGGTGTGTTATACTATACTTAAAAGAAACATTTCCTTGGAAATAATTTAAAAAATAATTTCTAAAATATTTTCTTTCAGCAAATTATTTTCTTGCAAAGGAAGCTAAAGTATGTACAAACTAATAATAGAACCTTGGACTTAGCAATGCAGAGAAGGATACAGATTGCTCTGCTAGTTGAACCATTAGCAGTTGCTGTGAGAAATCATCTCAAATGACATGACATAAAAATGAGTATATTCTGTTTTGTTAGAAACATGATCCTCATGATTGTGTTAGATTAAATCTGCAAACCCTTGCAAACAATTTGGGTAGCATTTTCTATGGCCACTGGGCCATTGGATTCTTAGTAAATCTTGTTGGATTTGATAAAGACTAATTCCTTTTTTTTTTTTTTGAGACAGAGTCTCGCTTTGTCACTCAGGCTGGAGTGCGGTGGCGTGATCTCGGCTCACTGCAAGCTCTACCTCCCGGGTTCACGCCATTCTCCTGCCTCAGCCTCCCGTATAGCTGGGACTACAGGTGGCCGCCAACACACCCGGCTAATTTTTTGTATTTTTAGTAGAGATGGGGTTTCACCGTGTTAGCCAGGATGGTCTCAATCTCCTGACCTCGTGATCCGCCCTCCTCAGCCTCCCAAAGTGCTGGGATTACAGGCGTGAGCCACCGCGCCTGGCCCTAGACTAATTCTTAATTGCTTAGGAATATCTAGTTGAGATTTGCAGTTTCTATTCTTATTCATTTTAATGGTACCCAGTCTTATGTCACTGTAAAAAACATGAGAACTTTATTCAGCTAAGTGTGCAATTTAAAAGCCCTCGTTTACCCAGTTCGTAGGTTGAACAGTATTTTTCCCTCGAGAGCTTTTGGATTGATTCTTCCTGTGATTTTGATCTCAACTGGTTGTAAGTTCGATATGTTTATTGCTGCATGTTTTTTCTTGTTCTTATATGCCTGTTTTGGACAGGACAGAAACACCAGTGCTTCCCTCTAGTATTTGAAGTTATTGTTTTAACATATAAAAAGCCATGCTTGTGGTAGTGTGTTAATACTATAATCAAGAAAATTGTGCATTAAATGTCCATGTGGTTAATGATGGCTGTTCTTTCATGGCAGTGCTGGGAGAAGGACTGGCCAAGGGAGAGGATGCCTTTCGGGCAGTGCTTTGCTGCATGCAGCTGAAAGGGAAGCTCCAACCTATATCCACCATTCTTGCCAAGTCACTGACGGGAGAGTCCCTGGTATGTTGATAAGCTCTAATTTTGTATGCCTGAAAACAAATTTTTATTTGATTCCTTGGGTATATTGTGGGGAAAAAAGTGTATCTTTTTTTCTCTTAGTTCTTATTAGAAAGCAAAATTCATGAGTATCCTGAGATGTAATAACCTGTTTTTCTTTTCGTTCTTTCTTTTTTTGTGTGTGACAAGGTCTCAGTCTGTTGTCTAGGCTGAATGAAGTGGTGTGATCACTGCACACTGCAGCTTCAACCTTCTAGGCCTAAGCGATCCTCCTGCCTCAGCTTCCTGTGTAGCTGGGACTACAGATGCGCACCACCATCCCTGCTAATTTTTGACTTTTTGTGGAGACGAGGTCTGATCGTGTTGCCCGGGCTGGTCTTGAACTCCTGGGCTCAAGTGATCCTCCCTCCTTGGCCTCCCAAAGTGCTGGGATTACAGGCGTGAGCCCCTGCTCTTTTTTCAAGACCAAACTGATGTTTAATTATTGATTCTTGTAGTTTGTGATTATATGTATAAGAATTATAGATACTTTAAAATAATTTAGGTTAACTAAGTGATTTTCTTTGAAGATAGGATTTAACAGAGCCTGAGTTTTAAAATGCTGATGTGGACATATGCTCTGATAGGGTTCTTAAATTCAACAATTTATTTCATAAATGTTTAAATCTATCCAGACTAAGTAATAAGGGCTTCTGTTTCTTTTCATATGTGTGTAAGTAATATCCATAACCGCTCTGATGGAACTAGCTAACTCTATTCAGACTTTATAATCAATTTTGTAAATGTAGCATTTGATTTTTTTAAGTGACGGGGTCTTGCTATATTGCTGAGGCTGGAGTGCAGTGGCTATTCACAGGGGGTGATCATAGTGCACTGCAGCTTTGAACTCTTGGGCTCGAGTGATGCTGTTTCAGCCTCCTCAATAGCTAGGGCAATAGGCATGTGCCACTTGATCAGCACTGTGTTTAATTTTTTGGCTTCTTTTTGGTTGAGATAGTTGAAAGACTACTTTTTGAAACTTTGGAATTGATAATCTGTAGAAAGTGGAAGAAAAGAGCTATAACCTTTTTTTTAAAACCAATTCATAACCTATGAAATTTGTTGATAATTTTCAAGAATCGTAATGAAAAACAGAGCAAGAAAATATATTTATACTTTGCTCTGCTCTGTGAATTCCCTGTATCTTACCTATTCTTCTGAATTGATATAGGTGATAAAATTAGGAGGCAGATTTGTGCTTTTACTGCAAATATTAAATAACTATATTTGGTTAAAAAGAAGTTAGGAAAGTACTTGGTATATTTTTGAGTGTAACGTATTGGCCTATCTCGGGATAGTTATTTTCTAAGAAATTATTGTGCAGTGACTTGTTTAATTATGTTTATCAGTGTCTTTTGATTTCACCAGATTCACAAATGAACTTAAAAGCTAAAATTTATTAGCATAGAAAAATTATATAGCTATTTAGTTCTAAGTAGATGATAAAGGAATATATCTCTTCTTTGTTATTAAGATTGTCATTAAAGGGCTTTTCTGTATAAGTTAAGTCTATTACAGTTTTACCCGTTGTTTTTAAATTTAAAACTAGTAAAGAGTAATTTGCTTTTAAATCTCAAAGAAATTTAGATTTCAGAAAAGTATTTTCCTTTTATTAAAGAGTCATTTTTAAAGTGGTGTGATCAGCTTATGAATCTTTCTGAATCATGGCTGAGTTCACCATTTTGTACATAAAAGCTTATTAATCTTAGGGAAAAGGTTAAAAACAGCTATAGATTATTTTCCTTTTCATTTATGCTATCTTGCTCTGTGGTGGTACCTGTTGTTAATATTTTCTTGAATTAATTTTAATTAATGTAAGGTGAATACAGTGGTTTTACTTACCAGAAAAGGCACTCTATATAGTTTTTCCTGTTAACCTTTTAAACTTTCCTTGTAGATGTGTTGCTTTATTATCATTGTTAATAGTAGTAGTGATGAGGGATGAGGATAACATTGTTTTTTACAAATAAACTTCAGAAACAACAGAGGAATTGAGCTAAGTTGCCATAGTAAAGAACCAATATACTAATTGGTTTTTCTCTTTTTTATTCACCCTTTCAGAATGGGATGGTAACAAAGGATTTGACAAGACTAAAAACACTTCTTTCAGAAACAGAGGTAAGACCATTTCAGTGGATCTGTTTGGAAGAGTTTGACTCAATCTGTCTAGTAAGCATTATGTATTAAATTTTGGAAAACCTTTGTGACATCAGCCAGAAGGCAAGTCTGTGAAGGTGGGGCAGTGGTACTGCCAGCCTACCCTCGTAACCCCCGTAACCCACAGTCCCATCCTGGGAACGCTGCTTCTTCTGTACAACAAATGGGAAGATGATTGGGAAAATTTAGTTTTTAACTACTTCTGGCTACTAGAAAATGAAATGCTATCATTAAAAATGAGATACTTCTCAAGCCTTATTTATTTCTTATTTATTTATTTGAGACTGGGTCTCACTCTGTTACCCAGGTTGGAGTGCAGTGGCGTGATCACGGCTCACTGCAACCTCGACCTCCCTCGGCTCAGGTGATCCTCCCACCTAAGCCTCCTGAGTAGCTGGAATTACGGGCGCATTCCACTGCCTGGCTAATATTTTTATTTTTAATTTTTGCTAGAGATGGAGTTTTGCCATGTTGCCCCGGCTGGTCTCCTGGGCTCAAGTGATCTGTCTGCCTCTGCCTCCCAAAGTGCTGGGATTACAGGCATGAGCTACCACACCAGGCCTTCTTTTTGTCTCTTTTAAAGCACCTGATGGAAGTCTGTGACTTAAGGACTGTCTTTGAGGAATGTGTTTAGGAGATGGAAATAATGTGTGTGAGGATAAATAGTGAACAAAAAAGTACTTCAGTGAAGGACTTGGAGGACACATGGAAGGAAGGTCAGGGACAACAGTGGCATGTAAAAGGCCCTGAGCAGGCCGGGCGTGGTGGCTCAAGCCTGTAATCCCAGCACTTTGGGAGGCCGAGACGGGTGGATCACGAGGTCAGGAGATCGAGACCATCCTGGCTAACACGGTGAACCCGTGTCTCTACTAAAATACGAAAAACTAGCCGGGCGAGGTGGCGGGCCCCTGTAGTCCCAGCTATTCGGGAGGCTGAGCCAGGAGAATGGCGTGAACCTGAGAGGGGGAGCTTGCAGTGAGCTGAGATCTGGCCACTGCACTCCAGCCTGGGCGGCAGAGCGAGACTCCGTCTCAAAAAATAAAAAAATAAAAAATAAATAAATAAATTAAAAAAAAAAAAAGGCCCTGAGCTTTGTAAGTCTCAAATTTCTCTTCTTCATATAGGCATATAAAAATATTTTTATTTTTAGATGTCCTATTTAAAAAATAGCCATTTTGTCAGCTTTGGTCATAAATAAAAGCCCACGTACAGTGATTAATTGGCTTATTTATTCAAGAATTGAGCACTTCCTGTGTGCTAGGTACCGTGCTTGTTGCTGGGGATACAGCACTGAACATGGTTCTTGTCCTCTTGGAGGTTAAAGTTTAGGAAGGAGATAGACAAATAAATGAATTAAACAATCATAGGTGTAATTCACAGAGAGGTAGGTGGTATGAGGGAAAAGAATGAACTCTTCTGCTGGAAAAATCACTGGATTTGGTGGCCAGGGACTGAGACAGTTAAACCAAGAGCTGAGAGTCGAGAAGGTGCTTACCTCACGGAGAGTGAAATGGAGGGCACTTCAGACAGCCAGAGGGGATGTGCAGAGACCCTGGTGTCAACTTTGACCTCCTGTAGGTTCCTTTCGATTCCAAATGTAGTAATGTATCCCAGTTCATACCAAAAAACAGCAAAGAAGATGGTTACCATGGATTATGCAAGCTGGAAAAAATAACTGTTTTGCTACTATTAGGCTTTTTCTTCTAAATTTCATTTTCTTTGTCTTATGTTGCCTGATTGTGAATTAACCAAGAATCAGTAAGCACTCACTAACTTCAAAGCCATATGTATATATAGGTATTAGGTTGGTGCAAAAGTAATTGCAGTTTTTGCCTTTGAAAGAAATGGCAAAACAGGCCCGGTGCGGTGGCTCACGCCTAGAATCCCAGCACTTTGGGAGACCGAGGTGGGCGGACCACCTGAGGTCGGGAGTTTGAGACCAGCCTGACCAACATGTTGCAACCCTGTCTCTACTAAAAATACAAAAATTAGCCAGGCATGGTGTCAGGCGCCTGTAATCCCATCTACTTGGGAGGCTGAGGCAGGAGAATGGCTTGAACCCAGGAGGTGGAGGTTGCAGTGAGCCTAGATTGCACCATTGTACTCCAGCCTGGGCGACAGTGTAAGACTGTGTCAATAAATAAATAAATAAATAAATAAAGTAATGGCAAAATCACAATTACTTTTGCACCAACCTAATAGTGTATATGTAGCCATTTTAATTTCTAAGAAGTAACAGAAGGCAGTTGTAAATGTTGTAGACTTTTAAAATGAGAGCATAAAATGACCTTTCATTTCATTAAGATTTTTGGCTTTGTTCTTCTTTTATTGCCTTAATTGAATTACCAGCTTTACATCTGATAAACACATGTAATTTATTTTATTTTTAATGTTTATAATCCTGTTGCATGTAAGGCCACAAATATCACTTGACCTTTATTTTGTGACTATACTTTTGGAAGAAGTGACTTAAGTTTTTGTAATTTTTTTTCTATCTGACTAGAGTAGTAGTCTTTTTGGTTAGTGAATTGATGTTATTAAAAGATAACCGTTTAGGAAAAGCTAACAAACAATGCTACCCTTATTGATTATTGCACATGACACATTAAAAATAGCAACAATTTGTTATTTAAAGATTGGGCTAAGTTGACATTTAACTTGGAAATGCTAGTGGGTGAGACTAAAGACCTGGAACTCAAGGCTGATTTATAAAAACAAAAACAAGTATTGTTTAGTAAATATTCTTTAGTAACATTTAAAATATCTGATTAATAGATTTAATTCTGAATTTATAGTTCTAGCAGTGTAATCTTTGGCCGTTTTTCCTGAAGGTGTCAGTAAAGACTAATGATGATAAACTTTTCTTTTTGTTTTGGAGTATGAGCGCATAAATAGAGTGTTTAAGAAAACAATCACAACACTTTGGAACCTAAAAGCCAGTACTGCTAAATACTTAGCCGGGCTGAGTGCCTTACTTTACCAGTTCTCTGCTGAGCCTGTGCTGCTCCCCAGATCCCCATGAGACCTAGAGCTCAGTGTCAGCACAGGCCCGCGTGGGTCATCACTGATCCTTGCAGGCGCTGCCTGCTGAAATGCACTGTGTGGTGTTCTCTCCAATATTCATAAGTGTTTTAGGCTTTATTTTATGACCAAAACATTTTAATAATGTTTATTAAACATTTTTATTCCTGTTATTTTTCTTGCACATTTGATAAATTTATTTTGATAGGTTTTAAAAAGGGATACTTTAAAATTTTCCTGCTTGCAGTGAATTTTTAGCTTATCTGTTTATATATGTTATGTAAACAGAATCATTTGAAGGGCTAGTTTGTGACAGTGGCAACATAGACCTTGCTTGGAGAATTTAAAGAGATCTTTTAGTGGCTTTTTTTTTTTTTTTTTTTTTTGCAGCATAGAATGCTTATAATATGAGTAGTTACTCCTGATTTGTTAATCTGTGTATTCTTTTTTTTTTTTTTTTTTTGAGACGGAGTCTTGCTGTCCTGCCCAGGCTGGAGTGCAGTGGCCGGATTTCAGCTCACTGCAAGCTCCGCCTCCCGGGTTCACGCCATTCTCCTGTCTCAGCCTCCCGAGTAGCTGGGACTACAGGCGCCCACCTCATCGCCCGGCTAGTTTTTTGTACTTTTTAGTAGAGATGGGGTTTCACCGTATTAGCCAGGATGGTCTCGATCTCCTGACCTCGTGATCCACCCGTCTCGGCCTCCCAAAGTGCTGGGATTACAGGCTTGAGCCACCGCGCCCGGCCTAATCTGTGTATTCTTATATTCAGTCCTTCATTTTACAAAAAGAATAGGTTGCCTTTTAAAAACTCCTTAGTTAGTGCTTTACTGATAATCAGAAGGCATTTTCCTGTAGAAACAGTATTACAGAGTTTAGTTCAAGCCCAACCAAAAAAGGACAATTTAATCAACCACATATAAATTATAGTGATAGTATTGTTTCAGTTATGACCAGTTAGCATTCATGACGTTCTTTCTATGGTACAAGATATTCCAGATTTCATCTTGGGGTATTGTTTACTCCTCCTGATTCAGTTTAACATTTACTAAGCACCTGTGCTGTTCAAGGCTCTGGAAAGCTGAGATGTCCATGAAAAGCAATCTGTCAGGTGAGAGATGCACATAGCTAATGTGCACACAGGGCAGCCTGTGGTCAGTAAGTGCTATCACAAAATACAGGCAGGGAAAGGGGAAAACTCTGCAGGGAAATCAGGGAGGCAAAAGTGTGAGAACTGAGTTTAAAGGATAGGGATAGCTAAGTATATTAGTCTGTATTAGTCTGTTTTCACGCTGCTAATAAAGACATACTTGAGACTGGGCAGTTTACAGTAGAAAGGTTTAATGGACTCACAGTTCCATGTGGCTGGGGAGGGCTCACAATCATAGCGGAAGGTGAAAGGCGCATCCACATGGCGGCAGACAAGAAGAATGAGAGCCAAGTGAAAGGAGTTTCCCCTTATAAAACCAGTAGATGTTATCAGACTCATTCGCTACCACAAGAATGATACAGGGGAAATTGCCCCCATGATTCAGTTATCTCCCACTGGGTCCCTCCCACAACATGAGGGAATTATGGGAGCTACAATTTAAGATGAGATTTGGGTGGGGACACAGCCAAACCATATCACTTAGTAAAGACCCACAGGTGACTTGATACAGGGCAAGACTGGCAAGCTGTCAGTTGGTTCAGGGATAAATGAGACAAGTGGTAATTAGGGCTTTACCTAGGACAGTGGAAGTGGGAGGAGAGAATGTAAGAGAGGTGAAAGACATTCTGGACCTATTTGGACAAGATTTGGAGAATATTCAGAGCATGATAGAAGAGGGAGGAGTTCAAGATGGCTTTAAAAATTTCAGCTTGGCTCTCTTTGGGTACGAAGAATCCATTAACTTGTGATAAAGGACGCTGAAGAAGGATCAACTTTGGGATAAAGTTGATGAATTTTGCTTTGGACCTATTACATTTAAAGTGCTTAGGTAAATCATCCATTTATCCATGCACCCATCCACCCACCCATGCACCCATCCACCCACCCACCTGTCCATCCATCCATCCACCCACCCGTTCACCTATCCACCCATCTAATCATCCATCCATCTATCCACCCACCCACCCACCCATCCACCCACCAATTTGTTTACCCATCCATCCATGCACCCATCCACCCACCCATCCATCCATCCATCCACCCACCCACCCACCTATCCATCCATCCATCCATCCCTCCATCCATCTCATCAACGGTCTATCTCTCCACCCACCCACTCATCCAACATTTACTGAGCACCCATTATTATGTGCCAGATACTTTGAGAGGTACAAGAATATAGAAAGGCAGTTACAGACTGCTGACAGCAGATCTGTATATAGCTGATAACGATCCAGCATGTAAAATACTACAGAATAGTTTAGAAAAAGTACTATGGTTGGCGCTTTGTTGAAATTGGAGGTGTAGAGCTTAGGGTAAAGTTAGAACCAAATATGCAGATTGGTGATTTATCTGAGGATGTTAGAGCGAATGGATCCCTAGACTTGGACTTCTCTATGGGAGAAGGGCTCATCTCAGAGTGAGTAGGGGACCTGGCAGGAAGTGCTCCCAGGCTCCAAAGTGGTAGCATGCCATTAGCTGCAAGAGAAAGGAACCTCTAGTGGGGCGCGGTGGCTCATGCCTGTAATTCCAGCACTTTGGGAGGCCGAGGTGGGTGGATCACCTGAGGTCAGGAGTTGGAGAGCAGCCTGGCCGACATGGCGAAACCCCGTCTCTGTTAAAAAGACTAAAATTAGTCAGGCATGGTGATGGGGATCTGTAATCCCACCTACTCAGGAGGTTAAAGCAGGAGAATCACTTGAACCCAGGGGGTGGAGGTTGCAGTGAGCTGAGATTGCGCCACTTCACTCCAGCCTGGGTGAAAGAGCAAGACTTGGTCTCAAAAAAAAAAAAAAAGAAAAAAAAATGGAAAAGGACCTCTGTAATCAGACATTTTCTAGGTGTTATGAAGAGGAGAGTAAAGTGAATAAATGGATGGAAGATGCTACCCCTTGAGGTTCAGGACCGGGGATTTGCACTTCTCTTCTTCTGCCAGTTAGTTGCTGTGTAGGAGGTCTCTATCAGTTTCCTTAATGAGAGCCTCACAAATACATGTTTTCCATATTTAATTGTAGTTTAACATAGAAAAAGACAAAAATCATTGGCAACATATTAATGTTATTAAAAATTTCTGAGTATTCCAACTTCACCTTTGTTTTAATGTTGAAAATGTTCAAATTTAGTTCAGCATCAACTGATTATTTCTTCCTTAAAAAATGTCTTTCATTTGGAAAATTGCAGACAGCAACTAGTAACGCCCTCTCTGGATATCACGTGGAAGACTTAGACGAGGGTAAGTGCCAAACGCTGTGTAACTTCTGGTGGCTGTGAATATGGGCTTTGCTTTTTTTTTATTAATTATTGGGAGAAAATTTACTGAGTTGCAGTACATGTAAATGGAGATGTAGAAGAGAATATAAGATTTTAATTTTAAGAAGTAGGTGTCGATGAAAGCAATTTTCTCCCTGGTACCTTTTCATAGAAGAATGGAATAATGGAGGTAGGAGGTAACTTCAGAGATCATCTTGTTTATTTCCTTGCCTCCATGTAAGACTAAATTTAAACATCATTCTGAACAATCTGTAGAGGGAAGATTTTCCTTCTCTCTCAGTCCTGTGCTAGTACAGTTACCACTTTTTGGAAGTTTTGATCTGTAAGCTGAGTTGTTCCTGCCCTAATGAAACTCTGTGATCTCCTCTCCTCTCACCAGAGGAAAGGGAAAAGATGAACATTCATTGAGTGCCTGCTGAATGCTGTGTACTATGGGCAGTGTCTTTCACAAAACATGTACTGACTTCTTAGAGTCCTTCTTCATCTTTTTGATGGGTGATGAAACTGACATTAAGGTTTAAGAGTTGCCCCAAAGTCACACAGCTAGTAAGAGATGAAGCACAGCTTTAAACTCAACCTGGCTGAATATCTTTCTTTTCCTTTTCTGGGGGACATAATGACTTGTGAGGGAGCAGAAAATGACTGTAAGTTCCTTGAAACTTGTTGTTGCTCAACCTCTATAAAGTTCTAGTCTGTTTTCCCTCATAATCCTTATTTTCCCTGGCTTATTTAGAAACTCTTATCCAAACAAATCAAAGCTCATTGTATTCACAAGTAAATAAATAATTGTGTTTCTAGCTCCTGTCTCAGAATTCAACTTTTTGAACTTTATTTCAATTATAAAAAAGGATTACATTCTACAGTGACATGTGACAGACAAATCCTAAGGAACATGGATGATAATGTGATAACATGGAACTTCTCACTATGCAGTAGTGGAATTTGTTATGTAAGCTTTCCTTCCAGGATACAATGATTTTTTTCATTCCTGAAGGAATTCCTGATAGACAAACATCCCATGCCTAAGAAATGACAAATATACCAGCCACCCGCCTTGTACTGTTAGGGAAGAGATTGCATGGAAACCTGTCCACCAGTTGCTAGGACAGAGTCAGAGTCACCAGCTTGATTTAACTAACTGCTGGGAAACTGCCTCTTCAGTGATTCCTACGTTTTATGTAGCTGATTGGTAGATTACTTTTTTGGTAGAGGCAAGTATGTCATGTTCTTTTTTACATCATATGGGATGATGTATGTGGAGGGATTGTAGTATTTCTTATACATTAAAATATCAGAATTACTGGCTAGCCTCAAATGATAAGACTATATCCTAATTACTCCCTAGGGTCTTGTAATGGTTGGCATTTCCGCCCACCACCTAGGGGAATCACAAGCAGCGAGGAATATACTTTGTGTAAAAGGTAATGTGAATTTTTTTTTTTTAAACAATGACATGTTTTGTTGAAAGAACAGATAGTTTTCCTTATCTAATGGAGTAAAGTGGTTTATTTTCAATTTGAAACAGAAGCCATAAAGGTCATTATCATTAAATAATAAAAGTCAAAAGCATATTGATGAGTCGTCTTCCTTTAATTCTAAAAAACAGTGATCTAAGTGCAGGTTGTTAAGACTGTTCAGTAGTCTTTTATTTTTATCTATTTATTTTTTTTGAGATGGAGTCTCTCCCTGTCACCCAGGCTGGAATGCAGTGGCACGATCTCGGCCCACTGCAACCTCCGCCTCCCGGGTTTAAGCGATTCTCCTACCTCAGCCTCCTGAGTAGCTGGAATTACAGGCGCGTGCCACCATACCTGGCTAATTTTTTTGTATGTTTAGTAGAGACGGGGTTTCACTGTGTTGGCCAGGCTGGTCTTGAACTCCTGATCTCATGATCTGCCCGCTTTGGCCTCCCAAAGTGCTGGGATTACAGGCATGAGCCACTGTGCCTGGCCTCAGTAGTCTTTTATAATACCAGTTGTATTATGATGGCTGAACTTAATTTCTGTCCTTTTGTTTTTCTTTTCTTTCTTTCTTTTTTTTTTTTTTTCTGAGACAGAGTCTCACTCTGTTGCTCAGATGGGAATGCAGTGGCTCAATCACAGCTCACTGCCATCTCTGCCTCCCAGGCTCAAGTGATCCTTTCACCTCAGCCTCCCAAGTAGCTGGGACTACCCGCGTGTACCACTAAGCCTGGCTGATTTTTGTATGTTTTTGTAGAGACAGGGTTTCACCATGTTGCTCAGACTGGTTTTGAACTCCTGAGCTCAAGCGATTCTCCTGCCTTGGCCTCCCAAAATGCTGGAATTACAGATGTGAGCCACCACACCTGACCATGGCCATTTGTTAATGTGAAATTTACTTAGGTTGTGGTGATCGAAGTTGACAATACTTTATGTAAAAAGTAAAATGAAGAAATGTTAAATTGTTTTAACCTTTCTGAAAAATATTATCTTTGTGTAATTCTTATGTAGAATTTATGAATAATTCATATTGAAGGGCTAACCTTTCAAAATTTAATAATTATTTATTAATGTGGAAGGAATGATTAAAGTTACATTTAAAATGATAAACTCTTCGGTTCTTTTTGTAAGAACTTGTAACTAGTGGGATTTTTAGATATAAATTCTCAGTACCTCTTTGGATCGCTTTTGGTAGTGAAGGAAATTTGCTACATGGTTTTGATTACTGAAAGTCAGGAAACTAATGCGTAAGTATTGAAAATCCTAGTGGTGTTATGTTGTAGAAGAGATAGAACGCAGTCCTATGAAAAGGAAATATGAGAAGATTTGAAGTACAAATGAAGTACAGATGAAGTACAGACACTTTTTAGAGAAATAATTTAAAGCCAAGCAATAGAAAGACAAAGATTTGGTCCATTAAGACATACTGAAAAGAAACATAAAATGATTTTAAATGTGTCTTCAGAAGTGTAACAGAATTTAATAAATAGTATAATTTTAAGTTCAAGTACTTTGTTGTACCATCAGGAAAAGTTTTAAATATATTCATTTTTTCAAATAACGGTGAACCATTTGAAAATTTATATTGTGCTATGGTTCATTTTTTTATTTCTTACTATCCATATTTTTTCCAATTGAAAAATGGTCTGTAATATAACATCGATCTTTTGCTATTTATAGTTTTATATTTACATTTAATTACATTTATTTTTATTTATTTATTTATTTTTGAGATGGAGTTTTGCTCTTGTTACCCAGGCTGGAGTGGAATGGCATGATCTCGGCTCACTGCAACCTCTGCTTCCCGGGTTCAAGTGATTCTCCTGTCTCAGCCTTCCAAGTAGCTGGGATTACAGGCATGTGCCACCACCCCAGCTTTTGTAGTAGAGATGGGGTTTCTCCATGTTGGTCAGGCTGGTCTTGAACTCCCGACCTCAGGTGATCTGCGCTCCCAAAGTGCTGGGATTACAGGCGTGAGCCACTGCGCCTGACCATTTAATTATATTACTAGTTTAATTTTCATTTTTTCTCAGATCTTTTATCAGTGTTTTTATTATTTTTATTTAAAAACTGGCTTTGCCTATAATTTTGCAGGGTATTTAAAACTTTTTTAAAAAGTTAGTGATCAGGGCTGGGCATGGTGACTCATGCCTGTAATCCCAGCACTTTGGGAGGCCAAGGCGGGTGCATCACTTGAGAGGTCAGGAGTTCGAGACCAGCCTGGCCAACATGGTGCAACCCCATCGCTACTAAAAATACAAAAACTAGCCAGGCATTGTGTCGACGGGCACCTGTAATCCCAGCTACTCTGAAGACTGAGGCGGGAGCATCCCTTGAACCCAGGAGGCAGAGGTTGCAGTGAGCCAAGATTGTGTCACTGCACTCCAGCCTGGGCAACAGAGCAAGCCTCTGTCTCAAAAAAAAAAAAAAATTATCAAAGTATTTTATTTTTATCTGTTTTTGATCACTGAATTGTCAGTTGAATTTTCTGAGTTGTAAACGTTGAGAAATCATTGACTCTGTTTCCTTTAAAATGAACATTTATAATTTATTCCCTTGAATTTAACATGACTGTTGAATAAATTTGTGACTCTGTAATATAAAACTTTTATTCTAAATTTATTTAAAACTTCAAGCAAGTTAATATATTTTCAGTGAAATATAGGTAATAGTAATGTAGAAAAGAGTAAAATCACTATGTTTAAAGGTGAAAACTAAAAGCCTTAAAATGGTAATTAATCATATGTTAACTTTTTTCAGAATGAATTTCCCATATGTAGAAAAATTTTTTAAGGTCCTTATCATTTTGGGAAGTAGGGCATACCTGTGTGTGAGCAGCAAATCCACTTGATGTCAGTGTTGCTTTAAAAAAATCGTACTCTGGCTGGGCATGGTGGCTCACACCTATTATCCCAGCCCTTTGGGAGGCTGGGGTGGGTGGATCAAGAAATCAGGAGTTCAAGACCAGCCTGGCCAAGATGATGAAACCCCGTCTCTACTAAAAATACAAAAACTAGCCAGGCGTGGTGGCAGTCGCCTGTAATCCCAGCTCCTTGGGAGGCTGAGGCAGAGAATTGCTTGAACCTGGGAGGCAGAGGTTGCAGTGAGTCGAGATTACGCCATTGCACTCCAGCATGGGTGACAGAGCGAGACTCTGTCTCAAAAAAAACCAAAAAAACAAAACGGAAACAAAAACAAAACCCAGTTATTCTAAGAGGAATTGTCTAATAGGGTCCTTATATGACCAAAGAAGCTACTTTTTAGTGCCCCTTCTGGAGGGCCAACGTGAATACCTATGCCTTAGGATCCCCTAATTCCAGAGAAAGTCAGTGAATAATATGGGGAGTTGATGTTTTGATAAACTGTTGTAAATGTTCTCTAAACCTCTTCTCCCTCCTTTATATAAGACAGTACGATAAATATGGCCTTTCAGCACATGAAGTTTTGTTTTTCTTATTGAAGAATCAGAGGGCAAATGCTGGGAGTTTATTTTTAAATGGTTCAACAAAGTATATGATAAAACAGTCTTTCCTATTCTACTTAGATTTTTAGAGCAAGGAATCTGTAGGTATGGTGCCCAGTGTACTTCAGCACATTCCCAGGAAGAACTAGCAGAATGGCAGAAAAGATATGCTTCACGGCTGATAAAATTGAAACAGCAAAATGAGAATAAACAGCTCTCAGGCAGTTACATGGAAACCTTGATAGAAAAGTGGATGAATTCATTGTCTCCTGAGAAAGTGGTGAGGAAAATAAGCTACATTATTTTTTGTTTGTCTTAAACAATGAACTTGAGTCTTGACTTTATTATGTGCTCTATTTTGGTTTATTTCCTTATCTTCTTTGCAAAGAACTTGATTCTGATAGAATGATGTTTTTAGTAGCTGTAGTAGACCCATTTGTTAAAATGAAGAGCAGAACTAAGCCGTTTGAAGATTTGCCTGTACCGTATTAATTACCTTCATTCAGGCAGTTTTTGAGTGCCATTTTGTGGTGGTGATTAATTTTCTTCCCTCTCTTATTTTAGCTTTACTATATTTTGTTCTTATCAAAATTACTGAAAATGAAGGTATAAAATACTTTGCTCTGTAAACAGTTCCATCATCATCTTAACTGTTAACATTTATTTTCCATGCAAAAGATTTTGTTTGTGCCCTTAGCAATAAAAACATAACGTAAATTGCTGTCTGTTTTCAGCTTAGTGAATGTATAGAAGGAGTAAAGGTAGAGCACAATCCTGACCTGTCAGTTACTGTCAGCACTAAAAAATCCCACCAGACATGGACCTTTGCTCTCACCTGTAAGGTATGAATTTTGTGCTAAAGCATATAAGTTGTGTTTAATTTTCTCAACTCTTTTGTGACCTTTGAATCTCTGTGTTAAAACAATATTGAAAATATTTTAATCTAAGCATATTATATATAGGTTCTAAAGTGTATTTCTGTATTTTGATTATTAAAAGTACAGTTTTAAAAATACTTTTAGATGAAATCTTTGTAGATATTTAGGGTGCTTTCATATTTATTTATTTGGTAAAGAGATCTTTGACATATTGTCTTCTAAACTTGGGACATAGGATGGGGTTCATGGCTTATAAATAACTACTTAAAAATTGTTTAATATAGCAGTTCTAAGATTTTTAAACCATAACAACTTGTTTTTATATTTGGTATGATGAAGTCACAAATTCTGTGATAATGGGTTTTTAATATGGGGCATTTTCTGCAGTGCTTCACATCTTAAATTATAGTAGTCAAAGTTTAAGACTGAAGCAAAATAAACAGTTTCTATGAGTATGCTCAGTGGAAAAGTTTTTGTCTTTTTCGTGGCATTTCTTCCGCTGTACTTTCTGTATCTAGAGATGAAAAATCTAAGAACAGTTAGCTTCAGCCTTGAACCCAATCCAGTGCTTTCAGAGGTAACTGCCCTCTTATGAAGGCTTCCTACTTGAGGCTACATGAAACTTTTGTAGGCGAAGAGTATGGAAGGTTGAAGGTTGATGGTTATATAGGGTGATAGCTTTTGCCACAATGAAAAATGAACATGTCATAGGAAGAGAAGGGAGGCTAACGATATAGCATAAATATATAATTTTAACAACTGATTTTTAAAAAAACCTTCTGATTTTCATCTTAAATGGCTTATAAGCACAATTTGTGTTTTAACATAGTATCTTAGAAGCTTGGGGAAGTTAAAGTCCCTTATGGAGATATTTTCATTGAAGAGCCCAATTACAATTGGATTTTTCACCCCTTGTACTCAATGAATTATTTTAACTTCCTTGTAGCCTGCAAGAATGCTGTATCGTGTAGCATTGCTTTATGATGCTCATCGTCCTCATTTTAGTATCATTGCAATATCTGCCGGAGATAGTACTACCCAGGTATCACAAGAAGTCCCAGAAAACTGTCAAGAATGGATAGGAGGAAAGATGGCCCAAAATGGATTAGATCATTACGTGTATAAAGTCGGGATAGCATTTAACACAGAAATATTTGGAACTTTTCGCCAAACCATAGTTTTCGACTTTGGATTGGAACCAGTACTCATGCAAAGAGTAATGATTGATGCAGCTTCTACAGAAGGTAATATTTAGACTTTTTTTCCCTGATACAATGTATTAAAAAGCAACATTTAAACATATGTATTGGCCCCTGAATATATTCCATGGCTAGGAAGAGAATAATAATAATGAAAAAAAAAATCATAGATTAATTGACTCATTTACTGTGTAATGGGCTTATAATGGTTCACACTGTGCCCTGATTTCTTCATAGAGCCACCAGGCAAAGCTTGAGCTTTGGGATTCCCCCACCTTGTTTGAGTAGATGATCAGGCCTGTTTTGGTCTACCAATTTCATTTCACAGTAGGATGGTTTTAGCACAGTAATATCTTTCAATATTAGTTTGGGTAGAATATCATTTTAATGGTAATTGTGCATATACCTACAATGTTTATTTTCATGTCCTATTGACTAGTTAACTTTGCTGATGTTAGTACATTATTTCTGAATGAAAAGTCTTGAATATAATAAGCCTTTATAAATCATTTCGTGCATCCACTAGTGTTAAGGAGGCCAAGGTGCCTTTAATTTAATCTGCTCTTTGGTTTTGGAAAGAGGTCCCTGGTTTCAACATGTAAGTGTGACATAAGGAATTACTTTGTACATTGTCAATTTATTGCCTATACCTAAATTTTATGCCAAGATCCAACAGGACAAAGAAAGGACATGTTAGCCCACATTTCCTTTGCTCTTAGTTGGATTTATAGGTGTTCTATTCTGTTTAACAAAAACTAAATATTTATTTAACAAACACTTCAAAAAGCAGAACTGTATGAAACTTGTCTTTGTATTGACTATAACTAACCATATTGTGGAGGACGTTTTTTGCTATGTACCATAATGTCCGATTCATGAGAACCTAGAAGAAGTTGTTTTTCTTATGAGCAAATGCTAGACTTTTATTTTTTTGCAAATAGTGTAAAGGTGAAATTGGTCTGTCTTCCTCTTTACTTTAGCTGCTAGTAAGTTTGAAACAACGATGGTGCCCAAATTTAACAATTGTTCGATGACATCTTCTTCTGTGTGTGCTGATACTACCCAGACTTCACTTTACCCTTATTTCCCACTGACTTGGATCCCTTTTACTTGTTTTTATTCTGTAGTGTGTATTTTTGTCATCTTTTCAGGACTCTTTGGAATCAGAATAAATTTCCATAGCTAAATAGATATGGTAGTTGATAAAATAAAAAAAAGTATTTGACTTATATATATTAGCATAGTATTTGGCAAATTCTTTCTGCAGAGGGCCAGACAGTTAATATTGTAGGTGTTGCAGGGCAGGTGATCTCTGTTGCAACTACTGAGCTCTGCGTTGTAATGAGAAAGCAGCCATAGACAATACATAAGCAAATGGGTGTGAGTGACTGTGTTCCAATAAAACTTTATTTTCAAAAACAATGGCTGCATTTGACTTTCGTGTTGTAGTTTGCCTACCCCGTACTAGTAAGTTGCTTTTAGAGACCAGACCTTGAGAACCACTAGGCAGCATCCTTTTTAAATCATAAAGAGATTTAAGTCATAAAGAGAGACCAACATACATTTCCTACTCTCAAATATAACTGTAAAGGATGTTCTTGGCTTACATGTGGGTTGTATTTTAGAAGTTTGCTTGTAGATTAGTGGCTTATAGCTCAGACTCCTTTACCCATAGAAATGTTTATAAGTGTTGTCAAGAATTCTTATTAGTTAATAAAATATTTAATTAATAATGTAAAATGTTAAATGTCTGCAGTAAAATGTGAAAGAACGATACTATTAAAACAGATGATAGGCCGGGCGTGGTGGCTCAAGCCTGTAATCCCAGCACTTTGGGAGGCCGAGGCGGGCGGATCACAAGGTCAGGAGATCGAGACCACGGTGAAACCCCGTCTCTAC
>NW_012110918.1:2720072-2726857 GCF_000951035.1 Colobus angolensis palliatus | reverse complement strand
AAAAAAAAAAAAAAAACAGATGATAATTAGAGAAGGTGGTGATGAAGAAGAACTCGGGGTACTTTCATAGGCTTGAGAAGAGTAAAAGTACTTTGACTACTTCTGCCTCAGATATGTGTTAACTTTTCTAGTTGGAGGAGAAGAACAGTGGACAAAATTCAGAGTCAAATAGAATAGGATTTGAATCCTGATTTTCAGCTTATTACGTATGTGAGCCTGGGCAGAGTACTCAGCTTTTCTGGGCTTCATGGGGAAACATCTCTAAAATGGGGCTAGTAATATCTGTCATAGATTATTGTGAGAACCCGAAGCCTCGTACAACATCTGGCTCATAATAGACATTTAGTTAATAGTAGCTATTATGTTTATAATTAGCCTTGATTAGGATAATTTCTGGCTTATACACGAAAGGAAGAAAGTAGGAAAAGAGAAGAGTTGTGTTTTTTTTTGTTTCTTTATTTTGTTTTTGTTTTTTAAAATGAGGACTTGGACTAGGGTGCAAGTAGAGGACTTAAAGAGCAGAGATGAAGACCCGAGTCCTTGAGGCCACAGTGCCTGCAGATCTTGGCAACAGAACACAATGTAGGAATTGAAAGCATAGATTTCCAAGATGACGGATGTTTTGAGCCTGGTAGCAGGAAGAAACAAAGAGTCTCCTTTCTGATGTTTCTAATATATCAGTTTGAAAATGTTTTAAGTTTTACATTTCATTCAGATGTGGTAGAGGGGATTTATACAGACGAGGATATCCTCCTCTTTTTTTAATAATACCATATCCTTTTTTTAGTGACTTCTTTGTAGTTTACCTTTTTGCCTATAAGTAAGATTTTACTTTTAAATCTTGTGATATAAAATAATTGAAAAAACTTAAGCATTTTCTTGAACTAATTTGGAAACATTAACATGATTTCACATAGTGAAATTTGTTTAAAGACAAAGGAAAAATAACGAACAATATGAAATCTACAAAATGCATTTTCTTATGTAAGATTTTGAAAGTTGGGGAAAGGAAAACTTAGATCTAGGTTTTAGTGAAGCTAGATGACATTGGGCTAACTTTTTTTAGTCATCAGCATAATGACTTATGCAATTTTACCCTTAAAATTGATGTCATTGAATATCTTACCATTTTTTTAATTCTTAAAATTTTTATTACGTGACTACATTTGTTTCAGTGTGATTATGTGGAGAGTCCTAACAGAATTGTGAAGAAGTGAAAGCAGAGTATAAGTAGTGTAATATTTATTTCTTGCTTTTATCTTAGTACTATTACAGTTAGTGTTTTGATTAGCACAGGAGAGTCTTTGTCAGCAGAAAATATGTTTATGGGCAAACAATTTGTTTATGTGAAATTACAATTTTATAAAATGTTCTGAGACAATAAAAATGTAAAATGGCAGTGTCCTATTTTGTATCTTTTCCTGGAATACTTGTGTGGACAACATTCAGAGACATTGAGAGCAAGATAACTACTTTGTTAAATTGGTGACAATCTGACAGCCTGGCTAATTTGATCTTCAGCCTCAGCCAGTTCATCAATGGATCTTCCTTGGCCTGAAATTAGGAGAAAAGTGTCATTCCAGGTATAAGTTGGCCAAATGCAGTTGGGAATTGAATTAGGTCTGGGATCTGTCATATTTCCAAACAGTTTTGAAAATATTATAAATTATAATATAATTTGGTTTTTCCATACACAAGGAAACTTAGTGATTCCGTGAAACTGGAATTGGGTTGGGAAATAGCTCTATTTATTTTTTTTATTTATTTATTTATTTAGAGACAGAGTCTTGCTCTGTTGCCCAGGCTGGAGTGCAGTGGTGCAATTATAGCTCACTGCAGCCTTAAACTCCTAGGCTTGAGTGGTCTTCCCACCTCAGCCTCCTCGGTAGTTGAGACTATGGGTGCACACCATCATGCCTGGCTAATTAAAAAAAACCTTTTTTTGTAGAGACAGGTTCTTGCTGTGTTGCTCAGGCTGGTCTTGAAGTCCTGGGCTCAAGTGATCCTTCTACCTCAGCCTCTCAGAGTGCTGAGATGATAGGCATGAGCCACCATGCCCGGCCAGTATGTTTCTTTTTTTTTTGTTGTGTTTTTTTTTTTTTTTTTTTGTTGTTGTTTTTTTTTTGAGACAGAGTCTCACTCTGTTGCCCAGGCTGGAGTGCAGTGGTGCGATCTCGGCTCACTGCAAGCTCTGCCTCCCGGGTTCACACCATTCTCCTGCCTCAGCCTCCCAGGTAGCTGGGACTATAGGCGCCTGCCACCATGCCGGCTAATTTTTTGTATTTTTAGTACAGACGGGGTTTCACCGTGTTAACCAGGATGGTCTTGATCTCCTGACCTCATGATCCACTCGCCTCGGCCTCCTAAAGTGCTGGGATTACAGGCGTGAGCCACTGCACCCGGCCTATGTTTCTTTTTTTTAGAGATTACTCCTTCTCAGTGGGAAATATTTATTGCCTCCTCCACTTGATTGGCTGTTCATTGTTTTTAAGCAAGTTTTTGTCCTTAAATGAATGCTGGAAACATATTTCTCTTGCATAAAGTTATAAATTTGGACCATGCTAGGCTGTCTGTTAGCTTAGCATTTTCTAAATTGTGTTCCACTAAAATTAATATTTAACACCTAAGGTGTAGAATTCCTTGTACAAATAAGTGTAGAAATGCAGCATGCATTATTTCTCTCTTAGAGAATCACAGTGTAGCTCAATCATTGGCTCTCAGTGTCTGTCAAACTGATATATTCGTGTAACTTAGTTATATTGGTATTACTCATTGAAACTTAAAATCAAGTTATGTAGCAAATGTTTATATTTCTTTAGTTCATTGTTCAGTATTGAACTAAAAATCCTACTTACTTTAGTTAATTCAAATTTGAATTGGAGGAAGATAAACATAGGTTTTCGGTTTCTTTCTTTTCTTTTTTTTTTTTTTTTTTACTATTACTGTCACTATACCTCAAGCATCCAGACCTTTGCTGTTTGTAGGCCATGAACAAACATTTTTGTTTCTCTAGTCATTTTGGCAATCCTGGAAACTCTTTAGGAAATATGAGTGACTTTAGCTTTGCTTTTTCTAGTTTTTTTTTTCCCTTGTTAGGGAGATTCAGGTTCATTAAAAGACACTATATACTAAAAAAGTTTTTGGACGAAGGATATGCTTTTCAAAAATGCGTGGCAAAAGGCATCTGCAAAGGAAGGAAGCTAGTGAGTTATCCCCTGTTGACTGCATTCTTATGGTTTATACCACAACTTGATTAATGGAAAATTTTTGTTTGTCAAAATTGATTTGGAATTCTGTTTTGAATATCTGGAAGCAACATGTTGAAAATGAACTCTTGTGGTTAAATATGGACACTTGATATCATATATATCTCTAGTTTGAGTCTAGCTGTCTATGTTAACATTAACATTAAAGTTTAGTCTATCTTAGAAAGTATTCCCAACTACCAAAGTTGTTGGTAAGTGAAGAGCATATTATATATCTACATAATATTGTGTAATCAGAAAAGTAATAGAAAAATAGACTTAGTTTGTCAATAAAAGAAACAAAACTGAATAGAAGCATGTAAAAAGCATGAGATATTTCTTAATGCTCTTACTCTGCTGTTTTAACTTTTTGTTAGCCTCTTTCACAGAGAGAAATAGGGACAGTTAACATGGACAAGCTGAGAGATACTCACCTTGCTTCCATGTGGCAGTTTGGGTGAAAGAAAGGGTATAGAAATGGGTCACTGAAGCGGTCGTTTGGGATTACTGTGGGATTTTATTTTATTGTTAATTTGGGCAGTCAAGATTTGTAAAGCCACATACCAAAATATTTTCTAAGGAAGAGTGTGGTATCTGATTTTGGAATTAGGAAGCATTTCATCTCATTGTCTAACTCCTAGATAAATATAGCAGGTTTTAATAAATTCCATATTTAACACCCATTTATTGCCTGCCTCTTACATGTCAGCCCTTGTGCTGGGTACTTAGAACACTCGATTTCCCCACCCCTTATTTTCTTCTTACCTACCCTCCAGGTCCTGTTAAAGGTATTTTTCAAGTCTGCTATACTATATACTTCAAGACGAAACAAACCCACCCTTTGGATGCTTTATTAGAATAGTAAAGATGTGGTTGAAATGCAGGCACTGCTATTCTCAGGGTCAGAAGGCCAAGGGAAGTTGGGAAATGTATCTTGTGTCAGACTAGTTATTTGAACCTTGAATTCTATTTTTGATAGCGGAACCCCTTCAAAAGACTATGTTATCTTCAAAAGATTAGGTATATTCTAATTATCTTTAACTTTTTCTTACAGATTTCTATTAAAATCTGTTTATAGTTTTTGCCTAGCACATCTCAGGGTAACACATTCCATAGGTCTGTAATTTCTGTCGAGTTTGCTTTGAGATTTATTATTATAGGTATTGGTTAATAAGTCAGTGTAAAAGTTAAATTCCTAAATGATTTTATGAAATTGATCCTAACCTGCTTACTTCTCATCTTTTTGTTTTTTTTTGATACCAAGTCTTGCTCTGTCACTCAGGCTGGAGTGCAGTGGCGCAATGTTGGCTCACTGCAACCTCTGCCTCCTGGGTTCAAGTGATTCTCCTGCCTCAGCCTCCCGAGTAGCTGGGATTACAGGCATGAGCCATCACGCCTGGCTAATTTTTTTTTGTATTTTTAATAGAGATGGGGTTTCGTCATGTTGACCAGGCTGGTCTTGAACTCCTGACCTCAGGTGACCTGCCTTCCTCGGCTTCCCAAAGTGCTGGGATTACAGGCATGAGCCACCATACCTAGCCATTTCTCAACTTTCCAGTGTTTTTCACTTTAGCCTAATCTAGGCTGAAGAAAATGCATGCCAAGTATGCACTGTCTCAGGCTGCCCTGAGTGCTGAGGTGTTAGCAGGTGCGCATGTGCTGTTGGTGGAGATGACAAAGAGCCCCAATAGAAGTCATGCCCAGTGTCCCCATAAGGGACCCATGTCCTTCCTCTATTTACTAGGTGACCTTTAAGCACTGTAGTTTAGGTGGGTCATTAAATCAATTTAGTAAGTTTCTTTGTACAGGTGAGAGGAATGGAGCTGAAAGTTTGACTCAAATTCAGATGAAGTAGGGAAAGAGAAATGGGTTTTGCATACCGTATCCTTAGTAGCAGTCACTGGCCACAGTTCATTTTTGACATCCAAGTTGAAGACAGATCAGTAGTTTGTAGGTTTTTTGTTGCTGGCATGTGTGGATTTTTTTTCAAGATTCGTTTTGCTCCTCTACTTTTCCTTTCCCCTGCACTGTGTTTAAAGTCATTAAAAGAAGTAAATGGAATAAAATTTAGCATTGTTTGAGAATTGTTCTGAAATTCTTGTGCTACCTGCTAAAGACACTTAACATTTAATTTTTATGGATACATAATAGTTGTATACATTTATGAAGTATGTGTGATATTTTGATACAAGCATTTAAGAGTTTCATAAAATCAAGGTGGGAATCGGTACTATATAGATAAAATGAGAAAAACAAACACTGCTATTGCTCATGCCACTTTTCCCCAAAAGCCTAAATACTGTTAACCTAGAGTAGAAAAGCTTTCTGCATTTTGTTTGTATATCAGGTAGGTGATTCAAAAAGCATTTTCAAGGGAAAGCTCTGTCATTTTAGATTTGTTCTTGTCTCGGCTACTTAAGCATCGATTAGGAGTAACTAGTGAGTTTTTAAAGTATATGAATATAATAGTAATCTAGGCATAGTCTGAATTAATTTTATTAAAGTGAAATGTAAAATAAAATTATGAAATATAATCTCCCCACCACCAAAGAGTAGTTAGATCTCCTTTAAAAACTACATACTAAATAGATTTCTTACTATTATGTAGGGTTTAGTATTTATTTATTTATTTTTTTATTTTTTGAGATGGAGTCTGGCTCTGTCTCCAGGCTGGAGTGCCGCAGAGCGATCGATCTCGACTCGCTGCAACCTCTGCCTCCTGGGTTCAAGTGATTCTCCTGCCTAAGTAGCTGGGATTACACACGCACGCCACCACGCCCGGCTAAGTTTTGTTTTTGTTTTTTTTTTTTTTGAGACGGAGTCTTGCTCTGTAGCCCAGGCTGGAGTGCAGTGGCACGACCTCGGCTCACTGCAAGCTCTGCCTCCTGGGTTCACGCTGTTCTCCTGCCTCAGTCTCCTGAGTAGCTGGGACTACAGACGCCCGCCACCACGCCCGGCTAATTTTTTGTATTTTTTTTTAGTAGAGATGGCGTTTCACCGTGTTAGCCAGGATGATGTCGATCTCCTGACTTCGTGATCCTCCTGCCTCGGCCTCCCAAAGTGCTGGGATTACAGGCGTGAGCCACTGCGCTCGGCAGTTTTTATTTATTTTTAAAGAGTTGGTTATTTGATATGTCACTGTAATACGCTATTTCTCTTTTTGGCTTTTGAATTAAGGACAAAAATTGTATACCTCCTTGTTATTTTGATAATAATTAGCCTCTGATCTTTAGTGATGGTATAATCTATGTTAGGGGTATTGGTATTTAGAAAATTTCAATACTTTTTGTAGCTATGATCTAATGAATGATAATTATGGCAGTTTTCAATTTCAGAGTCTTTTTTTTTTTTTTTCCTTTTGAGACAGAGTGTTGCTCTGTCACTCAGGCTGGAATGCAATGGTGCAGTTTCGGCTCATTGCAGCCTTCACATCCTGGGCTCAAGCAGTTCTCCTGCCTCAGCCTCCCAAGTAGCTGGGATTACAGGCGCCTGCTACCATGCCTGGCTAATTTTTGTATTTCTTTCCTTCCTTCCTTCCTC
>NW_012110918.1:2690557-2719832 GCF_000951035.1 Colobus angolensis palliatus | reverse complement strand
GCTGGGATTACAGGTGCACACCACCATTCCTGGCTAATTTTTTATATTTTAGTGGAGACTGGGTTTCACTGTGTTGCTCAGGCTGGTCTTGAACTCCTGAGCTCCGACAATCCACCCGCCTCAGCCTCCCAAACTGCTGGATTACAGGCTTGAGCCACCGTGCCCGGCAGCTTTTGTATTTTCAATAGAGACCAGATTTCTCCATGTTGGCTATGCTGTTCTGGAACTCTTGACCTCATGTGATCCTCCCACCTCAGCTTCCTAAAGTACCAGGATTATAGGTGTGAGCCACTGTACCTGGCTGTCAAAGTGATTTAGGAAGAAAATGTGGTTAGTGTACATTAGGAAACTTCTGCTTGTGAGGCTATTGCAAAAACAGACCATCAATCCAGAATATTTTTTTTTAATGATAGCTAATTTTATAATATATTTTAATTTTTTTTTTTTTTTTAGAGATAGGGTCTTGCTATGTTGTTCAGTCTAGTCTTGAACTCCTGACCTCAAGTGATCCTCCTGCCTCGGCCTCCCAAAGTGCTGGGGTTACAGGCAGGAGCTGCTGTGCGCAGCCTCAATCCAGAGTATTTTTAAAGTGCAAGTTTTTAATAAGCAAACCATTTTTACATTTGATCGTTATAATGGCATTTGTGTTGCCATTTGAGAAATAAAACTGGCATGTAAAAATGCCTTTTCAAGGAGCAAAGGTTAGAAATTATTAAGATTATTAGCATAAGCTATTTGCCACTATTGAGACACTAATCTTGGTGCCTGACTAGGCTCATGTTTATAATATATACGTAACATTTAAATGTTGCCAAATTTCTCACTAAAAAAGACATGACAATTATGCATTATGTTGTCATTTCAAAGAGAGTTTAGGACAATTTGTACTTTGGAGACTGATCTTTGTCTAACTTTTAATTATTTCTTCCTAAAATTTTAATCTGAGTTGTGAAACCGTCTTTCCAATTATGTTATGTCAAAATCTTGGTGTAATATGTCAGTAAGATTACATTTTTTTTCTTTTGGTTAAGTTTTCTTTTTATAGGTATATGTATGTTTCACTCAGTAGAAAAGTAATATGCTGTACATATAGAGTGAGCCAACCCAGTGCTTAGAGTTGATGTTACTATGGGTTTCATCTTGTGCTGATATTGTGCTACTTTTTTTTCCCTGATATGTCAGAACTTGAACAGTCATTTGTTTTGACATTGTGCCCTACTTACAGTATGATTTAATGGAGGCTAACCTGGATTTTTTGGAAATGACGTTTGAATGGCATTGTACTGCATTTTCATAAGGACTTAGCAGTGTTTTACATTAATGTTTTCTAAAAGATTTTTGTTTGTAGTAAGTTGACTTTAAGATACTGTAGTTTCATTGTGCTTTATCACACAAGAAAAGATTTAACCTTTTACAGTTTTTGATCTTCTCTTTCTATAATGGGATGGGTATTGGTAGTAGGAAGAGAAGGTGATTATCATCTGATAAAACCTATGAAGAATTTATCGTATCTTTTTCATGCAGATCAGATTTCTCTTGACTGAAGAGTTAAGTTCTAAATGTTAATCTGTATTTTAAAAATGTTAATAATTTCTAGTATTTCTAGAAATTATTCTAGAAATTATATAGTCTAATATTTCTAATATTAAAAATGTTAATTTCTGTAAAAAGTTTTTTTTTGAAACATGGATTCATACTAACGTTACTTTGTTTTGTTTTGTTTTTTGATATGGGGAAAATAGTCAATGGGTATTTGTGTTGTTTCGTTTTTAAGAATTTCAGCTCTACCATATACAATTCTCATACAAGAATATGTAATGTATTTAAGAATTTTAATGTTATTTAAAAATTTTAATGTTCTGTTTCTTTATAAATGTGTTTTTTGTTTCCATTTAGATCTCGAATACCTGATGCATGCAAAACAGCAGCTAGTAACCACAGCTAAACGTTGGGATTCTTCCTCTAAGACTATTATAGATTTTGAACCTAATGAAACTACTGATTTGGAGAAGAGCCTTCTTATCAGATACCAAATTCCCCTCTCTGCTGACCAGCTATTTACCCAGTCTGTTTTAGACAAATCATTGACCAAGAGCAACTATCAGTCACGGTTACATGACCTTCTTTATATTGAGGAGATAGCCCAGTATAAAGAAATCAGCAAGTAAGTTACTTTAGAAACACTTTAAAACAAAAACTCTCCCCTTTGGATGGTATTTTTAATCTTTAAAATGGAAGTGTGCCTAAGTGAAGACAGGTAGTAAATGGTTGTTATTCAATAACTGTATTCTATCTTTAAATGAAATATGAGCTTCTTAAGGCAAGAACTGTATCATGCTCACCATGGTATCCCTTTTTTTTTTTTTTAGCACATAGTTCATTTCTATAAGACCTTACTAGTAACATCTATTAGGGGACAAGCTCTTTGCCACATGCCGGGAGTATAAATCTGTGGTTCCTGCTCTTAAGGAGCTTTCAGTTAATGGTAGTTGTAGCAAGCACTGAATGAATATTTGTTGGACAGATACACAACAGCTGAAAGAGACCACATATTTTGAAAAGTTGTTTTAAGAATAAAATTATTTAGATTTTCAGGAAAACGAGTTTATAATAAAATAGCTTTATAGCAGCTTATAAATACCTTAATATATTTTACATTTTATCCATATGCCACTTGGTTAAGACCAAGTACTTAAATCAAAAGCTTATTTGAATTATTTTAGGAAAAATAATCTCAGAAAAGAAAGTTAGGGTGAGGGAAGATGTTAGTGAAATAGTTGTATTTGGTAGTAGCTGTCTATTAATATATTTTGGATAAACTGGAGGCAAGCCTTAAAAACTAAACCATAATTATGAGACCTGAATTCATTTTTATAAGTAGTTTTACTTTTAAATACAGCTGAACCAGCATATTTTTCTTCTCCAGGATGCCTTATGGTTCCTTATCATTAGTATTATTAATAAATACTGAACACTCATTAAGAGTGTATTCAGAAAAGGAAAAGAAAGTGAAAACTTACAGATACTTTGGTTACCCTATTTATAGATTAGTTATGATTTAACTTTTGAAAATACCTAATTTCAAATTAAATACATGTAAAATTTACAAAGTCAGGGTGTAGTTTTCATTACTCTAAGACGAAATCCTGGCCCATTGATGGTCTCTTAAAAGGCCTTTATCACTTGTGTCTGTAGGCTGTTAGTTTGTTAAATAAGAAGGACAGTGACTTGTATCATCTGTATTATTTATATTGTCATGGATTCCTTTTCCTTAGGAAAGAACACCATGATAAATCATAAATATTGGGATTAAATAGAATTTAAAAGCTTACCAGAATCCTGGAGACTATTTTTGAGTGTCATAGTAGGAATTCAGAAAAAATTATATATTAACTTTTATTTGTTTAATATTTTATTAAGGTTTATAAATCATTCCATTACTTTAGAATGTGCACGTAAAGCCCAAAAGGCGTAGCATTATTGTATTCAGAATAATCTTTTAAAAGTGGAAACTTGTCTGAATGGATAAAAGGAGAAACCCTACAAAACTGTAGAGGTTAAATACTGATCGAGTATCTAAGGCTGGGCGTGGTGGCTCACACCTGTAATTGTAGCACTTTGGGAGGCTGAGGTGGGTGGATTGCTTGTGCTCAAGAGTTTGAGACCAGTCTGGGCAACGTAGTGAGACCTCATCTCTACAGAAAGTTAATCAGGCATGACGTGTGTCAGCTTGAGGGCTGAGCTGGGAGAATCGCTTGAGCCCAGGAGGTCTAGGCTTCAGTGAGCTGTGATTACATCACTGCCTGGGTGAGAGAGAGAGAGACCCTGTTTCTTTCTTTTTTTTTTTTTTGAGGCGGAGTCTCGCTCTGTTGCCTGGACTGGAGTGCAGTGGCCGGATCTCAGCTCACTGCAAGCTCCGCCTCCCGGGTTTACGCCATTCTCCTGCCTCAGCCTCCGGAGTAGCTGGGACTACAGGCGCCCGCCACCTCGCCCGGCTAGTTTTTTTGTATTTTTAGTAGAGACGGGGTTTCACCGTGTTAGCCAGGATGGTCTCGATCTCCTGACCTCGTGATCCGCCCGTCTCGGCCTCCCAAAGTGCTGGGATTACAGGCTTGAGCCACCGCGCCCGGCCCGTGTGATCTTTTAAAAAAATATTGTTACTATTTTGAGACAGGGTCTCACTCTGTCACCGAGGCTGGAATGCAGTGGCATGATTTTAGTTTACTGCAGCCTCAACCTTCTGGGCTGGGGTGATCCTCTGCAGCCTAACTGGAGAGTCTGAGTGACTGAGACTGCAGGTGTGCATCACCACACCGGCTTCATTTTGTATTTTTCGTAGGGGTGTGGTTTTGCCATATTGCCCAGGGAAGATCTGGAACTCCTGGGCTCAAGTGATCCACCCACCCTGGCCTCCTAAGGCGCTGGGATTACAGGCATGAGCCACTGCCCCAGCCCAGTTTGTGTGATCTATCTGGAGAGCTGTTTGGCGGTTTGTATCAAGGACCTTAAGTTTGAATCTTTTGTTGTGGCAATTCTACTTATGGGGAATCATAATGAAGCAATAATCAGAGTCAAAGATCTCTGGACACATGTCTTTCAAAGAGTAGTGAAGAATAAGTTAATTATGATATAGCTATATGATTGAATGTTATATAACTTGAAATTATGTTCTTGAAGAATTTTTAATACAGTGATGATGCTCATGATATAGTATTAGGGAAGAAAATATGCTAGTTATAACACCTTATTGCCATTCTAATTTTATGTAGATGCCTATACACATACATGTATGTATTTGTGTATAAAAATGTTGGAAAGAATTAAAGCAAAATGTTCTGGTTGGTGGACTAACAGGTGATTTTTATGTTGTAATAGTCTTCTCTACTTTTGAAATGTTCTGTAATGACCATATATTGCTCTTATAATTAAAAAAATGTGAACAAAGAAATGTAAAGGAAACTGGTACATCATTAGTGGCAACACTTGCTGCTCATGGTGTAAAAAGCCCTTAGGTATGAAAAGAAGAGATTGCGGTAAGGCAGTGGTAAGATAGTGTAGAATGTTTTTATAGGAACCTCTGAGCTTTCTGTTTTCTTAAATCTTTAAAGTTATATCATATTTATTGACTCAAATAGGGATATTTACAAACTGAATGTAAATCAGCCGGATCACTATTGATGTGTTCTGTACACAACTACACAAGAGTTTTGAAGGATCTTCAAGATATAAATGATAATTTATTGCGACCTGCCTAACATGTGACAAGTAGTTACTGTGCTAGAGAATTCTGGAATTTCTGGTGATACTCTCACCTAAAGGTAACTCTGGATATGAAGGCTGGTAAATTAAATTTCTGAATTTGGCAGGCCTGTAAATGTTAGTGAAGTACAGTGCATAATTGGTACACATACAAAGAAACAGATCCATTAGTAATTAGAGTTCTCAGAATGCATCTGTAAGCAAGTAGACATAGATTGTGAAGATTTTCAAAAGTCTGTGACAGACTTTTGTTGCTTAAAAGAGTATTTTGTTTTCTCCTTACTCTTTAAACTTAATATTTATATGCATTTTAATGTTGCCTTGAATTTAATTTACCTTTGATTGTTAATTCTTTAAGTATAAATAACATAACTAAGATATATTTTTAAAAATTTTGGGGGAGGTCTCTGTGTAGCTGCTAAGCTATGGTGTAGTGCAGGGCTCAGTAACTTTTTCTGTAGAGGGTCAGCTAATAAATATTTTAGGCTTTGAGAATTTCATACAGGCCTGGTTGCTTTTCTTCTTCTCTTTTTGTTTTTTGTAAAATCCACTGTCAGTTAAGGGCTATACAGAAACAGTCTGAAGGTTGGCTTTGGCCTTTGGGCTGTGCTCTAGTGTGTCTAATGGGGCCGTTTTGCTTGTCTGTTCGATCAATACCAGTCATCAGAGCAAACCCAAGTCACCATTAGAATCATGAAGAATGTTTTGTTGTGGTTTGAAACCCAATTTAGAGGTAGGAGACAATGGTGTGCCTATATTGACTCATCTCTCTAAATGACTTGGGTATGTATTGACAGTAATAAGTGTGTTCTGAACACACTGAAGTTTGCCTCTTTGTGACATTGTGGTCAGATGTGCCACACAATTAGTAGGATATTTCCCAAGGTCCCGAGAATGTATCAGTCTTCTGTGAACTTTGACAGTTTAAGCAGAATATTTCCTTTTTTCTTTTCTTTTCTTTTTCTTTTTCTTTTTCTTTTTTTAAATGGAGTTTCGCTGTTGTTGCCCAGGCTGGAGTGCAATGGTGCAATCTCGCTCACCAGAACCTCTGCCTCCTGGTTTCAAGCAATTCTCCTGCCTCAGCCTTCTGAGTAGCTGGGATTACAGGCGAGTGCCACCATGCCCAGCTAATTTTGCATTTTTGGTAGAGATGGGGTTTCACCATGTTGGCCAGGGTGGTCTTGAACTCCTGACCTCAGGTGATCCACCCGCCTCAGCCTCCCAAAGTGCTGAGATTACAGGTGCAAGCTACCGCACCGGGCCAAAGCAGAATATTTCTAATCATGAAAGTAGTCTCAAGGAGCTTCATACTAGTTTCTTACGTTTTGATGATAAGGGTTGCAAGACACTGAGGCAAGAGGATCACTTAAACCTATGAATTTGAGGTTGCAGTGAGCTGTGTTCACACCACTACCCTCCAGCCTGGGCGACAGAGCAAGATCCCATCAGACTATGCCTTTTACATGGATGATTTTTTTCAAAGCAGTCCAGAAATTTCTTCTTAGGTTGTTTTAGTGTGAGATGTGTGTAGGTGATAAAGATAATACTACATTTCATTTCATTTAAGTTTTAGAAAATGCTTTTCTTTTGAGATTTGTTTGTTTTACTTCTCTTATACTCAGTCACATGTTGGTGTGTGTTCAATAATGATTCTACTTTGAAGTGAAATCTGTTTGATTTTTAAGAGGTGCATTTTCAGAAGAAATGTACTTTAGCTGAAGCTATTGTGTCCGTTAAACTGTGCATGCCTCATCGGGTCATCGTGCCTGGCTTCTCAGTGCTAACAGCTGACATGACAGGCCTAGCGTGGGGTGCACATTTCATCGTTTAGATGGGTGCTGCTTCTGTTGGTGATACCTCTGTTCTGTTGCTCTGCTTTAGTGAACTCAGGGATTGTTTTATTACTTTGGTTGATTTTTATTGTTCATATAGTCAGAAATCACATGAAATGAAAACTCTGTAGGTTTGAAATTTTTGAAAAGTTGCACTCAAGAGATAGAATTGTTGCTAAGGTTGATAGAGCCATATTTCTCATTAGCCTAGAAGTATCTTTTTAAGTCTATTGAGTATTCAATTGACTGTAATTCTGCCATTCCCTAAAAGGTTAGGGATTATGTAAACTTTAAGGTTGATTTTAAAATGTAGCATGCAACAATGAAAAGATGGTTTTTCTTCTTATTAAGAAATATCTTTGTTAATTGTAGGATATATTTTCTAGTTTAGGTATTTCTGAGTTACTAAATTTCAAAAAGTACATATTTTAATATTTAAGATTACTAACATAATTTTAGTTTTAGCCTGTTAATCTTATATACAAATTAATTGTTAGTAGCTATAACCTCTACTAGAAATTCTATAATGTCTGCATCTTGAACATGTGATGAATTTTCTGTGGGAAAAGCTGCATTTGTTAAGACTTCTATTTTATTTCTTAGCACTTCTAGTGCCTCTACCTCAAGAATTTTGTTGCAAGACACAACCAATGTCACAAGACGATTCTCTTGTTGCTCTAAACTGTGAGATTAACTTTTCATGCCTGCTAAATTGTAATCAAGTGTTTTGGGATGGCGATTCTCAAATAGACATGAGTGAAGCTTTCATATATGGCTTAAGGCCTGGGTGCGGTGGCTCACATCTGTAATCTTAGCACTTTGGGAGGCCCAGGAGGGCAGGTCTTTTGAGCCCAGGAGTTTGAGACCAGCCTTGGCAACATGGCGAGACCCCATCTCTACAAAAAATACAAAAATTAGCTGGGCGTGATGGTGTGCACCCATGGTCCCTGCTACTCAGGAGGTTGAGGTGGGCGGATTGCGTGAGCTCAGGAGGTCAAGGCTGCAGTGAGTCAAGATTGTGCTACTGCACTCGAGCCTGGGTGACAGTGAGACCTTGTCTCAAAAAACAAAAAAAACTATTAAAAAATATATATGGCTTAAGATAGTTGAGAAATATATGACAGGATTTCAAGAATATGTTAGGAAATAATATAAAGTGGCTGAAGTGGGAATATGGTGCTTGGGAAAAAAATCAGATTATTAGAAAAACATAAAATTAATTCAGTGAAAAAAATTTATTGAATATTGAAGGTGTTAGGTTCTATGCTAGTCACTGCTGATTCTAAGGCAAGCAAAATATGTTTCCTTGTCCCCTGAAAGTTTGTAATCCAGTGGGGGAGAGACCCGTAAATACAGGGTTATGATAAAATATGATCAGCACTGCACTGGAGGAATGCACAAGGGCCCCCGTGGAAGAGGCACTTTTCTACCTTAGTGGAGAAAAGGAGGGTAGTCAAGTCAAGGAAGGGCTCACATTGCTTTCTAGAGCAGATGGAATGTAAGTCGAACTTTGAGAAACAGGTAAGGATTCGTCGGGTTTAGAAGTAGGACAAGGCTGGGCGTGGTGGCTCACACCTGTAATCCCAGCACTTTGGAGGCTGAGGCGGGTGGATCACTTGAGTTCAGGAGTTCGAGACTAGCCTGGCCAAGATGGTGAAACCCTGTCTCTACTAAAAATACAAAAAATTAGCCTGGTCTGCTGGTGGGCACCTGTAATCCCAGCTACTTGGGAGGTTGAAGCAGGAGAATCGCTTGAACCCAGGAGGTGGAGGTTACAGTGAGCCGAGATGGGGCCATTGAACTCCAGCTGGGGCAACAAGAGTGAAACTCCGTCTCAAAAAAAAAAAAAAAAAAAAAAAAAGAAGTAGGACAAAAGTATTTGGTTAAAGGAAACAGGATATGAGAATAAGAGCATAGAGTTTTGGGGAGCTGCCAGTTTATTTTAGTTGCAATGGAGGGTGCTTGTCTGGTGGGGACAAGTTAGATGAGAGAGAAACTCTGTCCTCAGCTATAGAAAGCTGCTTACCAGATTTGCATTTTTCAGAGATCCTCTGATAGGGGTGTGGAGAACAGATTTGAGACAGGAAGTTGGGTTAGAAGTCTGTTATAATAATTCAAGTTAAAAATGTTAGGATGCAGATGGATTAGGAAGGAGGGGAACTAACAGGGCCATGAGGAACTAACAGGGCATAGTGATTCTGTGTTGTGTGAATGAAGGTTGGTGAGAGAGGCAGGGTCAAGGATGACTTGATTTTTGGCTTGGATACCTACATGGATGATAGTGCCATTTTCTAAGTGGTTAATACATGGGAAGATTGGGTTGAGTCATACTGGGGAGGTCAGATAGTTTTGCATATACTGAGTTTAAAGGGCATATAAACAAGAGTGTCCATTTGACAGTTGGATTTATAGCCCTGAGCTGGGAGATCTGGGAGAGGGTGACCTAGCAAGAACTTACAGAGTAGAAGGAAGGCAGGGTGGAGCTTATAGAAAGTAGTTGGTGCTTAGATGGGAGATGGAGAGCAGCTAGGAGAGGTAGGAAGAAAACTAGGAGAGCATTACGATACAGAAGTCCGTGGAAGAGGGAGTTCAAAGGAAGAAGACATTGATTGTATAGTGAAAAAAAAAAAAAAGATAAGAAAACTGTACATCATGTACATCATCTTAGCAAAAAGAGGTCCTTTGTGAATCAAGAATTTCTTGCACTCTGAAGTAATCTCCTCCCTCTAAGAAAGTTTTAATGACCCCTAAACTCTGCATATTATATGGGTAGTAAAAGGAAAGTAAAATTTTAATTTCATTTAAGAAAACATGAATAAAGTAAAGGTTCCTTTTTTTTCTTTTTCTTTTTGAGATGGAGTCTCACTCTGTCGGCCAGGCTGGAGTGCAGTGGCGCTATCTCAGGTCACTGCAGCCTCCACCTCCTGGGTTCAAGTGATTCTCCTGCCTCAGCCTCCTGAGTAGCTAGGAACTACAGGCTGGGCCACCATGCCCAGCTAATTTTTGTGTTTTTAGTAGAGACGAGTTCTCACCATGTTGGCTAGGCTGGTCTTGAACTCCTGACCTCAAGTGATCCTCCTGCCTCGGCTTCCCAAAGTGCTGGGATTACAGGTGCCTGCCACCACACCTGGCTAATTTTTGTATTTTTAGTAGATGCAGGGTTTCACCATGTTGGCCAGGCTGGTCTTCAACTCCCAACCTCAGGTGATCTGCCCACCTCAGCCTCCCATAGTGCTAGGATTACAGACGTGAGCCACCATGTCCGGCTGCATATTTCTTGACTGTGTAAATTAATCTTGATTCTCTGTGCTGCCTTCACACACATACTCTCTCATACTCACATGCACACATGGAAGTGTGAGGGAGTGAGTATACCAACCATTGTCTGATAAGATAGGCCTTAACTTCTCTTTCCATAATTCCTGCATGAGACCTGCCTCCATGTAGCCCTGAATGAAAATGTATTTTAAATGTCCATTAACATTATTGAAAGAGATATTTTATGGCTTGAATCTGTTGATAAGCTCTACTTGGAAAGCAATTGGTTTAAAGTCCATTGTAATTTTCAGTGCAATGTGTTTCCTTCTGGTTCCAGGTGATTTTAAAGTCCTTATTGTCCCAATGGTGTGTTCAAACAGACTTTTATATTAATTAGTATATAATATTTCATGTTACTTTCAAAAACGACATTTGGTTTCATTTTAAGTACTCTGGTGTTTTTTGAATGTGCATATTCTTCAACACAAGTTAGTATGTATCTTTATGTAACTTACATGGGAGTTTATTCACTTAAAAAAAAGTTTTGTTGGCCATTCACAGTGGCTCACCTTTGTAATCTCCCAGCACTTTCGGAGGCTGAGGTGGGTGGATCACCTGAGATCAAGAGCTTAAGACTAGCCTGGCCAACATGTCGAAACCCTGTCTCTACTAAAAATACAAAAATTAGCCGGGCATGGTGGGCGCATGTAATCCCAGCTCCTTGGGAGGCTGAGGCAGGAGAATTCTTGAACCCGGGAGGCAAAGGTTGCAGTGAGCCAAGATCATGCCACTGTACTCCAGACTGGGCGATAGAGTGAGACTCCGTCTCAAAAAAAAAGTGTTGTTGTTTCCAGCTTGTATTAAAGGCAGAAAAATAGTTTTTAGCTCAATGAAGTAGAAGTGATATAATGGTTTAATTTTTGTTATGTTTATATTTGATTTACTTTCACTATTCTAGTTTTTATATATTTTGTATGTAAAATATTCAAACTAGTTTTCTACTTCTGGTTTAGGTTCAACCTTAAAGTGCAATTGCAGATTCTAGCAAGCTTCATGCTCACTGGCGTTTCTGGAGGTGCAAAGTATGCTCAGAATGGACAACTTTTTGGTCGCTTTAAGCTTACTGAAACACTTTCTGAAGATACTTTGGCTGGACGACTGGTGATGACCAAAGTCAATGCTGTTTATTTGTTACCAGTCCCTAAACAGAAGTTAGGACAGACCCAGGGAACCAAAGAGAAGGTTTATGAAGCTACTATTGAAGAAAAAACAAAGGAATATATATTTTTAAGGCTATCTAGGGAATGCTGTGAAGAACTTAATCTTCGGCCTGACTGTGACACACAGGTATGTTTCAAGGTTGCAGTTTAACCATAGTGGTCTGTAGCCTCATTATCGGCTCATAGTCTTCCTCTGGGTTAGTTTTTCTTCTGCCATAAACTAAAGCAAAGCTGACTTTGAAGTCTACGGTGGTGGGTTGAGAATTGGACCTGTAGCAACTCCCAGAGAAAAGTGATTCTTTTAAATTTAAGTAACATTTAGAATGTTCTAGTGTTATACAAGGTTGAGCTATCTGATTAGAGTTTTAAATCTGTAATGGAAGAAAAGATGAAAAGAAATTAAGCTACCCCCTGGGACATCTCTCATCTGCAGTTGTATCTGTTCCTGTTCTCTCTATCTTTATGGGGTTTTAGGTGAATTATGTCTTCAGTCTGCCATATTTAACTGGAAGATTAATCTTTTTTTCTTTTTAAACATAAAACTTGGTGAATATTATTTATTCATTGTAAATTGATAGAGTGTCATAGGACTAATCATCTCTCACGACCGGATACTTCACATGTTCTGATTTTTTGCTAATGTATTTTCATGCGAATGGTAGAATCAAGTAGCCTTTATCTAGAGATTAGGTAACTTATAAATATGTCTGTTTCTTAATATGTAAAATGATGTTAATAATAGTATATATATCATTGGTACTATTAAATGAGATAATCCATAGTAAAGTACTTGTTACAGTGCCTGGTTATAAATGAACAAAGCAAATATTCATCATAATTATGGTTAGACTATGATTATACTTTAAAAGAATCTCTGCACTTATTGTCCCAAACAGATTCCTCCCAAAGTATTCTAGCGAGCTGCCAGCATTGATGTTTGCTTTCATGCGGTTTTTAAAAAAATTCATTTTGTGTTTCAGGTTGAACTTCAGTTTCAATTAAATCGATTACCCCTCTGTGAAATGCACTATGCACTAGACAGGATCAAGGACAATGGGGTTTTGTTTCCAGACATCAGTATGACTCCCACCATACCGTGGAGTCCTAACAGGTACACTAAGGTGTTGTCTTATTAAAGGAAGGTTAATATTAAATTGAATATCTGTATAAGTTAACTCAAGCATACTTTTATAAGAAAGTTTGCCTTTGCTTTTCAGGAGACATTAGTTTAGAAAGGAGAGTAAAAGAACACTTAAAATGAAACATTTGAGGTTCATCATCTATTTACTTTTTCTTGGAGTCTAAATGAATTCCACTGCTTTTCTCAACAGCCTTAATTTGATAGGATGCCAAGCAATTTAGGAATATTTCCAAGTAGAAGTTGAATGGGGAAATTAGGGCCTTTCTGAAGTGGTTCCAGTAGTTAATTTAAAATAATTTTTATTTATTTAGAGTTGGGATCTTGCTCTGTCACCCAGGCTGAAGTGTAGTGGCATGATCATTGCTCACTACAGCCTTGCACTCCTGGGCTCAAGCAACTCTCCTGCCTCAGCCTCTGAGTGACTAGGATTTTAGACACATACCACTGTGTCTGGCTGATTAAAAAATTTTTTTTGTAGGCAGGGGTCTTGGTATCTTGTCCATGCTGGTCTTGAAATCTGGCCTCAAGTGACCTTCCTGCCTTGGCTTCCCAAAGTTCTGGGATGTGAGCTACTGCACCTGTCCTAATTTAAAATACTTTTTAAAGGTAGGGGAGATTTTTATAAATGAGCAAAATGGACGAAGTACGATAGAAGAAACTGCTTTAGAAACTTCTCTCCAGTTAATGGTCATATAAATATTATTCTGCCTAAATTTTTTTGGGATGCCTTTACATGTAATTGAAGAAGGTACTTCCATTTTGTTATAAGCATGGATGACTGAGAGCTGTATGTCTGTATCTGCCTTTTCATCTCTTCACTGGGTTTTATGCCCTTAGTGCCTTCCCATGCTCAACTCACAGCACCTTTTTTTCTTTTTTTAATCTCAGTGGCTCTACAAAAGAGAAGTTTATTTATCACTTTCAATTATTCATGGTAGGGTGGCCCTTTCCACGACTGATGGAGCCTCTGGGATCTTCAGTGAGTGGTTTCCAGGGTCACCCTGGGTGTTGACATTCAGCTGGCCGACGGGGGAAGAGTGGGCGCAAAGGGTCATGTGGGAAGCTTTTATGGGCCAGGCCTAGAAGTGGCATATATCACTTCCCTCAAGTTCCATTTCTTATGGTCGTAAAAGCAGAACAACACGAAATATGCCTTACAACACAAAGCCTCAGTTATTTCTCCCTTGTTTTGCTTACTCTTACTGTGCTGTCTCCCTCTGTTCTTTTTACTGCCAAAATTCTTGAGAGGGAATAGTCTGTGTATTTCCAGTATTCTTTCTTACTCACTCTGTAACCCCTGTTTCCCTCTTGTGTACTATCCTGAAGGTGATTGGTGATCTACTAATTGTAAAAATCCAGTGGCATCTCCTCAGTTCTCTTTGGATTCAGCTCCTCTTCATGCTTCCTTTTCTTTTCTTTCTCAGAGCCAGTGCTGCTTTTAGACCTGGAGTATTTTAGTAGCTTTGCCGTCTGTGGCTGTGTTTTCTGGCTCATCCCAAATATTTCTCCTGGAGTTAGTTTTCTAAAATAATCATGTCATTTCACTGTTCACAAATCTCTGATGGCTTCTCCTTGATATGTAGATAAAGGGTGAGCAGTCTAAGCCAAAGCGCCTGTGTATGGCCTCGTTGACTGTGCTTTCCTGCAGTATCCTTTCAGATTTCTTTTATTTTTTTCTGCTTGACACTCCTTTTCTCCCTCTAAATCCCCATGTTTTAGTAATATTGAATTACCTTGAAGTTTGTTTAATTTGCCGTGTACTTATTTGCCTCCTTATCTTTCTGTTATTCTTCTTAAAATGTTTTTAATTGTGGTAAAATCCACATAACGTAAAATGTACCCTCTTTACCATTTTAAGTGTACAGTTCCATAGTGTTAAATATATTCACATTGTTGTGCAATCTCCAGAACTTTTTTGTCTTGCAAAACTGATGCTATACACCCATCAGACAACTCCTCATTTCCCCTTTCCTGCAGCCTTGCCACCTCTTTAAGTGATTTTCTCTCTCGCATATAATCTTTGCCCAATGTTAGTTCACTGAAGAGCTCTCTGTCCTTTAATATTTAGTCCAGCTCATATGCTCTGGATTAAAGGGTCAGCAGATGAACCTGACCCTTTCATGTCAATATTTTAACAACTATTTATTGAGTGCCTGACATGTACTAGGTTCGGTTTTGTGCTTTAAAGCATAATTTCTCTAAATTTGTCAATTCATGTACATTTCTAGACTGTTTTTCTTGGTAAACTCTGAACTTTGTACAGAAAGAGACCATGTCTTATTTTTCTTTGAATACCCACAGGGTTTTACATTATTCATATTCAGCACATTTAAGTTAATAAGAATTTCAGGTTTAAAGAAGAAAAGTTTCAATTGTGAGGCCATACCAGTAAGCTTGTAGGCACTTTTACTGGATATGCTCACTTCTGAAAATTATATTGTGTATAACATAGTATATTTAAATACTACTGACTGTAAGTTTTAGCTGCAAAAATAAGCAAACTTTCAAGCAAGAAAATATTTTTATACCACTGTATTTTAAATAGGAGTAAAAGGTATCTGGGTCTAGGAACATACTGAGTTGTGGTCATGGGCTCACACCTGTAATCCTAGCACTTTGGGAGGCCGAGGTGGGAGGATTGCTTAAGCTCAGGAGTTAGAGTCCAACCTTAGCAATATAGTGAGACCCCCATCTCTATACATAAATAAAGAAATAAGTAAAATTAAAATTACCTGGATGTGGTGGCACACGCCTGTAGTCTCAGCTAGGTAGGAGGCTGAGGTGGGAATATTGCTTGAGCCTAATAGTTTGAGGTTGCAGTGAGCCACAATTATGCCAGAATATATTTTCTGTTCTAGTGTAGAATATAGATAAATGAAATTGAGAAATTGTTCTTGAGCATGTAGTCTGTAAATTAGTTATAAGTACATTAGGTCAGGGGAAGAAAGGACTTTGAATTAGTTTAGCTCTGGGAATGAAATAAAGTATTTCATTCACAATAAACTTGAGATCTTATATTGTTTTAAATTTTGAAAATCAGAGGTTCCTCTTAGCATGTATAAATCTTCTTTCCCTTATTAAGTGGGCAGTTCGATAAATAAATACAGTTTGTTCCATTCATTGGCTTTCTATAAATGTTCATCGTGGTATCTGTCTCATTCTTAAGTTCATGAAAGTCCCCAGATTTGAAAGATGAGAGGGTATTTTAAGAACTTTTTGCTTTAAAAGTGTGTACTAGTCAAGTAATATCTCATTTTTCCGTAATCTCTAGAAAATATTGTAGTAACAGAAGCTAACCTTAATTGAACTTTTGTTGCTCAATTATTTTTCTAAACAGCTTTACATGTATTATCTCACTTGATCTTTAAAATAACCATCTGATGCAAATGTCATTATCTTCATGCACAGATAAAGGAACCATTGGGGACAGGTATCATAGAATCATGGTAGTCAGGTATAGATTCAGTTAGCAGTTGACTGAACTGATTGTGACTTTAAAAGGTGGAGTTATCAGCCTAGAGCTACATGGTCCAGGACTGTGCAGGAGCTCTGCAGGGCCATCAAGGACAGACACCTCCCCCTCCTTTCTACCATGTAGGGCATGTTTGTTTTCTTCTTGATGCGTTTTGCCTCATGCAAAATATAAGATGATTGCTGTAGTTTATTTACCATAAGCTTTTTCTGGTCAGCTGAGGAAGGAAGTGATGAGCAAGAAGGGCTTTTTTTAGTTAAAAAAAATATAAAATAAGTGAGGCTTTTTTGTTTTATTGTGTATAGAAGTCCTTCTGAGGACTTCCTCCCCCATCTAATTGACCAGAATTGGGTCTATAGCACAGGAGGCTGGGAGATGGAGCATTATAGCTGACTAGGCTCAGCAGTAAAGGAAGGCAGGGGAGAAGGCTGCTCTGATGGTTTTAGGGTAACCATTCCACCCAATGCTACATACGGTAGGTCTGGACTTAGCCATCACCTAAAGCAGTTTTCTCATTTATAGAAGATGGAAAATTGCTGGATACTGTCAGAATTATGAATAAATAAGCCGGTTAATGCTGAGGGACTCTGAAATAAAATGTTTGGGGTTTAGCGAATGGCAAATTTCAGAAAAAGAAATATTGGCATGATTACATGGTCAAAATTTGTTTTCTAAAGTTTTACATTTTTTAAGGAGAATTTTGTTGGTTTGAGATTATATGTCATAATTTAACAGTTATTTTATACATATTTGTAGAGATGAGGTCTTGCTATGTTGCTCAGGGTGGTCTTGAACTGCTGATCTCAAATGCCATTCCTGCCTTGGCCTCCCAAAATGCTGGGATTATAGATATGAGCCACCACGCCTGGCCAGGTTATAATTTCTTGAAAACTGAAAGTGTTAAGATTTTTCAAAAATAACCAGCTTCTGATTTAAGTACGATATAGCCTCACAGAGAGAAGTTTCCTGTCTAAACTCTGTCCTCTATTTCAGGATTATTTTGCAGGCCCTTTTATTTTAAATTTTCTAAGAGTTTCTTTACACACCCTTACTATTTTGATTCACATCCCTCTCATTTTTACCATAGTTGTTGTGATGTATAGTATTTTAACTGTAGTTGTGAGAAAAAATGCTGTTGATTCTCCACCCAGTTTGATCTGTTTCAGCATCTGCTGTCCATTTAAATCTTCGAAACTTAGCCAAGTCATAGAAGGGACTCTAGTAAGATAGATCTCATTACAGTAGCCATCTGTGCGACTGTGACAGGTGTTCTCTACTCTGACCAGTATGATATGTGCGTGTGTGTGTGCAAAAATATTAAAAAACATTTCATTTTGTTTGGCTTTTTATGCCTTTTTAAAAGACCTAATATTTTCTACATTAAGATCTTTGTAAAAATTAGTATCTCTTAAGCAGGGACATATAGGTTTGTTCTTTTCCTTGCCAGCAGATCTTTTAAATAATTAGAATTTGAAATTCAGATCGTTTCTCTTTTGCATTTCATTTGTTATGCTAAAAAAAGCTACTACTTCGTTAATATCAGTGAAAAGTTTTCTGATGCTCTTTGTAACAGAGGGAAATTACATGTTTGAAACATTGCCATTTCTACTTAAAGACCTGACAGCAGCAGCTAGATTCGAAGTATGTCATTTCCTTAGATAAGTTACCAAAATCTTTTTGTATGTAGAATAGGACGAGATAAAATTAATTTAGATTTACATGTTAAAACACTCTACAGTGACTCTGTTGGGTAACTTTCTAAAAAGTAGCTTTAGAATAAGCATTTGTTTTTATAGATGCTGTGCTATTTCAGTGATTTTAATGGTTCACTGAAATTCAGGATACTCGTGTGTTGTGTTATATTTATTAACAAGATGCATGTGTTTAAAATAAATTTTTCTTTTCCATAGACAATGGGATGAACAGTTGGATCCTCGACTAAATGCAAAACAGAAAGAGGCTGTTCTGGCCATTACCACTCCACTTGCAATCCAGCTGCCGCCTGTGCTTATCATCGGACCCTATGGGACAGGCAAAACGTTCACTCTAGCTCAGGCTGTCAAACATATTCTGCAGCAACAGGAGACTAGGTGAGAGGGTGGGAAGCTTGCTCATATTTCCCTGGTAGGGTACTACCTCTGTTCTTGTTTTAAATGCAAAATGAGGGCTAGCAGGACAGTTTTCATTCAGCTCTTAAACATGAAAAAGAAAAGGAAAAGCCGTAAATCCAAACCCCAGAGCACTAAAAATCTGAATTCTCTTAAAACATACTGTTTTTAAAATTGGTAGTATAGACAGTAAGTTTTACAATAGTTTTTAAATAGCCATCAGAACAAGTTTGCTATGGAATTGTGATATCTATTAGAGCCAAAAGACTTGGGTTTAAATATATGTATATATATTTTATATGATAGATTTAAAAATAATTTTGGGGTACTTCCTTTTTAACTTAAAGAGTAGTATAATTTCCTAAAGGTATCACTGAATAGTGCTAGGGATTACTGAGTAGGATGAGGGAATTGTATAATGTTAGGATGGCCACTGCTTTTTTTTTTTCGGTATTATACTGCTTGAATAGTTTTGTGTTTTATCATTCTTTTTATTTGCACCATTTATTTCAGCAGGATTCTCATTTGCACCCATTCTAATAGTGCTGCTGATCTCTACATAAAGGATTATTTACATCCATATGTAGAAGCAGGCAATCCCCAGGCAAGACCTCTCAGGTATTTTTTTTAAGGCTTCTTATGTATCTATATCATACTTTATTATTCTTAAGAAAAGGTGTCTGTAAAGATTTTAGTACTTTGGAAATACCAAAGTCTTTAACTGTGCATTGAAATTTAGAGGTTATGTCTTTTGAATAAACTGTTTAAATTAAGGAAGAATGTAAAAATCTTTGACTATTCATTTCTTAAACATTAAGAGAAAGACATCCTTTTTTAAGTTTTGTGTGTAAAGTGTTGTTTCAACCTGAGTAGATTTTGATATGTACCTCTAAAAGCTAGTATGATGAAATAACATAATATGATAATTTAAATTAAATCTAGTTCAGTTAAAATTCTAGCATATTTTGCATGGCAGATTAGTCATGCAGTGGACAGTTCTTTATGAAAATAAAATTTTGGCTTGATGCAGGTAATTTCATAGAAGCTACACATTAGATAAACATGAAATACTGAAATGATTTCTGTAACAAAATGTACTTGACTGGTATTTAACAACTTTTGCTACCATTTAAGTGTCAAAGAAAATTTAAGGTTGATATAGAAAGGTCCTCTGAGTGTATATGAACATGAAATGTACTTAAATATAGGATGTGGGGGAATAAAAATCCTTTTCTTCAGAAAACAATAAAGAATCATCAAATTGTTGTTTATTATACCATTTGCTTTCATTGTTATATGGATTAATGTTTAGTTTTGCCATTTTACAAACTAATATGTCATGCCCTAGGTTGTTTGAATACAGTTGTTTATAAATTAATTTCTAACTGCACTTTTGAATCATAAGCCACTAACTTTTTATTTCTACTAGAGCTCAAGCATGGGAAATGAAATTATGTTATTTAATTCTTTAGTAATCATAACCAAAGCTGTTTGAATGATCTTAGAATTCCATTAAAAGAAAAAAAGAGGAAAAAAGTGGTGTGACCTATTAACACAGGTTTTTTTGGCCATATTTTATTTTCACTTTGGAAGATTAAGAAACAGTAATTAATTTAAATAGAATCTGGTTGTATTTAATAAGAAAATATTATGTATATACAATCATTATCACTATAAATGAAAACATGGTTTTTATTGAAGAATACATTCATCAGTAAATAGTTTGCTTCAGAATCTAATCTCTTCCAGCTCATAAGTGAAAGTTGAGTAGTTACCTTTTTTGCTATAGATATTCTTACTTTAATGATATAAGTTGTTTGTTTTGTTCACTTACATTGTTGGTAGAGTGCGCATGTTTGTTCCATAGGAAGTGTGACCTCAGTTATCATGGTGTACTTGGTGTGAAAACAGTGGGGTAAAGCCTGCTCAAATCTTGGTTGACTTAGCTTAGGCCATTTGACATTTGGGGCTGTAGAGCTATTGCTGATGAACACTAAATGCGTCACTCAACTAGCTTATATTTAGCTTTTTCCATGTAAAATTATTTTTTGGAGATTATAATCCAACATGTGGTGCATCTCAATATGCAGAATAAGAAGTTATGTTCAGTAGGGTACATGTATCATTGTGGCCCAAATATTGAAACTTGCCCTCTATCAGAAATTCTCACCTCTCTGTGAGTCTCAAAAGTGGTTCAACCCAAGATGGAAAAAGATTTATAAATATATTCAAATGCAAACTTCATGTGGTTTCATTTAGTAAATGGAATAAAGTAAGAAAAAGTCTGACTTCCCAAATATTTGCTTTATGTAGTTCTACATTTTCACCATACTTTATGTAGTCCTACATTTTCTCTTTGGGAAAGGTGTTAACTTGCAAATGTATTTCCTCAGAGTATTTATGCATTGAATTGTTAAGATTTATTAGCATTATCTAATATTACATTAACTCAGATTAATTTATAACTTTCCTAATAGACAACAAACACAGAAGGCATGTGAAATGGAATAGAGAAGATTAGAATGACTTGAGTGCTGTGGGAAGATTAGCTTTATCTGAATTGTCCCAGGATGCAGAGGAAAGAACACAAGAGGGCACTAAGTGTCTGCTCATGACCATGAAGATGGTTGTCTCTAGGGAGAAAGGCTCATGAAGGGTTTGCTGTCTTCATGATATAGTCTGGAACAGGCCCTGGAAAGTGCTATAGTGTGAAAATAGTCAAAACATTACATAGTGAATACAGTAGTAAATGTGTCTCAATATACATACTTATGATTAAAATTTGTAAAACTCTTTTAGTTGCCAGGAGTTGAGCTGAACTTAAAATATTTGGAGATGGAGATTTTAGAAACCATTTTAGATCCTGGTTTTTAGTTGTTACTTCACTAGAACTAGAAGATTTTAAAATGGAATAGAGGGGGAAAACACAGTTCATTTTTATGTGTGGTTTTCAAGATCAGTATCTGGTTCTGGCAGAGTTACGGCTTTGCAGATGGGGTCATCTATGGAGGGGTGCATTTCCTACTTTCTGGGAAAATGGAAGGTAATTGTTGTTTTATATTGATCTTCAAAGAAGCATCTTCTTCTGTGATCAGGTCATTCTTATTCATAGTATTTTAAGTAATAAGATTTTGGGGATTATTTGTTGTGTATAAATTTACTACATGAATAAAATTAGTGAATTAAAATTATATATTACCAGACTCTCTTATAATTCATGTGGGATATGTGGATTGATTTCTTTCTGGAAAATATGTAAATTTCTTAATTGGTATTATATTTTATACTGTGAATTTGAAATTGTCTTGTTACTGTCAATTCTCCAATTTAAAAAAATGTTAGCTGTGTTTTAAATAATCATTTAGACAGTGTCTAACTTAGATGTTGCACAAAATGAAAGTGCAGAGAATATTTTAAAATCTTTTAAAAGTTGGGACTAGAATATTATACTTTCAAGAAAATTGGCTTAGCAATCAAGCTTTGTATTCTTACTAGCTTCACCTTGAGGTAGCTTTCCAAGGTAATTGTGAAAAAGTCAGCAGTGAGACTTAGAACTTTAATTTCTTTTTTTTTTTTTTTCCTTTGAGGAAGAGACAGGTGCTTGGAGTTAGTAGATGAGTGTATTAGGCCGTTTTTATATTGCTTTAAAAAAAATACCTGAGACTAGGTGAATTATAAAGAAAAGAGGTTTAATTGGCTCATGGTTCTGCAGGCTTTATAGAAAGCATGGTGCTGGCATCTGCTCAGCTTCTAGGGAGGCCTCAGGAAGCTACAATCATGGTGGAAGGCGAAGGGGGAGCAGGATGTCACATGGTGAAATCAGGGGCAAGTGAGAGTGAGTGTGCGTGTGGGAGGTGCCATACACTTTTAAGATCAGATTTCAGAGCAAAAGCTCACTTATCACCAAGGGGATGGCCCAAGCCCCTCATGAGGGATCTGTTCCCATGATTCAGATACCTCCCACTGGGCCCTACCTCCAACATTGGGGATTCCATTTCAACTTGAGATTTTGATGGGAACAAATATCCACACTGTATAAATGAATAATTTGAAAAACCGCCTTTTTTTTTTTTTTTTTTCAATTTTACAATGAAATATTCATTGGAGCTCAGAGGTGAGGTCTTGGCTGGAGAGAGAAAATGTGTGAGTCACTAGGGTATTGGTGGTGACTGAAGCGTGGGCATGGATGAGATTGTCAGGGGAGAGGAGGGCTGGAGAGTTAGAAGGGAATCAGAGAAAGCTTGAGTCATGGAAGCTGAGGGGAGAGTTCCTGGGGGGGAGGAACAGCGGAACTTTGCATGCTGCCAAGTCAGGTAACTCGATGGGCCTGGAAACGTCCATGTGATTTAGTGATGTGGAAGTTGTTTATGTCCCTTGATTTGATGGAGGGTAAGCCATGTTGAATGAGTAGAGGAGTGAGAAGGAGGTTGGTAACTGGAGAGGACAATCTAGATAATACTTCTAAAAAGAAGCCTGGCTGTGAAAGGAGGGGAGAAGTTGGATAGTGACTGGGAGAATATGAGAATTTAAGTAAAGATTCTTTTTAAACAGGAGAAACTAGACAATTTTAATTTTAAAAAGCCACCTATAAGTGAGAGGTTAAATTCAAATATTGGTAATTTTTCTCCCCATAATGATTCAAATGATTAGCTTTTGTTTAAGATTAGTATTTATGTTTATTAAAGAAAATCACATGTATACACTATTACAGAAGGTCATGTTGTATTTAAAGTTGATAGCAAAAAAAATTTTTTTTTTCAATTAACCTAGCCACTGTTCACCAAATATCATTCGCAAGGGAATTTTTGACTTTTTTAGCAGTTTCTTTTGATACTTCCATTTTTCTAAATTATAAATATAATATATAAAAATTATATATGTGTATATATTATGTATACAAATTATAAATATAAAATATAAAATACAAATTATATATGTGTATATATTATGTATACAAATTATAAATATAAAATATAAAATACAAATTATATATGTGTATATATTATGTATACAAATTATAAATATAAAATATAAAATACAAATTATATATGTGTATATATATATAAAATAAATATGTATACACACACATATATCAACTGCTGTGTCTTAATTTGGTTTTGGATATTTGTTGACTTTCTGTTGTAGCTTTTTGTGTGTGTGTGTGTGAGACAGTCTTGCTTTGTTGCCCAAAATGGAGTGCAGTGGGGCTATCTGGGCTCACTGCAACCTCTGCCTCCTGGGTTCAAGCGATTCTCCTGCCTCAGCCTCCTGAGTAGCTGGAATTACAGGCACACACCACCACGCACAGTTAACTTTTGTGTTTTTGCAGAGACAGAGTTTCACCATGTTGGCCAGGCTGGCCTCGAACTCCTGGCCTCAGGTGATCCTCCTGTCTCGGCCTCCCAGAGTGTATGGTAGCTTCATTTTTAGTGTTTTTATTATGAGGATCCTGTAAGTTATTTGCTCCTAACAAATAATATGCATATATGTTTTTGGATTTGTTCTAGCATTAATACTACTTACTGTTTTTCATTTGCTTTATTTTCTTTGAACGTCTAATCAGGTCTTTATACCCTAAGTGACTCTGTAAATACCTGCTGAAACAAGTGTCTTTATTGTCACAGCTCTTAGATAATTTGTCAGTGCCGTTTTTTTCTCCTGGAAGCTCCCCTTCTGGATTTCACTTGCTCCTCCTTTCTGTTCTTTGTTATGCTGACACGTCTCTTTGCCATTATTTTGGAATTTCTTTTTCTTCTCTTCTATATTAGATCCCATTTCCTGGATCTTAGGTCTTCCTCTTTCTTGATTTTCTGCCTTGTTTTGATGGTGCACATCCTTTTTTACATACACTTAACTAGTGCTTTCAACCCTGCTGACAAAAGTTCATAGGAGGTAATATTTTTTAACTTTTGCATATCTGAAAATGCCTTTATTCTGCTATCAGATTTAGTAGTTCATCTGGGGGATGGGTAGAATTTTAGTTTTAAAATGTGGCTCATAACTGCGTAGTTTTTCCTTAGTATTTGCTTACCAGTAAGTTGATATTTAGACAGGTAGGCCAGGATCAGAAATAATGAGGATTTTTTTCATGATTAACTTGGATGCATCCAGAGATGTTTTTGTGTGAGCCAGTGCTTGCCTTTTGAAGAAAATGATTATACATAGCTTACGATATAGAGGTTATAATTCTTCTGCCAAGTCTAGATTATCTCCATTGTGTAAAATTTCCCCCCTCACCAAATTATCACTTTCAAGTGTGGTCTTGAATTGAATGAAAAATGGAAAAGTGAACTCAATTTTGGTTTGAAGAATTTAAAACATATTTTGGTGTGATTTTTAGTAAAAAATGATTATCAACTTAAGACTTTTATTTTTCTTATTTAAGAAATCAGTATTTAAAGCTGCCTTTTAATAGCAATTTGCAAGATTTATTACTATAATAGAATTCCAATGTCTAAGAAAAACAAAGAAACAGAACTTAGTAATTAATATCAGACAGTAAAAATAACTACTCTTTTATTATTTATTTATTTATTTTTTTGAGATGGAGTCTCGCTCTGTCGCCCAGGCTGGAGTGCAGTGGCGTGATCTCCACTCACTGCAAGCTCCGCCTCCCGGGTTCACAGCATTCTCCTGCCTCAGCCTCCCCCATTCTCCTGCCTCAGCCTCCGGAGTAGCTGGGACTACAGGCGCCCGCCACCACGCCTGGCTGATTTTTTGTATTTTTAGTAGAGACGGGGTTTCACCGTGTTAGCCAGGATGGTCTCGATCTCCTGACCTCGTAATCCGCCCGTCTCCGCCTCCCAAAGTGCTGGGATTACAGGCTTGAGCCACCGCGCCCGGCCGGCTAATAATTCTCTTTTAAAAACCTTTTTGGTTTGCTTCCAAAAATAATTTAAGATTGCTCTGGTAAAATGTGCAGAGGCCATAAAATTGAGAAACATTAACACAAAGTAAGAGACAAGAGCCTAGTAACAAATGGTGGCTCTTTGAGAAAAGGAAATTGTTACCAAAATGTTAGACTAACTGAAGGCATGCCAATTAAGTACCAGATTTTGCTCTTACTTTTTTAGAAGCTGCGTATAAATTATTCTTTTGTTCCATATGATGACTTATTAAATAAAATATTTCACACAATATGTGCTTTTAGATGGAGTAAACAACAGATCTTTTAAGTAATTGTTTTGATTGTCTATATTCATATCATGTTGCTACCTTTTTGCATTTGTGCAGTGTACATTGAATATTAACTGAGTGTTTAGAAATGCTGGTTTTAGTTTCAGCTTTGCTGTGGGTGAAGGGAAGTGGGGGGCTTCTGTTTGTTGGTGCTGCCAGGCATTATGCTACATATTATACATCTGTTATCTCATTTAATTTCCCCAAATCCTTGAGAAGTTGAATTATTATATTCATTTTGGAAATAAGAAATGAAGCTTAGAGAGGGGAAGAACACAGGTTTAAATCCTGGCTATAAGCTCTTTGGGCTTCGGTTTTCCTAACTAGGAAAGAGGAATAATAGTGATGAAAATAACAATCATCTGGTGATCTTTGTAATTTTACCCACAAAGAAGCCATCAGAAGAGAATGCCCACATCTTCCCTTTGATAGATCATCTGACTTGCACCTCCTAAATAACTGCTTTCCCTCCCATTCTAAACTGTTCTTTTCTAGGGACCAACCTCTCCACTTGTGAATGAGCTCTCACCCTTTCCTGTATACACAGCTTCTTCTGTCCTCCATAGTTTTTTCTTTGTATAGCATGAAAATATACTATTGTCTTATTAAAAAAAAAACAAAAACAAAAACTTGCCTTCACCCGACCTGCATGCCTTTAAGCAAAACTTATCTAGACAGTTGTCTATATGTACTCCCTGGCACTATCTCCTCTCTTCTCTTTCTTTCTTAAGCTCAAGCTAATCAGATTTCCATCTGTACTTTTACACTAAAACCATCATATTGAGGTTCATCATATTGGTTTTCTTGCTGTTAAGTCCTGTGGTCAGTCTTCATTTTACTTAGCCTCTTAGCAGCATTTAACACAGTTACTCGTATCTATTTCTATCTGAAACACTTGCTTCATTTTGCTTCTAATACCCCACGCTCTCCAGAGTTCTCTCCTATTTCTTTGTTCCTTCCCAGTCTCCTTTCCCAGCCTCTGAATGTTGGAGTGGTCCATCTGTCATTCTTCTTTTATCTACTCTTATTCTCTAATCTCATCTAGTCTCAAGGTTTAGTATTATCCCAATTGTAGCTATCTTGCCCCAGGCATTCTCCTGAACTCCATACTTATGTATTGCCTTGCTTACTGGGTATATCTACTTGGATATCTACTGAATATGCCCAAAACGAAACTCTCAATTCCCACCCCAAATCCATTCCTCTTTTTCACCACCTTTGCAAAAGCTACCACCATTTATCCAGTTTCAAAGGCATGGAATCATTCCTTCTCTTAAATTCCACTGCTAGTTCATCAGTAAATTCTGTTGGCATTACTCTCAAAATGTCTAGTGAATCTGACCATTTTCACATCTCTACTGTTGGCCTAGTCCAAGCTACAATCTGCTCTTGTCTGCAGTCTTAACAGTAACCTTGTAACTGGTCTCCTTGCTTCCACCCTCCGCTCCTTCCTCCATGCCGCTCAGTGTTGTATTGGAGCCAACTTGTATTGGTTTGTTAGAGCTAATCATGTGTACGACTTCTCAGGTTCATGTTCAGTGACATGCTGGTAGCTTGAAATCGCCATGACAATTTTACACCACAAATCAGCAAACACTACAAACCAAAATCCCCTCCTCTTCCTAGCCCTGGAGCTAGGTGTTAAACATTTACCAGCACACCACTGTCCACTCCCACTGTATATGTTCTGCCCAGAGAAACAGAATAGTCCTTTAACAAAATAAATCGTATGGTGTCACTGCCCTGTTGGAACTCTCTGATGGCTTTTCATCAAACTCAGAGTAAACCCAAGGATTGCTCACAAGCCCTTTGTGATCTGCCTCTGTGCTGGAGCATAGTGGATTCCTAAAGAATCTTTGTTACTTGGGTAGGTTAGAGATGGGTGGGTGGATGAGTAGATGGATGGATGAGTAATTTCTGTACCATTTTAATAATCTATTGCATGAGGCCTATTAATATTTTTCTTTTGCAAATAATGGAAGTACTTAGACTTTCCAGTTGTTCAAATTTTAAATTTATTCTTAAATTTCCAGAACCTCAGACAGAGGTCTATTTAAGTATAGGTATAAGAATATAGTCTAAAATAAAATGAAAATAACCTTTGAATTCCTGTTATAAGTATGCAATTCACTGTTTTTTGTTAGCGTAAATAGTTAAAATAGGAGTCAGTGTATTTTTGTAAGAACATTCTAGAAAAATAATTCCAGAATGGGAATGTTTTGAACTTAAAAAACTGTAATGCTTATAAATCTTATGTTTATGTGATTCTGTTGCAAGATTACTGTGAGCACTTAAAAATAGGCGTTTATTTTGTGGAATTGCATATACTTCTATGTCATTTTTTTGGTAGAGAGTCACAGTGGATATAGTGGCAATTGTATGTTAAATTCTAATTCAATAGAGTGCTAATGGTTATTAGATTCATTTGTTACTTTTCATATGTTACAGTCTTAAAATAACAATGTTGGTATTTTAATAACTGGATACTATTAAGAAATTAGTAAATGTAAATCAGAAATGTTTTCCTCTTTTCCAGGGTATATTTCAGAAATCGCTGGGTAAAGACTGTCCACCCAGTTGTGCATCAGTACTGTTTGATCTCAAGTGCACATTCCACCTTTCAGATGCCCCAGAAAGAAGATATTCTTAAACATCGAGTGGTGGTTGTTACATTGAATACTTCCCAGTACCTCTGTCAGTTGGACCTTGAACCTGGTATGCTGACTCAAGACACAGTCTCACAATTTTAGGGCTTATGAATTGAGTTTAGACTGGGATTGGCAAGCTACACAGTGTGTGGGCCAAATCTGGCTCACTGCCTGTTTTTGTAAATAAAGTTTTATTGACTGGAACACAACCATGCTCATTTATTTACCTATTTATTGTCTGTAATCCTTTTTTTTTTTTTTTTTTTGAGATGGAGTCTTGCTCTGTCGCCCGGGCTGGAGTGCAGTGGCTGGATCTCAGCTCACTACAAGCTCCACCTCCCAGGTTTACGCCATTCTCCTGCCTCAGCCTCCTGAGTAGCTGGGACTACAGGTGCCCGCCACCTCGCCCGGCTAGCTTTTTGTATTTTTTTTTTTTAGTAGAGACGGGGTTTCACAGTGTTAGCCAGGATGGTCTCGAACTCCTGACCTCGTGATCCGCCCGTCTCGGCCTCCCAAAGTGCTGGGATTACAGGCTTGAGCCACCGTGCCCGGCTGTCTGTAATGCTTTTGTGTTACAGTGGCTGAGTTGAGTTGTTGCAGCAGAGATTGATTATATGGTCCACAAAATCTAAAATATGTAGTTTGGCTCTTTACTGAAGAAAAATTTGCCAACCCCTGGTTTAATTTTAGTGACAGCTATTCCATTTGTTCTCTAGTTGGTCAGATGGTATTTATTATTGATCATATGAAGAATTCCAATTTGAAGAGTGTTGGTGTTTTTCTTTTTTTTTTATACTTTTCTCAGATTTTTGTTATAAAATGCTTTTGCATTATATACTGTAGAGATGATAATTATGGTAGGTTTTATTATGGCATACTATTAAGATTATTATATTTGAGTACAGGAGCTATGTAAAATCAAACTAGTGTTTTGTGAAGTACAGATGTAAGATGTCAGGAAGTTGTTCTGACAAATATGGCAAAACTTAATCATCAAAAAAACAGTACCAATCTGGGGCCAGGCGTGGTGGCTCATGCTTGTAGTCCCAGCACTTTGGGAGGCTGGGGGGTGGGCCAAGGCACTTGAGGCCAGGAGTTCAGCCAGACTGGGAAATATAGTGAAACCTCATCTCTATAAAAAAGTACAAAAAGGCCGGTCGC
>NW_012110918.1:2681306-2687612 GCF_000951035.1 Colobus angolensis palliatus | reverse complement strand
AAAAAAAAAAAAAAAAATTAGCTGGGCGTGGTGGCACGCAACTGTGGTCCCAGCTACTTGAGAGGCTGAGGTGGGAGGGCTGCTTGAACCCGAGAGGTTGAGGCTTCAGTGAGCCATGATTACACCGTTGCACTCCAGCCTGAGTGACAGAGCAAGACCCTGTCTCAGAAACAAAAATAAGAATAAAAAGACAGGGGAAGATTAGAGTCCTGCTTTGGGGCCGATGAAAGGAAGGCAGGAGAAAGAGAGATTCTGGGCCTGACATACCCAAATTATAACAAAAGACTGTAACAAGAGCTATGGTAGTTAGTTATGAGCCAGGAACTGTGGATGAAAAAAAAAAAACAAAACATATATATATATATATACACACACACACACACACACACACACATACACACGTAAAAATACATATATATACATACAAAAAAATACATACATATAAAAAATACATATATACATATAAAAAATACATAAATATAAAAAAAAACATATATATACACACACACACACACATAAAAATAAAATAATACCGCAAGGGTAATTCTGGAAACCAAAACTTTAGATTATGTTAGCTATACATATGTTTTTCTGTGACTAAATATATAATCTGTATGAAAAGTTACATGCTATAATAAATATATTGACAAATAGCATGATGGTTTGCTTATGTCTTTGGCTATGTTGTACAAGGAATCTGCTTTAAAAGAAAAGAAGAAAGAAAGGGAGGGAGAAAAACCATGAAACTTAGTAAGTTTTAAAAGATTTCTGTTAGCTATAGTGTGCATAAATATAAAGCGATATAAAGGTATATATCTCAACAACTCAGTGGATTGTCACCACCTGCATGCAGCATGTAACCCTCATCCAGATCAGGAAGCAGAACATGACCAGCGCTCCGAACACCCTTTTGTGCTCCTTTCCAGTCATTACCCTGACCAGAAACTTAACACTGTAAAAAAATGTAGTATAATTTAATAATATTGATTATGTCAACCATGTGAAAACCGTTTTTAGGTTTCCCTGAATGCAATTGGATAGATATAATTGTATCTCTCAAAATGTGATTCTTTTATTGTCTTCAGTCATTTGCTGCAGTCACTGATGAGTCGAGTACTAGATGGTGTCTTCATCAGTAAAGTGGATTCGTTTTACAGCTTGATCGTCTTTCAGTTGTGTACATTGTTTCAGCATCTGTATATCTATGTGTTTGCATGTATTAGTACAATCACGGGTCACATTCTGAGAAATGTGTCATTAGGCGATTTTGTTGTTGTGTGAATGTCACAGAGTGAACTTACGCTAACCTAAATGGCATAGCCTACTACACATACAGGTTATATGGTGTATAGCCTGTTGGCTCCTAGGTTACAAACCTGTACAAAGCATGCTACTGTACTGAATACTGTAGGTAATTATAAAACAATGGTATTTGTGTATCTAAACATGGAAAAAGTATGGTAAAAATACAGTATTACAATCTTATGGGACCATCATCATATATACTGTCTGTTGTTGACTAAATCGTCATTATGTGGTACATGATTGTATGTGACTCATTTAAATAAAAATATATAGTAACCAAGGAAATATACTGGCTAGCAAATTTCCTCATAAAGTCTCATCTTGTGTTGAACTGTCATCATTTCTTCCTGGTTTGGCTTCGTAGCTTACCAAAATCATTCCATTTAACAATGTTACGCCAGGACCCTACTTTTGTTATTTTTGGAGAAATTTTTGGCATCATAAGTATTAGATGATTGGTGTAAAATTAATCGTGGACATAAGGCAATATTATTAGAATTGACTTTTTTTTTCTCTTATGGGTGAAATTAATTTTGATGTAGATTTTCCCCCTTTTTTCTTTTTGTCTTTTACTGCAGTTACACCTCTGAGCTTTTCTATGAGGGCAAACTGATGGCCAGTGGGAAGCAGCCAGCACACAAAGATTTCTACCCACTAACTTTCTTTACAGCACGAGGAGAAGATGTACAAGAAAAAAATAGCACAGCTTTTTATAATAATGCAGAGGTACCTTAATTCTTTTTTGCAAATTGTTAACATTTTCTCACTTAGCATTTAGCATTTAGCATTTATTTAAAGTTTTGGGTTGACATTGTATTGCATATTGACTTCATTTACATGTTAATAGTATGTAAAGTTTATTCTTTCTTGTATAACATTGATTTGTTCAGATGAATCTCCTGTGGGAAACAAAAACTTTGATTTACATTTTGTCTTATGGTAAGACACAAAATACATGATTTCATTCAAAAGAAAAACCAACATTGTTCTCAATTAGATCATTATTGTTAGGTATCTAAAATAGACTCTGAGTAAGTTTTATAGTGCATATGCAAATGAGGTATCATTTTAAATGAATAAAACTTGAATTGCAGAATCCTGTGCTTCAAAGAGATCACATGGACCCAGACAGCAATGTTGCAATTCCATGATGTGCTCCAACTTACATAATTCTCTTATAATTTCTGACTTTCTAGGTTCAGAGAGAATGTGAGTATTTGAAGGGTCAGATCAGGCAGCAGACCAAAAAAATGGCAAGGTCTTCAGGGGCTAACAAACCAGAAACCCTGGAGTTAAGGTTCTGTCTGTCAGGAGGGAGTGGAGTTCTGGACTTCAGGAAACCCGAAGGATGGCAGATCACTGGGGGCATGGCTCTTGATCTCCAGTCTCCACTGCCCTTGAATTCCATGCTTTACCCATATTATTTACAAAGAAATGGCTTTTATTATGTAGTAGGAATTCATTTTTCCGTTAAGACCTTGCTCACGGGCCTGTAGTTAGAATTCAGTACAAAAAAATCATCAGTACTGAATTGATAAAATCCTAGCCAAAAACAAAGAAACTTGACATTTTGGTTAGTCTGTGCCGTTTAATTTTAGGAAAAGGTAAACTTTTCTTTAAATATTTGAAATATTGAAAATAACTTTAGGGGTCTCCTTTATTGTTTTTGCACTCAAGTTGGAAACCACTGACGTAGAAATTAGCCGTGATTATGGGTGGGAGGGATGACAGGAAGCGGCAAGCAGGGCCTGAAATCCAGAAGCCTTGGTGGCCCTGCAGTGACATCAGGCATCAGAGCTGAGCCTTGATCCTTGATCCTGAGGCAGGATTGATGTTTGCCTACTACAACTGAGAGGCTCAGTTTCTCAGCCTGGGTTACTTGTTCATTCACAGTGACCTGCTGTGTTTCCCAGGAAACCCGTAAGCTATAGGATAAATAAGATGCTGTTTCATGGACTGTCAGTTTTACTCAAAGGTTTTTTTTTTTTTTTTTTGAAAAATATTTGTTCATACTAAAAGGTCACAAAGACAGCTCACTTTAAAGGTCATGTGACCTTTAAATATTAAGCATGTAACTTTAGAGACATTTCAAACCACCTTGACTTTCACCAGAGCATAGTTGTTCAGAGAGTGTCTTCAGCCCCATGAGTTACTATAGTCAAAAATTTTGAGACATATTACTGCAGGACTCTTTCTGCAAGGGGCAAAAACTGACCCTGTTCACCTCAGCTGAATACCAGTGTAGGTGTTTTGAATTTTCGAATACCAGTATAGGCATATTTGGATACTAATATAGGTTTATTTGGACAGTAAGATGATTTTAGAAGCTCTGGTCTTTTCTTGATGGTATGTAATTTAAAAGTGAAACTCAAATCTATTTTGTGTTATAGAACAAGCAGAGGAAGTGGCATCAGTTACATCGTAGGGGAAAAATGATATCTTTTATAAAGAGTAAGGAGAGCATTTGAAAACAGTTTACATTCCACTATTAGGAAAATAAGATAGTCTTACATAGAGTTAAAATAAAAATGAACTGAAAAAAAAAAAGGTTGGAATTTAAAGTTCAAGAACCTCAGGTTGAAGGAATACTCATAGCATTTGTGCTGTGCATAGTTCTCCTTTGTTTAGGCAACATGCTTTTTATTTTACGTATCTCGTGCTTTGTACATCATTTGAAATTGTGTCTTCTTTCACGTGCTTAAAATTGTAGAAGGAGACTGAGAAAGATCATTCTTTTTTTTCTTGATTCTGAACTTATATCCCACAGTAATGAAATGTTTTCAATTTAATGCCAAGGTGAGAAAAAAGTACAATTTAAATACTAAGCACCAAAGATATGTTTTTTTCTTTCTTTCTTTTTTTTTTTTGTTGACTCAGAGTCTCTCTTTGTCACCCAGGCCAGAGTGCAGTAGTGTGATCACTGCAGCCTTGACCTCCTGGGCTCAGGTGATCCTTTAGCTTCATTAGCTTCAGCCTCCCAAATAGCTGGGACTATGGGTACGCACCACCACGCCTAGTTAATTTTTTTTTAAATATATATTTTGTAAAGATGAGGTCTTACTTACTATGTTGCCCAAGCTAGTCTTGAACTCCTGGGATCAAGCGATCCTCTCACCTCAGCTTCCCAAAATGCTGGGAAAGAGGTGTGAGCAACCATACTGGGCCAAAGTTTAGTTCTTTACCTTGAAAAATTCAGTTGGAAGGGAGGAGCTATGGATAATAACCATAAGATGGTGTGGTCTGAGAGGTAGACAGAGTTGTACAGATATACAAAATGAATCCATTGGGCTTGGTGGCACCTGAGGCATAGAGAACATGGTTTTTGCCTCATATGTCTTGAGAATCTGCAGTTAATTATCTATATTTATAATTGTTACATCTCCCTAATAGGTTGACCTTTTTATCATTTTTAAGTGTTCCTCCTCGATGTGACTCATGCCTGTAATCCCAGCATATTAGGAGACCGAGGTGGATATATTGCTTGAGCCCAGGAGTTCAAGATCAGGCAACATGGTGAAACCCTGTCTCTATGAAAAAATTAGGTGGGCATGGTGGCAGGTGCCTGTAGTACCAGCTACTCAGGAGTCTGAGGTGGGAGGATGGCTTGAGCTTGGGAGGTGGAGGTTGCAGTGAGCTGTGATTGCACCACCGCGTTGCTGCCTGGGTAACAGAGCTAGACCCTGTCTCAAAAAAATAAAATAAAATAAGTAAATAATCCCTCTTTATCTTAGTACAGTTTTAAAGTTGATTTGTCTGACATTAGTATAACAATTTCGGCCTGTTTATAGTTGCTGTTTGCACAGTATATCTTTTTTTATTTTACTTTCATCTTATTTACGTGTTTGAATCTAAAGTGCATGTTCTATAGACAGCATATTGTTAGATCTTGATTTTTTAAAAAAAGTCTGAAAATCTCTGCCTTTTTCTTCGTTTGTTTTGTTTTGTTTTCTTTTGTTTTTGAGACAGGGTCTTGCTCTGTCACCTAGGCTGGAATGCAGTGACGCGATTATGGCTCACTGCAGCCTTGACCTCCCTGGGCTCAGGTAATCTTCCCACCTCAGCCTCCTAAGTAGCTGGGACTACAGATGCATGTCACTATGCCCAGCTAATTTTTGTATTTTTTGTAGAGATGGGATTTGCTGTGTTGCCCTGGCTGGTCTTGAACTCCTGGGCTCAAGCTATCCACCTCCCTCAGCCTCCCAAAGTTCTGGAATTGCAGCCATCTTTGAATTTTGATTGGGATTTTTAATCCATTCACATTTAATGTTATTGATATGGTTGGATTTACCTCAACCCTTTTTTCCTCTATGTCTCATGTAGTTTTTGATCTCCTGTGTCTCCTTTATTGCCTTCTTTTGTATTAAGTGCATATTTTCTAGTGTCACATTTTAATTCCTTTAATTATTATTTTTCTTTTTTTGTGTGAGATAAAGTCTCACTCTGTTGCTCAGGCTGGAGTGCAGTGGTATGTTCTTGGCTCACTGCAACCTTCGCCTCCCAGGTTCAAGTGATTATTGTGCCTCAGCCTCCCAAGTAGCTGGAATTGCAAGTGCCTGCCACCATGCCTGGCTAATTTTTGTATTTTTAATAGAGGCAGGGTTTTACCATGTTGGCCAGGCTGGTCTCAAATTCCTACTTCAAGTGATCCACCCACCTCAACCTCCCAAGGTGCTGGGGTTATAGGCATGAGCCACCATGCCCAGCCATTTCTTTTAATTATTTTTTAATTATATTTTTTGAGTTATTTTCTTAGTGGTTTCTTTAGGGCTTAAAATATACATCTTACTTTATCAGAATCTACTTCAAATTTTCACTAACTTATTTCCAAAGAGCTATAGAAATTACTCCTACATAGCTCTATTCCTCCTTCCTTTCTGTGCTATTATAGTATATGTAATATACCTATATATAACAAACTATATTTTTATAATTATTAATTTATATAATTTTATGTTTTTAAACAATTCTGAGAGAAGGGTGACAAGTACATATTTATGGAGT
>NW_012110918.1:2609081-2681256 GCF_000951035.1 Colobus angolensis palliatus | reverse complement strand
TCTTTTCTTCTTCTTCTGGTATTATGGTTATCGATATTACATCTATAAATATAACAAATACAACAGTATATTTTTATAATTATTAATTTATATAATTTTATGTTTTTAAACAATTCTGAGAGAAGGGTGACAAGTACATATTTATGGAGTTTGCTATATTAACCTTCACTTCTCTTTGTGGATTTGAGTTACCTTCTGTATTGTCAAACATATTACATTGTTATATGTTATAGCCTAACAATACAATTATGTACATATGGGCTTATGCAATTGCTTTTTAAATGAGTTAAGAGGAGAAAGGAGAAGAAATATGTTATTATACTGTCTTCTATCATTATCCACATAATCACCTAGACCGAGATCCTTTGTTTGTGTGGATTTGAATTATTGTCTGGTATCACTTGCTTTCAGCCTGAAGAACTTCCTTCAGTGTTTCTTGTAAGGGGAGTCTGCAAGTAAGGAATTCTCTTAGGTTATGTTTCATCTGGGCATGTCTCTATTTTGCCCTCATTTTTGAAAAGTAGAATATAAGATTATTAGTCGAATTGGTTGAGTTTTTTCTTTTAGCACATTGAAATATGTTTTCTCACTGCTTTCTGGCCTCTATTGTTTCTGGTGAGAAATCTGTTAGTTTTACTGGAATTTCTTTGTAAGTGATGAGTTGTTTTTCTCTTGCTGTTTTCAAGGTTTTATTTTTGTGATTTTTGTCTTTGACTTTAGTTTTTAATATGTTTGTCTGTTGTGTGGGTCTCCTTGCATTTATCTTACTCAAAGTTCATTTGAGCTTGGATGTATAGCTCAGTGTTTTCCATCAAATATGGAAAATTTTTAGCCATTATTTATTTGAACCTTTTTTCTGCTCCTTTCCATCTTTGCTCTCCTTCTGTTCTCCCATCAGATGCATGTTGGTGAGCTTAATTGGTGTTCCACACTTCTTTGAGGCTGTGTTCTTTTTTCTGCATTACTTTTTCTCTCTGTTCTTCAGATTGCGTAACCACTATGTATCTTCATGTTTGCTGATTCATGCTTCTGTTGTTTCAGATCTACAATTGACTCCTGGCAATAAATTTTTCATTTCAGTGTTTTTACTTTTCTACTTCCTAGGGCATAAATTGCTCCACGGTGTAATCCAGCTGCCGTGGGTCTCTTGGCAGAGGCAGAATGTCGCCAGTTTGTAAGCCTTCCTCTCACCGTCTCCTGGGCAGAACTTAGGGAGCAGTTGTTGGGGGAATACATGGAACTTGCTCCTCACTACTTTTCCCAACCTGCATCCATCCTATGGAGCGGGAGCTCTGTGTATACTGTGTGTTTGTGTGTAATCCATGCTGCCATCCAGGTGCTTCCATCCAGCTGGTGCCACTACCCAATGTGGGTCTTCTGCAGTACAGACCAGGGGAGGTTGGGATCTGCTGATGTTCAGTGGCTGCTAAGTCTACGAAGCATAGGTCTTCTGTCCTAGGAAGCTAGAGAAAATGGAGACTGTCAGTGGACTGCCAAGGCCTTTGGAACAGCTCTCCTGCAATACAGAGCTATGTAGGAAAGAGGGACTGCACTGCTACCCACTGTCCCACTCCCTATGTAGCAGGAGATGGTGGTTGGGGAACAGGTACTACCTGACTACTGCCAACTGCTTATCATAGGCCTTCTGCAGCACAAAGCTGTGAAAAATGAAATCTGCCAATGTTTACTAGCTGCCAAAAGCACCTGCAATAGGAGGGAGCTAGGAAGATGGAAATTGGCCCTTGGCCGTTGAAAGAGCTGTGGGGGAATGGAGGCAGTCCGTAGCTTGTAGGCCTCACCCTTCCACTGTTCTCAGTGAGTTTTGTAGGTTTTGTTGAATAGGTAGATGCTTCTCAATTTTCTTGTAACCTCTTTCCTCTGTCTTTAGAGACTTTGATTGTCTTTGCTAATTTTGACCAACTTAAAAGATGTCTGTCTGGGGAAGAGGTTTCCCACAATGACTCATACCATCATTCTAAGTCTGTTTTTTGACTACACGACAGTAGGATAAAGTGCAGAAATGGTTGTGTGTTGCTTAGTGGTGGGAACTCTGTTTATGGGGTGGGAGGGTGCAGCAGAGGTGTTTCTCAACTCATCTATCCTCACATCTAACCACATGGGTAAAGATAATTTTTTCCTATTCCTTATTTCAGTAGACTCAGTATGTCTACTCTGTTTCCTGATAGTGAGAACACCATGTCTTTAGTTTGCTCTTCACATTCCCTGGGTGGTCTGTGTATTTGATGCACGTGCTGCTGTATCATAATAACAGTAGGATGACTGTAGTCCTTACCTCTGTAGTTCATTGAATTTGTATCTGGACATGGGAACTGCTTCACAGTCAATAACCTCAAGTTTTTCAAAAGATGAAAATTGTCAATTTTTATTAAATATATTTAATATTATAAATTCAAATAGATATTGTTAGTAAATAATAAAGAAACGATGTACTTAAAGACATTTAAAAGCGTATCTCCTTCCTCTGTATGCCCCTAGACTCTTGACTGACCCTCTGTTGTGCTTGCCTTATATGTTTTTTTTTATTATAACTCTCTTTTCTAAATAAACTATAAGCTCTTCTCAGTAAGTAGCAGGCAAGGAACATGTTTTATTAGTTTTTGTACCTTCTCCACTGTGCCAGACATTGAAACTGTTTGATCAATTCATTGAATTAAAATAGAACAACCTATCCTAAAAACCCTATCATAATCCAATAATTGGGGTCTGAAAAATTTAGTTGCATAAACTGTGGTGTTGCTTTATTGCAAGGTTAATGAAATGGCTTGGCTGGACTTGTACCACTAGCAGGTAGTGAATTCTGAAAGTCTGTCTCTGTGATCCACATGTGACCTAGTCCCAACTGTGGTTTGTTGTCAATTGGTGGCTGTTGGCTGGTCTGCTTAATTATATCAGTGAGGAAGGGGACAATGTTGGGCCTTGTACTGCTGGGAATTAGTGATGTCCCTGATGACAGGAAGCTTCTAGTTGGTTAGTTTCATTGGCCTGATCTGGAGAGAGTGGACTGAGAATTTCTGGGGCTGTGAGAACTTACCTCCCCTAGAGTCATGGCCTGTCTTTTTCCCCATGCAGGAACTTGATCTTGTCCCTCCCTGCACAGGAACTTGGGGGCCAGTAGCATTGCCCCTGATTTTCATGTTTTCACTGGTTGTATTATTGGAGAATTTTACTGTTTAAAATGTAAATGGAAAATTTATATTCTCATTCTATTCACATCAGCAAAGCATTACTCCCATTTAGAGGCAGTTTTTTTTTTTTAAATGACGTCTGCTAAAATCGGATCCTTTATAAATGTGTTTCAGTCACGATATTATTTTCTCCAAACATTGGTGATGACTTTAATATGTATGTGTATGTTTGTTTAAAGGTGTTTGAAGTGGTGGAACGTGTAGAAGAGTTAAGAAGGAAGTGGCCAGTAGCATGGGGGAAGTTAGATGATGGCAGTATTGGTGTGGTGACTCCATATGCTGATCAAGTGTTTAGAATACGTGCTGAACTTCGAAAAAAGAGATTATCTGATGTTAATGTAGAAAGGGTGCTAAATGTTCAAGGTAAGTATCAATTGAAATGAATTAAGTCATTCAAATGCTTAAATCTAAAGTGTGTTCACACTGAATTTTTAATGCTTAAGATCTCTTTCTGAACTTATGTGTTCTTTTCATATCAAGTTCTTTAATACCAGGTTTGGCAATTAAAGGTTGCACTCATTTACATTTTTATTAAATTTTTACATCCAAATAAAATAAGTATTAACAAATATACCTTTTCTATGACCATAATTGTATCAGTGCCACATAGTACGTGTATGCTGTGAATTACAGTCATAATAGTATATAACACATTTTGCGGTTATACTGTATCTAAGTATGAATTTCTTCATAAAGATTTTTATGTATAGACTTTTGTAAATTTATAGTTAACAGCAGCTCCTTTAAATTATCTTCATTTAATTAATTGCTATAAAGTTTGTGCGTTTAAATATATGAAGCAACATTATGATGTGAACTCTAAATGAAGCCTAATGCAATGTTAGGTTTTATGGTAATGTCCAGCAGTAAGAGTAATATCCAGCAGTAAGAGCATGGGAAAAACATAGTTCTACTGTACGATGTGTTGTCCAGATTATACAGAATTTAGGGGAGCATTTTAGAAAGAACATTAGGAGTAAATTAGAAAGCACCCAGAGAAGACTTAAGGTAGTGAATGGTCAAGAAACTGCCATGAGAAAACTAGGATTGTTTGGCCTGGAGAGGAGAAGTCTAAGGATTGACATCAACATTGTATTGAGACTTGTCATAGGGTGAGGGAATAGATACGCTACTATATGAAGCACATAAAAAATGATATACACCTAGACTTTCTGTAGACTTCTTTATGAAATCAACTGTGCCTGCCCTCGTTGGCCAGAGACTAGATGACTCTTTCAACAAAGGGTCCTTGTATTGGGTGGAACCTGGGACTAGATAGTTTTTAAGGTTGGTTCCAACAGTATCATTAAAAAAAATTTTTTTATGGTGGTAAAATATGTATGATGTAAAATTGACCATTTTAACCATTTTTATGCACATAAGTTCTGTGGCATTAAGTTCATTTATGTTATTGTGTAACAATCGTCACCATTCATCTCTAGAACTTTTTTGAGCTTTCCAAACTGAAATTCTGTATGCATTAAATGCCCCCATTCCTCCTTACCTCCTGGCAGTCACCCTTCTACATTCTTTCTCTATGAATTTGACTATTCTAGCTACCTCATATAAATGGAATTGTGTAGTGTTTGTGCTTTTGTGACTGGTTTATTTCACTTAGCATAATGCCTTCAGGGTTCATCCATGTTGTAAGATGTGTCAGAATTTCATGCCTTTATGAGGCAGAATAATCTATTGTATGTATATGCCACATTCTGTTGATCCATTCCTCTGTCCAGGGATACTTGTGTTGCTTCCACCTTTTGGCTATTGTGAATAATGCTGCTATGAATGTGGATATACAAATATCTGTTTGAGTTGCTCCTTTCACTTCTTTTGAGTATGTATGTAAGCATGGAATTGCTGGATCATATGGTAGTTCTCTGCTTAATTTCTTGAAGAACTGCCACACTGTTTTCCACAGCAGCTATACCATTGGACATTCTCACCAGCAGTCCATAAGGGTTCCAGTTTCTCCACATCTTTGCCAATGTTTGTTATTTAGCAATTACATTTTTAAAAATGCAGTGCTTTTATTTTATCAGTGGTTCAGAATGACAATCTTAAGTCTTTTCTTAAAAATTTTCTTTGTAGGAAAGCAATTCAGAGTTTTGTTTCTTAGCACAGTACGTACAAGACATACTTGTAAACATAAACAGACACCAATTAAAAAGAAAGAGCAACTTCTGGAAGATTCTACAGAGGACTTAGATTATGGTTTTTTATCTAACTACAAGCTTCTCAATACTGCCATCACAAGAGCACAATCCCTGGTTGCTGTGGTGGGTGATCCCATTGCTCTGTGCTCTATTGGAAGATGCAGGTAAATATGTGTTACTGTTGAGACATTAAAGGGGAAATGTGACATGATTTGTATCACTATGTGTACATTTATTCATATGACCTTCTGGCTAATTAAAATCAGGTTTGTTATAGCCTGATATCCAATGGGAACACAAAAGCATATTACTTTGAATCTATTTATTGTATGCATAATTGTGTATTCATTGAGCCATTATTCAAGAGATATTTCCTGAGTGACTTCTAGGTTCTAAGCACTCTTCCAGCTCCTATAAGATACATCAGTGAACAAAATACACAAAAGATCTCTGCCCTTGTGGGCTTACATTTTATTTATGGGGCTTACTTTTTACTATTAAGGAGAGGAAGATTACCATACACTAAATAGGAATATTATATAGTATTTTACATGGTAAGTTGAATGGAAAGGAAAATATTAAGAGGAATTAGGAGTGATGGGGACGGGGCAGACTGGCTTGTGATTATAAATAGCATGGTGAGAGCAGACCTCACTGAGAAGCTGACTTTGGAAGTGAGGGAGAAGCTATTTGGGTTAAAAGTGCTCCAGGAAGAAGCAACAACTAGGGCAAGGGTCCTGAGCTGGTTTCATGTATGTGTCTGTAATTGATGGATATTAACTTTTGTATCCCTTGGTGCCTCACTTTTCCCCTTCATTGTTCTAATTTTTGATGAATTTCCTTCTGTAGTCTTGCTCTCTCAAGGCTTCTCAATGTAGATAATTCTTTGTATCTGGTTAATCCAGAAGATCTTAACATTTGGGGGTTAGACGTGGTCATTACTTGTCTTTTGATAGCATTATTAGTATTCATTAGACTTTAGTTTTAAGGAACAATTTCTACTAAATATGGTTAAAATACCAACCTACACACCAAAATCTTTCTTTATACACTCGTGACTTATACCAGTGAATTGGAATTTTAACTGTACGAAGCCAGTAATAGAAGATTTGGCCTTTTGAGTATTGAAGAACTGTGTTAGCATTAAAAAACAAAAAAAAAAAGCAGTTGAACAGATATTTATAATATTCTTTTGTGAAAAAGAAAGAAATACACTAGGGATTACTTAAAATTTTATAAGTATGCTAGTTCCTGTCATAGGAAGTTTAGAATAGTAAAAAGAGATGTAGATAGTCCTGAATCTGCCTTGGGTAGTTATTTCTTTTTGATCTGTTAGAATTAAAGTAGACAAAACTATCAGGACATGGCACTCTTTAAATCAGGTTTTTTTTTCTTACAATATAGATGATGACAGCACTTTATTATCTGTTTTTGTGTTCTAGCAGGAAGAAAAATCCTATGGGAAGGGAAACTGTTTGACACCTTTAAGAATCAGTTTGATGTATCAGAATTTAAGACCCTCAAAAAGTTCATGGCCTTTCTAGGGGAAAGCTGTCATCAGAAGAATCAAGTAGAGTTTTAATTGATGAAAAAAATGTTTCTTCTTTAAAAATCAAAGCTTGGAGGGTCCGTGACTTTGTCTATGAACAATTCTGTTGTAACATCTTTAATTTCATACCTTAAAAATATATTGCCATGCATTTGTAGTCACTAATGACAAAAAATTGGAGGGAGGAGTTTTTTTTTTTTTTTTTTGAGACTGAGTTTCACTCTTGTTGCCCAGGCTGGAGTACACTGGCACAATACCGGCTCACCACAACCTCCGCCTCCTGGGTTTAAGCAGTTCTCCTACCTCAGCCTCCCAAGTAGCTGGGATTACAGGCCACCACACCCAGCTAATTTTTTGTATTTTTGGTAGAGATGGGGTTTCTCCATGTTGGTCAGGCTGGTCTTGAACTCCTGACCCCAGGTAGTCTTCCCGCCTCGGCCTCCCAAAGTGCTAGGATTACAGGCGTGAGCCACCACGCCTAGCTGAGAATATCTTTTTTTTTTTTTTTTTTTTGAGATGGAATCTCACTCTGTCGCCCAGGCTGGAGTGCAGTGGCCGGATCTCAGCTCACTGCAAGCTCTGCCTCCCGGGTTTACGCCGTTCTCCTGCCTCAGCCTCCGGAGTAGCTGGGACTACAAGCGCCCGCCACCTCGCCCGGCTAGTTTTTTGTATTTTTTAGTAGAGACGGGGTTTCACAGTATTAGCCAGGATGGTCTCGATCTCCTGACCTCGTGATCCACCCGTCTCAGCCTCCCAAAGTGCTGGGATTACAGGCTTGAGCCACCGTGCCCGGCCAAGAATATCTTAATTCTAAGTTACAAATGAATAGAAGAAACCAAGTATCCACCGTGCCCGGCCAAGAATATCTTAATTCTAAGTTACAAATGAATAGAAGAAACCAAGTATATCAAGGAGTCTGCTATTTTGGCTTTCATCCTAAGAATTTTACTTTATATTACTTTACTAGTCATTGTAAGTATATTTGGTTAGAATGTTGCTTGTGGTATTTTACCATTTTTGCTTATAGTTATTATTTGGTAAGTGAGCCAGCACATACTATGATTAGAATGTAATATATTAAAGCACATATATAGATTGGAATGTGTTGAAAACAACTAGAAACTATGAGGGGAGTAAACGGATATGAGAATAGTGTTGTGGTCAGGCGCAGTGGCTCACACCTGTAATCCCAGCACTCTGAGAGGCCCTGGTGGGTGGATTGCTTGTGCTCAGGAGTTTGAGACCAGCCTGGGCAACATGGAAAAACCTTGTCCCTACAAAAAATACAAAGTTTAGCTGGGTGTGGTGGCATGTGCCTGTGGTCCCAGCTACTTAGGAGGCTGAGGTGGGAGGATCGTTTGAGCCGAGGAGGTCAAGGCTCTAGTGATCACGCCACTGCACTCCAGCCTGGGTGACAGAGCAAGACCCTGTCTCAAAGAAAATTAAAAAAAGAATAGTGTTAAGCCACATTAGGTTTGGGTTCTCCTTACAAATAACTCCAAATATATTTACCAACCTGAATATTTTTAAGGAAACCATTACCCGTTTCTTAATAGAGTCATATTATACTGTGAATTGCATGAGATCAGCATTTTTCATCCATTCTCTGACAGAAATCATTACTTTCTTAGAGCAAATGGGTGAATAATTCTTCCTGAGGCTATGCTCTCAGAATTATCCAAGGCTAATTTTTAACTTCAAAGCTGAGTCTACTGTTGCCTGTTTCTTACTACTCAACTGGGAAGTGTCAAGGTGTACACCTTAATTGATAAGCTAAGCAGAATATTTTCAGGGAAGTAAATATACTGTGTTGAGTGGGAAAAAAAACATACATTTCATAGTTACATGGCAATGTTGATTATCTACTTTATTTATGCAGTTTAATCATGGCTGTAGCCCAAGAATTAATAGTTGGGGCATATGGATATTTAAGCTTGAATCTCACTAATTTAATTAGATATTAATTTACCCTCACAATACAAGTAAACTCAGAGAATATAATATGATTCTTGGGTCCTGTAAAAATGGAAGAGTGAGTTCTTTGTAGTTTGAGTTCACTAGGACTGTTTTCCCACTTTTTTCATTTAATATTTTCAAAAAACTAATATATTCCCAAATATCAATCAGGTTTTTAAGGAATACTTACTGTGTATATTGTATCAGTTCAGAAGTCAATCAGTTATATATTCTTTTTTGTTTTATTTTTAAACAGATTTTTTTCTGTTAATCCAAAATGGATATAGTGAAGATCCTCCTGCTCTCTCGCCAAGCTAACAAGTATTAATAGTGGCTGCTGTTTATTGACAGCTTTCTTTGAGCCAGGTGCTGGTTTATGTGCTTTGCACATATTGCCTCATTCGGTCCTCTTAACAACCCTATAATGTGGGTATTTTATTTGCATTTTAAATGGGCAGCCTGATTCAGAGAGATTAAATTGCCCAGGGTCACATAGCTATTATGTGGTCCACTCAAACAGATGTCAGATTGACTTCAAAACCCACATTCTTCTGTCTGGTTATGCTGCCTTTCCCAGAACTGATGGATATGCTCAGATAAATCTGCACGGAATAATGGCAGGAGGCTAAGAGGAGAGTGATAACCTTTCTTCAAACCAAGGCATTTGGAGAAGGTCTTCCCTTGAACTGAATTTCTTCATTTAGCACATTTTATTTACTCTGTGAAATATAAACATATTTCATGTATGTGTAGAGATGTATGTTTATGTGTATACACACACACACACACACACACACACACACACACACACACACACAGTGACCTAAGTACACCAAGTGATGTTTTAGTGTTTTATCAGTCATCTTAGAAGTAAGGTTAACACAGAAAGAAAATCAAACTTTGTGTTCAGGCAGTGATTAAAAATAAGGTTACATCCTTTGAAATGCCTAAAATTATATTACAGTGTAATACACACTTGGGTTTTTAAACCAATAGTACTAAAAAAATGGTTAAAGTAATACTATATTAACATTTTATGGAGGGGGCTAAGAATTGATAAAATCTTTAAATAAATAACCAGAGTGGTGAATTCTTGTCCTCATTCTAATATGATCTTTCAATTATCTGTATTCAGAAATGCTTCATAATTGTATACACAGTACTTTGGTCAGGTATTGGGGAGTTCAAGGGCCAGTGTAAAGAGAAAGAAGGAAAAACTTTAGCTTTAAAACTAAGAATTTTTGAAGGAAAGAAGCATTTCCCTGAAAGTTTAGAAGTAAGACACAAATGTCATTTCAATAGTAAAGAATAATAATAATAGTCGTGCTGGTGCCCCACTTTACACATGAGGAAACTGAGGTATAAAGAGAGGCTAAGTAATCTGCACGAAGTCACACAGCTACTGAATGATAGAGTCAAGATTTTGGGCTAGTTCTAGAATCCATATGCTTTACCATTTTGCTATATCAACGGTGCCCCTGCCCCCCCAAAAATGTCAGATTTAACATGCAAATTTTAGGTCACTTTCAGAGCCAGTTTAACTTGATTAACTTGTAGTAATTATTTAATGTTACTTTTAAATTGGTATACTTTAACTTGAAGGCTATTTCTTTGAAATCCCTGGAATCTTGTAGACAAAGATTGTCACCGAGCTCCAGCTTTTTGTGAAGTATTAGGTTGTTTGACTTAACTCAACGTTACTTCAAATTCTGTTCATTGCAGTCAAGGTCAGTGAGGGTGATATAGGAACAGGGTATGGAGTTTTAAAAGGTAGCTTAAAAATAGATCAGGTTCTAGTGTTTTGGCTGTATAAGCTGGAAATGAAAAACATAATAAGAAATTGATATTAAAAATTGAGCTAGAGGCTGGGTACAGTAGCTCATGCCCATAATCCTAGCACTTTGAGAGGTCAAGGTGGGAGGATTACTTGAGGCCAGGAGTTTGAAACCAGCCCTGGCATCATAGCGAGACCCCATCTCTACAAAAAAACATTTAAAAAATTAGCCAGGTGTGGTGGCACACACTTACAGTCCCAGCTACTATGGAGGCTGAGGCAAGAGGCTTGAGCCCAGGAGTTCAAGGTTACAGTGAGCTGTGATCATGCCACGGCCCTCCTGCCCTTTAGTCTGAGTAACAGCACGACGCTGTCTGAACAAACAAAAAACTCAACTAGACAGAGTAAAAGTCAATCCATTCTTTCCTTGGTGTTTTGCTTTGTATTGAAGTCCAACAGAAACATGAAATGCCACTTTATGAAACTGATACTTCATCAATTAGACTAAAAAGACCTTTTGAATATAGTATGTAGTAGAATTGTATTGATAAAAATATTCATACGGTTGAATATTGTGGCTATTCTTATTAAAAGGGTAAGAAAGTAGGTGGATTTTAGATCCTGAGTGCTATATAAGATAGTCCTTCCTTATATTTTCTCATGTTATGATGAGAAAAAAAGCACAGTTCCTTCATTGGGGTTCTTAAAAATAAAGGACAGCTTTTCAGCGTGTGTTTCTTGGCAACATACATTTCCCGCAACTGCATAACTGTCTTATTAGCCTTAGTCTTATGGTCAGAAGTATATATTTAATATTTTGTAGCATTTTTACTTTTTCTGTTGTTTACATATAGGTCTAAAATTTTTTTCTGAACCCATTTGTTTATTTTTTTGTTTATTCATTCCATTTAACATTTTTTATTTTTTCTTATTAAACTTATTTTTTTCAACAGCTTTATGGGTACAAGTGGTTTCTGGTTACGTGGATAAGTTGTATAGTAATCAAGACTGGGCTTTTAGTATGCCCCTCACTGAATAGTGTACATTGTACCCAACAGATAGTTTTTCATTCCTTACCCCTCTCCCACCCCTCTACCTTCTGAATCTCCAATATCTCAATTCATTTCTTAAACTCATCTTCAAAAAACTAGGAAAGATGGATAGAAGGCATATGTAAGAGAAGCATAGTTTGAAATTAAACTCTGCAAAGTTTTATGAATATATTAATAACTCAATTCCCATTCATATACTAACTTTTATAATATAAACCTTTTCATTTATGCTTCTTGAAGCCATCTTGATTACCTGCTGTCCACCTGGACACAAGGATACCAACTTGGGAAGAAACCATATCACATATCTTTTATAGCGTAATAAAACATTATTTGAACCTCTCATATTAAACATAGGTATGCATATTTATAATAGTCATTTAAGATTTAAAAACTATGTTGTCTTTTGTAATATGTATTTAATAATTTTAATATTTAGAAATCAATTTTCAAACCTAGGAACAACGGTATACAAATGCAACAAGTTTTGAATGTATTTTTCTCCTTTAGTACTTATTAATTTGATTAAGAAATGAATAATCATTAAAATTAGCATTCCAACTTCCTATATTTTTCATAATTCATTTAACACATAACTTAGTTAATGGTATAAGTTGTGCTTGTGACTAGCACCTGTTAATTAAGAGAAAAATAAGGAGTAGCTGGTTATTTCTTAAGAATCTTCATGAGGATTATCTACTTTGTGACTCAAAATTTATGTCTTGAGTTGGCTTTTCTTAGTCGTCTAACACTAGGCTACTTTGGCCTTATAATTCAAATATATACACACACACAGATACACATGCTTGTGTGTATCTGTGATTGTGTGTGTATATGTGTATGTATATATGTGCATATGTACACATACACATGCATGTATATGTGTACATACATATGTATATAAATTAGAATTATTTATATTCATTATATTGAATTGTATGTATATATAGTGTATATATATGTATGTAGTAAGTATGCCTAGAAGTACAAATTTTTTATGAAATGAGTTGCCATCAGTTTTGAAAACTTATTATGTGGGTAATAAAAAACATCATTTTGAATTAGTGTGGATAGGTGAGTACTGACCATATTACTTGCATTGATGAGCCAAAATTAATGGAGAGCCTATTTTATATGTACTGTAATACAAGGTATGACTATAGTTTCAAAATCAAACTTCTGTAGTCATGATCTAGTAGAAAGATTTTATCTCAGTCATAGTCAGATGACTATTGGGTTTAAGGATTTGAGGTTGGGGTGGAATGTGGAGTATCTTTAGTTACTTATGTTCATTTCTGTGATCTCATCCATTGAATTATAAACTGATCTTGTAACTCTTTTCTGTAGGAAATTTTGGGAACGGTTTATTGCCCTGTGTCATGAAAACAATAGCCTACATGGAATCACTTTTGAACAGATCAAGGCCCAGTTAGAGGCTTTAGAGCTAAAGAAGACATACGTGTTGAATCCGCTGGCACCTGAATTTATCCCCCGGGCTCTCAGACTGCAGCATTCAGGAAGTACCAACAAACAGCAGCAATCACCACCCAAGGTAAAGCCTCTGTTAATGAAATTGAAGAGGTTAAAGGGAGAAAACTGCGCAGAAGTGCCAAAGGTTTATTGGGCTGCAAGTTACTTTAAGTGTTGGAATTGAAGGTTACATTTGGCGGCAAGCGGTTTCTGCAAGGAACTTGTTTAGTGTGGACATGTAAGTGAAAATACAGTGTGGCATTTAGTCATGCTTAATGTTATAATCGTTCTCAATTTTTAATACCTGGTAACTTTTGGTATCATTTATATAAAATAACCTTCTAATCCTCTTTACTGATAAGAGTTGTTTTAGTGAGATGTGAATAAAACAAAGAAGTTTAAAAGATTATCACACTTATTAAAACATGTCCTTACATTCTTTATAAGGAATAATGTTATAATAATGATATTTATATAAAGAAAATAATTCTGAACCTTTACTGATAACCGATTCATTTGAGGTGGTATTTGACAGAGTAAAAAAATTTGGCTGACTTCTTGAAGATGACTGTAATTGATTTTGACCCATATTTCTTGTATAGAAGCGTTCTAGTCAGAGGGAGTGGAGCAGGGGAGTCAAGGCCATTTCCACTTTTGAACTGTAGTTACTTCGGACAGAGATACCTGGCTTATTTGCTAGAGTGCCTGAAAAAAATGCTTGCACTTACCATCTAGAAAAAAAAGTTCTGAGGCTGGCATGTTTAGTATTTGTTCCATTTTGTTTTGTTTTGTTTTAATATTTATAATCATCAGCATATTAAAGTTACCAGTAAGAATTAAAAGAGTATATCAGTTTTGCACTTCCTTTAAAAAATGTAAATCTTTTTTTTTTTTAGACAGGGTCTCTGTCACACAGGCTGGAGTGCAGTGGCACAATCTGGGCTCACTGCAGCCTCCACCTCCTAGGCTCAAGCAGTCCTCCTGCCTCAGCTTCTGGAGTAGCTGGGACTATAGGCGCATACCACCACGCCTGGCTAACTTCTGTATTTTTTGTAGAGGCAGGGTTTAGCATGTTGCCCAGGCTGGTCTCAAACTGCTGGGCTCAGGTGATCTGCACGCCTTAGCCTCCCAAAGTGCTGGGATTAAAGGCATGAGCCACTGCACCAGGGCAAAAAATGTAAATCTTAATGTGTAAGCAGTAATTAATAGTTTGATATTTTGAAAATCTTTTAGCTAAATAGTTATTCCGCTGAGAAGAGAACTATTCTCTGTGTTAATATACTGTTGTACATTCTTAGTTTAATAAAAATGGACTTAATGTGCAATACTACTTGTGATTTGGCATTTTTAGGGTATCACACATTCTACATAAATGAATCTTGTAGATTTCTCAAGCTTATACTGTTAATGTATTAGCTGTTTGTTTATCAGTTAAGTTACTTCTATGTGCCTGATGTTATTGTAGGTGCTAAAGGAGCACAGATAAGCAAATTAGCCCCTGAGTTCTCCTGTGGCCATGTTGGAGGAGTGAGAGAAAGTAGATAGATTCAGGCAAATGTCTACCAAGGAGATCTTGTTCAGAAGTTTATTGGATGGGTAGAGGTAGTGGGAGATTGGGGAAACATGTCAAAAACTGGAAGATAAGCTCAGTTAAGGCAGAGATTTTTGCCTGTATTATTTGCTGCTCTCACCTCTGTGCCTAGAGCAAAATCTGACTCATAATAGGTACTTAGAAGTAGTTTTTAAATGAATGAATAAAGCTTAAGACAGCTTTTACAAAAGACTCATGGTATGAGAGAACAGGGGACATGACTTTCATACATAGCTAGCTCTAGATTACTGCTACATTATTATTACTATTATTATTTTTTGAGACGGAGTCTTACTCTGTCGCCCAGGCTGGAGTGCAATCCAGCCTGGGGTGATCTTGACTTACTGCAGCCTCTGCCTCCTGGGTTCAGGCGATTCTCCTGCCTCAGCGTCCCAACTAGCTGGGACTACAGGCAAGCGCCACCATGCCCGGTAATTGTGTGTGTGTGTGTGTGTGTGTGTGTGTGTATGTGTGTGTTTTAGTAGGACAGGGTTTCGCCACATTGGCCAGGCTGGTCTCAAACTCCTGACCTCAAGGGATCCACCTGCCTTGGCCTGCCAAAGTGCTGGGATTACAGACCTGAGCACTGTGTCTAGCCTGCTACATTATTATTTTGTTAATGAGCTACCAAACACTGTATATTTTATGTAAACTAAGTAAATTTACTATTCTGTGGTTTCTTGCTAAGTCAAAATACAAAATACAGTGACTGGAGGATTGTATCCTGTATTGAACCATGCAGAATGCCGAGTTATACTTGTAGACATGCCACTATCTTTTTACTCCATAGATCCCAATTTGCTTTTTTTATTTAGTATACTACACAGCACCCATCGTGCTGATGTATATTGTCTAGTGTGCTTCCAGCTTTACAATATAGGATTACCCTAGATTATGGTTATTATTTTTCTATTAGTTTCCTATTGCTACTGTAATGAATAAGCACAAACATAGTGACTTAACACAAATAGATTACTTGACAATTTTATGAGTTGGATGTCTGAACTGGCTTGCTTGGTTTCTTTGCTCTGGGCTTCTCAGGGCCAGCATCAAGGTATTAGCTTTCTGGGTCCTTATCTGGAAGCTCTGGAAAGAATCTGCTTCCAAGATCATGCAGGTTGTTGGTAGAATCCAATTCCCTGTGGTTATAATACTGACGGTCTTGTTTCCTTGGTGACTGTCAGCTGGGAATCATTCTTAACTTCTAGAGGCTTCTTACCAGTTCTCAACTGTGTCCCCTACATCTCAGAGCCAGCACTGGTACATTGAATCCTCCTTTCCCTGGGAATCTCTCTTACTTCCTCTTCCACTGCATCTCCCTTATTCCAGCCAGAGAAATTTCTCTGCTTTTAGGACTCATGGGATTAGATTGGGCTCACCCACATAATCCAGGATAATCTCCCTATTTTAAATCTATAACTTTAATTAATATTCAGAGTCCCTTTTGCCACATAACATATTCACAGGATCCAGGGATTAGGATGTGGGCCTCTTTACAGGGGCCATTCTGCCTTCCACACTCTGATTAAATTGCTGTGTTTCTTCTACATGCTAAGCAGTTGTCCTTGGTTGTTGAGTCATTAGCAAATTAGTGATAGGTCTGGAGGATAAGAAATCTAAATGGTTTGTCAGCCTTTTGGAACTGTCTTATCTGCTGTTTGTGTCACTGGCCCTCCTTTCTTCTGTCAGTGTGTGTGCTACTGGCGTTCTTGTCTCTTCTAATTGCTCCTGCTTCTCATCTTCTACTTCTGCCATCTTGATGTTTGCCTTTTTCTCCTTTTTTCTATATGCTTTTCTTATCACTTCTCTATATATTTATATATATATATATAGTTGGTGCCAGTCACTGTGAACATTCTTTCTCTTGAGGTTAATGGACCAACTGTGATTTTTTTGGGGGTCTTTTTCTGACTTCATGAGGCTTTTTTATGACTTTGTGACTTCAGCTGCCCTTCCTCACTCGTAACCAATTGACCTTAAACCTTCTGTGTTTACTGCTGATATGAGTATTTGCTCTTTCCAACAGTTAGATAGGTAGGTAAATCAAATATCCTTGTGTTTTTGCTTTGGTCGAGAATGAATTTTTCTTCCTGCTGTAGACATAATCTCCTCTTTAGTTTTCAGGTATAATTTACAAATTTACAAATCTGTGTGTGTCTAAAGGTAAGTTGTATAATGTTCTACTTTTCCTCAGTTGGCTTGATATGTGTTACTTTTAGCCCATGGGAAGAGAGAATTTTTTTTTTTAATCCAGAAATTCAGAACCATTGTCTCTTCAAATATTGTTTCTGCCCAAATGTCATCATTTTTAATGGTAGACTAAATATACCATTATGTGAATTTGCTATTGCTTATTTAACAAATCCTGCACTGATGGGCATGTAGATTGTTAACATTTATTATACACATAAACCAAGCTCTCTGTGCCCAAATTTATGATTACTTCATTTGGATAAATTTCTGGAAGCGCGGTTACTGGGTTAACATGTACATTTTTGATACTGTTGATACGTATTGCCATATTGCTGTCTAGCAATTAGCTAGATTATCTCACAAGCAAATGATGACAGTTCCCCTTTTCCTGTTTTTGTTTTTTTAAAGTAAATTTTATACTTTAATATACCATGAATTATACTCAAAATATCATAAATCCTAAGCCATATTTGCATTCTTTTTACTGTTTTAAAGGTTCTCATCCTCAAGAATTGAAGATTCATATTTTTACTCTGAAAAACAACTTCTGTGTTTTGTAATTTGTTAGAAAATGTATAGAGAAACTGCAGTTCTGTTCCTTCAAAGGAATAGAATTTAAGTCATGTTGATTGCATATTTCATTTTAATGAAAAATATTTATAACAAAGGAATTTTAGATACCCTTAATTTGAAACTGAGAAAACTTGAGGCCCAGCCATATTATTTGAGATGGCTGTGACCTAATGTTTAAAAAGAAAATTGGCTCAAAGCAGTCTAATGGTTATTAATTATAGACTTACAGTTTTAAAATTTTAATTATTGATGTATACATTAATTTACTTATGATTAGGAAAATGGTTATTGTTTTCTAATATTAAACGTGCTTAAATTATTATAAATTTGTGTTTTTCTTTAAAGGGGAAAAGTCTTCATCATACCCAGAATGATCACTTCCAGAATGATGGAATTGGTAAGTGGAAAAATTACCTTACGAAAACTTGCTTTTATGATGTAAGAGATTTTCCCCAAATTTCACCACAAGAAAGAGGAGAATGGGGAGATGGTTTCTCTCTCTTTCTGTCTCTCTCTCTCTGACAGACACACACATGCACACGCACACACGCAGTCACTTTGGAACCTCTCTTAATTCTTTTATTCAACACTTAGGGTTTTATCAGTGCATTGATATGTTATTTCTGAAAAGGGGTGATTTTGTAGGTGTTCATGTACATATCCAGAGGTTTTGAGGAAAAACATTTAAGCCTTTTATGCAACGTAAGTTTTCAGAAAATAATTATATTCTACACATGTCAGGTCATAAAAGTTTCAAGGTAAAAAATTTACTTAAATGATTTTAAATATTGCATAGTTGTACTTTTAAAATAATAATTCCTTAACTTTCATATTGCATGTGTTTCTGTTACAATTGCCAGTCAAAACTTTATTCTGAAGAGTTGTATACTTTTTTAGACAGAAGACTGTTTACTAGGAATGTGTGCATAGCTTTCTCTCTTGAAAGACACACCCTGAGTTCCTCAGAAAATATTTGAAATTATGCTAGTTTATACAAGGAATGCTTTGTATAATTCAAGTTAATTTTAGGAAGCATTATAAAAGTTTCTTTTTTCTTTTTTGTAATATGCTTTACTTTTCCACACTGATAATTCTTTGATGATAAGATATCTTAGGCAAATCTGAGAAACATATTTTGCTGCTGAATGATTTAAATTATTTTTTCCAGATGACTATGTACAGCTATTGAGTGCATCCTTTTTCTGTTTATTTTTCAGTTCAGCCCAATCCTTCCGTACTCATTGGCAATCCTATTAGAGCATATACTCCTCCACCCCCTCTTGGACCTCACCCAAATTTGGGAAAATCTCCAAGCCCTGTTCAAAGAATAGATCCTCACACTGGGACAAGTATTCTTTATGTACCTGCTGTCTATGGAGGGAATGTAGTTATGTCGGTGCCTTTACCTGTAAGTGGACATTCGAAATACTTTCTATTGAATCAAGTAAAATAGGTTTCACTAAAATGGTGCTAATTCCAAATAGTATTCTACCAACTTCTTTTTTAAAAAAAATTTTCAGTGCTCCTAAGCTTCTTTTAAAGCAAATGTTGCCTCTAACCTTCAAATTGTGAATTGTTGCTTACAATTTGTTATTAGGTTACTAGTGACTATGGAGAAATTATATTTCAACTTAGAAACCTTGTAATTTTTTGTTTTGTTTTGTTTTTTTGAGATGGAGTTTTGTTCTTGTTGCTCAGGCTGGAGTGCAATGGTGCAATCTTGACTCACTGCAACCTTCGCCTCTTGGGTTCAAGCGATTCTCCTGCCTCAGCCTCCTAGGTAGCTGGGATTACAGGCATGCACCATCATGCCTGGCTAATTTTTTGTATTGGTACAGACAGGGTTTCACCATGTTGGTCAGGCTGGTCTCAAACTCCTGATCTCAGGTAATCCACCCGCCTTGGCCTCCCAAAGTGCTGGGATTACAAGCATGAGCCATTGCGCCCGGCCACCTTTGTAATCTTTTAAAATATTTCATTGAAGAAAATTGAGCTAAAAGTTAATGGAGCTAATGAATTGGTCTCGTTTTGTAAAGTGGTGTTTTCATTTTATCTTTTTATTTTTGTATAAGTCAAAAACTGTTCCCAAGAAATACAGGACACAGAGAGGCTTGGATTAGTATAGTTCACTTGGATCTAAATTGATTTGAGAAATTCCACATCTTATGAAATCTTAATTACTACTTAAAAACATTATTCCTTGTAAGACTATAGATTTTTAGAGGCCTTTCGTCTTGTTTATAAACCCATTTTCACTTTCTTTAGAATTTTTGAATATTTTGTTAATTTGCTGATATGAGTATTTTCAATTCAGGAGTTTTAGCCTAGGGAACAATTTCTTTCATTTAAGGCAAGCACTGTAATTTCGGGCTGAGATGATCATTGCCAAAGGTTTTTGGCAACACTCCAGAATGGGAAAATGCTTAGTGCAAACATTTCTCACCATGTTGGTCAGGATAGTTCACAATCTGACAGCCAAGGAGAATGACTGTAAATGAGAAATATGTAATTCATGCCCACTCCCCATAGACTTCAGACTTTGGATTTTAGCAGAGTTATTTCTCCAGACAGCCTGGCAACATTGTACATGATCTGCTTTAAATAGTAAGTCCCTTAGGATTTATAATTCACTTTACTAGGTTAAAGAGGCTTCTATTTTGTAAGATTTCTGAGAGTTTACATTTAACAGTTATAATAAACTAATAGGAGCAGTAGCTAAGATGTCATTGTATTTATTCCTTTTATGTTAATATGCAGAGATTATATATCTAGACACACTTAAACAAGTTTTCTGTTTTTGTATTTTAAGATAGAGTTGAATTAAAAGCACAGATTAAAAAGTAATGACCCATTTGAATTTTACCTATAATAGATGAATAGTAAATGATGTGGTTACTCATCTTAAGTTGGAATACCAAATGTTTTGAGTTGAGACTCCTTAGGCTAAGTTCTTCCTTAACTTTTCCCCTGTCTATTAAACTATGTTTCTATGCAATTATGACTTTGTAAGATAATTTTTATGGTAATCTGACATGTATACATTCCTATGGAGGAGAAATAAGTAAATACTATAAAATGATTTAATGCCTCAAGGAATAATTACCAATTTTAAACCCTCAGTTTCTTCCTAATCTGAAAAATGATCTGTTTTCCATTACATACTAAAGGTTCAGGGAGCTGTTTTTTAGCCAGTTAAGACACAGTTGTTACTATTAGCATCAACTTTGTAGTTATATATTTTGAAAAAATTAACATCTGTGTGTGTGTGCACGTATGTATGTCTTTGTATGTTTGCTCTTTCCTAATCAGCAGCACTCTAGTAGTTTGTCTTCCAAAATATACTTAATGCATGTATTTTATTTTTTAATAACCTAGGTACCATGGACAGGATACCAGGGTAGGTTTGCAGTTGATCCTCGAATTATTACACATCAGGCAGCAATGGCCTATAACATGAACCTATTACAGACACATGGACGAGGATCTCCTATTCCTTATGGTCTTGGACATCACCCACCTGTCAGCATAGGCCAGCCACAAAATCAGCATCAGGAGAAGGATCAACATGAGCAAAATCGGAATGGTAAGTTGTACTTCGTTGTTCTCCTGTTCCTAAACTGATGACATGTAAAGTTTTAGCCACATAGAAAGTTCCTTTAATAGTATGATTGTTAACTTTCTCATGGATTATAGAACTCTTTGAGAGAGAATCTAGCAGCACTTTGGGAGGCTGAGGCGGGCAGATCACGAGGTCAGGAGACTAAGACCATCCTGGCTAACACGGTGAAACCCCATCTCTACTAAAAATACAAAAAAATTAGCTGGGCATGGTGGCGGGCGCCTGTAGTCCCAGCTACTCGGGAGACTGAGGCAGGAGAATGGTGTGAACCCGGGTGGCGGAGCTTGCAGTGAGCCAAGATCGCACCACTGCACTCCAGCCTGGGCGACAGAGCAAGTCTCAAAAAAGGAAAAAAAAAGAAAAGAGAGAGAATCTAATATATAAACTTTGGATCCACTCTCCAGAAGACACAAATTATGTACACAGATACAAAATTGAGATGTAACCTCAGAGTGTCCTTTAGGTTAAATCCTACCACTTAAAATTGGTGTCACTGAGTTTCTGAAAAAAAATATTAAATTTGAATATTTAGAGTACTTTAAAGTGGTAGTCATTTAAAATTGAGATGGAAGGTCCTCCTGTTAAACATTTTTGTTAACTTGAAATATTTTTGTGGTATACTACGCATTAATGTTGTGGGATTGTTGATAAAAGGTTATTTTTATTACAAATCTGCTAGAATTTCAAGGAAAACTTACCATATTTTTTATTCAAGTTTATTGAGGTATGAGTTAAATATAGTAAAATTCATCCTTTTAAAACGTACATTGATGAGTTTTAACAAATATCCAGAGTTGTTAACTTCCACCAAAATCAAGATACAAGATATTTACATATTTACAAAAAGCTTCTTCCCACCCTTTGCAGTCCCATCCTCCAACCCCCAGCCCTGAGCAACCGCTGATCTGACTTTTGTCCCATACTCTCTAGTATGTCATAAAAATGGAATTCCATAATATATAATTTTTTGTGTGCAGCATTGTTCACTTAGCTTAATGCTTTTGCTATTCCCCCAGATTATATGTTTCAGTTGTTTGTTCCTTTTTACTGTTAGTATTCAGTTTTATGGATGTACTGCAATATGTTTATTCATCCCTCAGTTGATGCATATATTAGTTGTGTCTAATTTTTGGCCCCTTATGAATAGAGCTGCTGTGAACATATGTGTGAACATGTGTTTTTATTTCCCTTGGGTAAATACCTAGGAGTGAGATTGCTGGGCATATTATAAATATATATTTAACTTTATAAGAAACTGCCATATTATTTTTCAAAAGTAGCTGAACCATTTTTCATTTCTACTAGTAATGTATGAGATTTCCAGTTGCCCCATGTTCTCATTTGCACGTGCTATGGTCAGTCTTTTTTTTAAATTGTACTCTTGTTAGTGGATGTCTAATCATATCTCATTGTGGTATTAATTTTACATGTTTGCATGTCCCTAATAATGGGTGATGTTGAGTATGAGTATCTTTTTATTGTGCTTATTTGCCATGTGTGTATCTTGTTTGATGAAACCTCTATTTATTATTGCCCACTTTTTTATTGGGTTGATTGTCTTCAGTCAGTTTTAAGAGTTCTTTATACATTCTGTTTACTAATCTTTAATGAGATATATATTTAGAAAATATTTTCTCCCAGGATATGGCTTGCGCTTTTTTTTTTGCCTTTTAAAGACAGAGTCTTGCTATGTTGCCCAGTCTGACCTTGAACTCCTGGGCTCAAGCAATTCTCTCACCTCAGCCTCCTGAGTATCTGGGACTACAGGCACATGCCACTGTGTCTAGCTTTCATTTTCTTAACAGTATCTTTCAAAGAGCAGCAGCTTTTATTTTTGTTGAAGTCCATTGTATCCATTTTTTTCTTCTGTGGATCATGTTTTGGGTGTTGTGTCTTAAATATATCTAACCCAAGATCTTCTTTTATATTTTCTTCTAGAAGTTTTATAGTTTTTAGCTTTTACATTAATTAGGTCCATTTTGAGTTAAATTTTATATATAGTGTAAGGGTAAGGACTGAGTTTTTTTGTTGTTATTTTGTTTTGGTTTTGCATGTGTATGTTCAGTGATTCCAGCACTATTTGTTGAAAATTCTGTCCTTCCTTCATTGAACTGCCTTGGAACCTTTGTTGAAAATCAGTTGATCCTATATGTGGATCCTTTTTATTAATGCGTATGTTTATGTTTACACCAAATATGCTGTCTTATTACAGCTTTGTAAAAGTCTTTAAATCAGGTGTAAGTCCTCCAACGTTGTTCTTTTTCAAAATTGTCTATTCCAGGTCTTTTGCATTTCTATATATTTTAGAATCAGCTTGTCAGTTCCTACTAAAAAGCTTTCTGGGATTTGGATTGGCATTATGTTTAATCTTTAGGTCACTTTGGGGAGAATTAACATCTTAACATACTGATTCTTCTGATCTTTGAACAGAGTATATGTCTCTCCATTTTTTTCTGTTAGGTCTTTATTTTTTTTTTCAGCATTAAAAAACGTTTTCAGGCTGAGCACAGTGGCTCATGCCTGTAATTCCAGCATTTGGAAGGCAAAGGTGGGCGGATTACCTGAAATCAGGAGTTAGAGACCAGGCGTGGCCAACATGGAGAAACCCTGTCTGTACTAAAAATATGAAAATGATCTGGGCATGGTGGTGCACGCCTGTAATCCCAGGTACTTGAGAGGCTGAGGCAGGAGAATCACTTGAACCTGGGAGGCAGAGGTTGCAGTGAGCCAAGATCGTGCCACTGCACTCCAGCCTGGGTGACAGAGCAAGACTCTGTCTCAAAAAAAAAAAAGGGTTTCGGTATATACAGTCTTTGCACATATTTTGTTAAAGTGAAAGCTTAAATGAACATAAGTATTTAATTTATAATTTTCTTCTTCAGCAATACGTTCCACAAATGCCAGTATGTTGTATTTTTATTTTCATTTAGTTCAGTATGTTTCCTAATTTTTCTTGAAATCCTACCCATGGATTATTTAGAAAGGTGTTTCAGTTGCTGATTATTGGCGATTTTCTAGAAATTTTTCTGTTACTGATTTGTACTTTAATTCCATTGTGTTAAGAGAACATATTTTGTATGACTTGAATGCTTTTGAATGAGATTTGTTTCACAGCCCAGAATATGGTTTATTTTGGTAAATGTTCAGTGTGTACTTGAAAAGAATAGATTGCTCTGTAACTGTTAATCGGGGGCCGGGCATGGTGACTCATGCCTGTAATCCCAGCCCTTTGGGAGGCTGAGGTGGGCGGATCACCTGAGGTCAGGAATTTGAGACCAGCCTGGCTAACATGGTGAAACCCATCTCTACTAAAAATACAATATTAGTTGGATGTGGTGGCACACGTCTGTAATCCCAGCTACTCGGGAGGCTGAGGCAGAAGAATTGCTTGAACCCAGGAGGTGGAGATTGCAGTGAGCCAAGATCATGCCATTGCCTCCAGCCTGGGCAACAAGAGCGAAACTCTGTTTGAAAAAAGAAAAAAAAATGTTAATCAGGTCAAGTTGGTTGGTAGAGTTGTTCAGGTCCATTGTATCCTTGCTGATTCCATACTCTTTCCATCAATTACTGCGGAGGGATATTGAAATCTCCCAATATAATTACTATTTGTCTGATTTTCAATTTTCAGGTTTCTAAGTTTCTATCAGTTCTGAATGAATTTTGAAGTTCTATTATTAGAAGATAAATGGTTAGGATTGTGTGCTCTTGATTAACTCATTTATCATTGTGGAATGACCTTCTTTGTCCCTGAAAATATTCTCTGGTTTGAGATCTACTTTGTGTAATATCAGTGTAGCCTCTTCAACTTTCTCTTATCAAGTGATAGCATGGTGTGTGTGTGTGTGTGTGTGTGTGTGTATGTATGTGTATGTATATTTTTACCTTTTAATCTGTTTGTGTCTTTATATTTAACGTTTGTTTATTTTAGATAACATATAGGTGGCTCTTGATTTTTTTAAATCTAATGTGACAATCTCTGCCTTTTAATTGGGGTATTTAGACCATTTACATTTAGTGTGATTGTTGATATAGTTAAATTTGATTCTATCATCTTGCTATTTGTTTTCAATTTGTCCAATTGATTTTTCCCCCTTCTCCTTTTATTCCGCCCTCTTCTGGATTGGGAGAGTTTTTTTTTTTTTTTAATGACTCCTTTTTGTCTCCATTGGCTGAACAGTGACAACTCTTTGTTTTATTATTTTGCTAGTTGCTTTAGGGTTTATAGTATAAATCTTTAATCTTCACAGACTACTTTCCAATTTATATTTTACCACTTCATTTACAGTAAAGGAAACTTAAAGTATGCTGTTTTTTCTCTCCTGGCCTGCATGCTATTGTTATCATGTATTTTACTTTTACATATAAGTCCCCAAAACATTATTGTTATCTTTGTCTAAACAGCCAAGTAAAAGAGTTTTAAATCATGAGAAAAATAATCTTAAGTATTTACCCATGTGTTACCATTTCTAGTAATTTTTCTTTCTGTATATTGATGTTTCCAGCTGATACAAGTTTTCTTCTGCCTGAAAGACTTCTAGTGCATTTCTTACAGTGCAGGTCTGCTGATGATGGATTTAGTCTGATTGGTCATCTTGGAATCTTGATGTTTTAAAGAAAAATACCTCCATTTGTACCCTTATCCTTTATGTTTATTTTTTCATAGGGATATAGTGAGCCATATTGCCCTCTCTTTCTTTATCTCTTCTTTGGCTGTGCTATTTCATGTATCAGTATACTTTTCTCAAATTCTATTATTCAGTGATAAAGTTGGTTTTAGAGATTTTCTATGATAAGGTAGTAAATGAAGACCGAGCTACAGGTGTGTTATTACAAGTGTGTCATTATCGTGACACACTTGTATGCCTGAACATGCCTTTATTTCGCTTTCATTTTTAAAAGATGTTTTTGTAGGGTGGAGAATTCTTGGTTGGCAGTTTTTATCATTTGGTACTTTAATGGTGGTGTTCTACCATTTTCTCACTTGCTGTTTTTCCAGTGAGAAATCTGATGCCATCGTTATTCTTGTTTTTCTGTATGTAACAAGTCTTTTTCTCCCTAGCTGCTTTATAGATTTTCTTTTTATACTGGTTTTATCAGTTTGATTATGACATGCCTTGAGGTAGTTTTCTTCCTGTTTCTTGCGTTCAAGGTTTGTTGAGTTTCTCAGATCTCTGAGTTTATAGTTTTTATCAAGTTTGTAAATTTTTAACCTTTATATCTTTTCGGATATTTTTTTCTGTGTTGCGCCTACCACTGTTCTGCAGAGATTCTAATTACCCATATATTGGGATGCGTAAAGTTTTTGCACAGTTTATGGGTGCTACTTTTTAAAAAAATTTTTTCTCTTTATGTTTCATTTTGGATAATTTCTATTCCTGTGCCTTCAAATTTGCCAGATTTTTCTTCTGTAGTGTCTGTTCTGCTGGTAATTCCATTCAGTGTATTCTTCGTCTCAGATACTGTAGTTTTCATTTCTTGAAGCTTAATAATTCTGGAGTGATAATTCATTTTACAAAGTTCCAGTGGCATTCTAAAAAGAATGTTTCTGAATAAGAACCTAAATCAAGGATTCCTTCAAGGAACTTAAACTGTCCAGTGGTTAATTCTTTTGTAAATTAAAACCCTTTCCCATGTATGAATTGTCTATTATAACTGTGCTTTTTTAAAACCTTGATTTTGCCTCCTCTACGATTTATCACCCACTTATACTCAGTTTGATATCTATTACTTTTAAACAGTATAACTACATTCCTTTCTGAATGTCTTTATTATGTTTAGATTCCTTTACTAAATTGGATTGAGGCGTTACTTAGATTTTTGCTTAATTGCATTCATAAGTGACCAAAGCATTGAACCTTTATAAATAGGCAAGAATACCAAGGCCTTTAATACATCTAGTTTAAGCAAATGAGGCTGTAATTCCTGGAGACTGGGTAGTTTCCTTTGGGATTATTTGATGCTTTGAGGTTATTCCCTTATTAGGCTTTGTCTTGTCAATGAAGTTTGCTTCATTTATAAGTTTTCTTTCTTGCAGAGAAACTATGACTGACAATTTAAGAACAAAACCCAAGTAGTCATCCACTGATCATAATAGGTGAAAAGTGTTTAAAGTATTCTGCCTCTTTCTCTAATATTGGATAAGCCTTGGAAATGTCATATCCACTGGAGATAACTTATAAGGATTTTTAAATATTTTCTTAGGTAAAAGTGATACAAATAATTCCGGACCTGAAATTAATAAGATTCGAACACCAGAGAAAAAGCCAACAGAACCAAAACAGGTATGCTGCTTAGTGACTGCATTGTCCTAGTGGATTTAGTCTGATTGGTCATCTTGGAATCTTGATGTTTTAAAGAAAAATACCTCCATTTGTACCCTTATCCTTTATGTTTATTTTTTCACAGGGATATAGTGAGCCATATTGCCCTCTCTTTCTTTATCTCTTCTTTGGCTGTGCTATTTCATGTATCAGTATACTTTTCTCAAATTCTATTATTCAGTGATAAAGTTGGTTTTAGAGATTTTCTATGATAAGGTAGTAAATGAAGACCGAGCTACAGGTGTGTTATTACAAGTGTGTCATTATCGTGAAGAAGGAAGACCTCTTCCTCGGAGACAGGAAGACTTCCTCAGGTCCCTCACCTTATTCTCTCATCATACCCACTAAGCCCTTAATTCTTTATCTGTCCATTCATCTATTTTCTCTGCTTCTGTGCTTATAAACTACTTAGAGAAAATCAAGTCACTGGTTGAATTAGCGCCACTGGAAGCTCTTGTTTTCTAATCTGAATGGAACCCTCAGGGCTCTCCTTCATTTCTTTCACACATATCTCATTTCCTTTGCCCAGTTGTCTCAGTGACTCTTCTCATGCCTGATTACCTTCCACATTCTGTTATCCTATTGGATGGCTTGTCTCAGACTTACCTCATCAGGATTTTCTCTTGTTAATTTGTAACCTTAAATTTAGCACTTTTACCATATCCCTGAGCACTCTTACTTCCTGATCACCAGTCTCAGAGGAAGAGTTCCTTTTAAGATTAATCTTTCCTCTGCCGGGCGTGGTGGCTCAGGCATGGTGGCTCACGCCTATAATGCCGGGTGTGGTGGCTCATGCATATAATCCCAGCACTTTGGGAGACCAAGGCGGATGGATCGCTGGGTCAGGAGATCAAGACTACCCTGGCTAACAAGGTGAAACCCCGTCTCTACTAAAATGCAAAAAAATTAGTTGGGCGTGGTGGCGGGCGCCTGTAGTCCCAGCCACTCAGGAGGCTGAGGCAGGAGAATGGCGTGAACCCAGGAGGCGGAGCTTGCAGTGAGCTGAGATCATGCCACTGCACTCCAGCTTGGGCGACAGAGTGAGACTCTTTCTCAAAAAAAAAAAAAAGATTAATCTCTCCTCTTCAGGTACCACATAGACCTTGTCCCTTCTCCTCATTTATCTTTTCATTCTTTCTAGTTGTTGGTTCTTCCCTGTTAGCCTATAGCATATTTAGATCTCTTTTAACCTAAAGTAAGCAAATTACTTGATAGACTTTTTTAAAAAGATAATTTCTTTAACCTTCATCTCCTTTATAGCTACTGCCTCATTTCTCCTTTCTTCCTCACCTGTTGTTATTTACTCTTTAACCCACAAAGTCTACATTTCACTGAAACTATTGTGCTCTTATGAACATACTTCAAATGTATTCTTACTTGGCTTTTCTTGGGATTAGGCACTATTTTCTACTTCTGTTTTTGACCATCTTGTTTCTTTTGTTTGACACATTTTTACTTTTCACAGTCTCTCTAACATGACTTCTTTTTTAAAAAGTTCCTGCTCAGCCTCCCCCAACATCTGTCCCTAGTCGTTAAGTTGGGATTTCCCAGAGTTCTATCCTTGTCCCACCTGTCTTGCATTCTATGGTTTCTTACTATAAACCAGTCCGAACCATAATTTTAAGTATCCACTTCATGATACCGACTTCCAAATCTGTATCTCCAACCTCAGCCTAGTTTTATTTAAGCAGCTATTCTCTTTCTTCATTTACTTATATCACATAAGCATCTCTTTACTCACAGCTTCTATATCTGGAAGGATTCAGTACCTTCTGGAGGGGCTGCAGTACAAATGAGGCAGCCAAGGGAACCTCCTGATAGATAAGCGGGGGCTGCAGTGAAAGCAGAAGTGGTATGTGTTTGGGAAGTGGTGCAGAGAGAGAATGAGGGGCATGTCAAACTGGTGCACCTGCACCAGCAGCACATATAGTCAGAGGCAGCTTTGGGACGAAACCAATCACACGAGTCTTAGATGCTCTCAGAGCAACTGAAGCCAAGATAGCTAAGTGTCTCTCGTGTCCTCGTTTTAAAATTTCTGTTAGAATTCTCCCTGTTAGAGAGCTAGGTAACCTGAAAACATGTTTCGTTTTCTCTCCCACCCTGATGCTTTGTCTTGGGGCCCAGGAAAAATAAAAGAACTAGTCCTGGCTCTTTCGACTCAGTGCCTGCTCAGTATTAAGAGGAAAATGATAGAGGAGAATCTGATTCTGATAGTCGCAGATGCAGGCTTATTCAGCCCTTACCGTCCTCTACCTTGCTTAGGGAGCCGATTGTAGTATTATAGAGTAGCACAGTCCTGATCTAAATTTCTGAGACACAGACCTAGCTTTCTTTCTATGTCAAGGTCAGAAGTGATAGAGACAATTAAGATAGCAGCTTATTCATAAACAACCTTGACATCTGATTATGACCTCCCTCATGTGACCAGAGTATGCATATCAACAATATCTTCTGGGAAAAAAGTATATCCCAGGTGAATATAATTTTAGTCATTGAAAGGATGGAGATTTATGGAGGAAAATGTTTGTTTATGAAGAACCTTAATCAGGTTCTGAGACATCTGAAGAGCAGCTATTGCATTCTTGGGAAGACTGAGATAGAATTGTCATGCTTCTCACTTCTTTTTCTAGATAATTTGTATATACTAAGTAATTTTAAGGGCCTAAAATTGGCCAAATTTAATGGCAATCCATTTGAGCTAGATGATTAGAGATGAGGATGCAATTGGCACACAATTTGCATCGTGACCATTTGTTGCAACAGGTTGGTCACCAAATGTACCCCAACTGCAGTTCAGGAATAAGGTGCTTGTTCTATTTTTTGGGAGTGGTCAGTTCTGTGTCTAATTCAAGAGCCTTGGGTGAGGCAAGTGCTCTGCAATCCTCAGTCACTAGCTCATCAGTGAAACTTGTAAGGAGATTGACGTGCCAAATTTATTTACACTCCAAGCAATGCATGGAATGTTTTGAGAGAGCTGGAAAAAGAAAATCGTCGCTTTCCATCTTTTATTTTATTTTTCACATTGTCATCACTTATGATCAAACTTACATTTCAGAAGGATGACAACACTCCCCAGCTTAAAAACCTTTTGTAGTTACCACAGTTTATGGAATTAAAAACAGTTACTCAAAATTGAATAATTCGGGGTCTCATGTGATTGGGCTCTTGTAGTTTCCTCTGATGTTAAAAAGGGAAAACTAATATATAAACAAGTGAAGTTATAGCTCTGCGTACACAAAAATTCCCATGCTCTCCAAATCTGCCAGACTTTTCCTTTCTTCAACCTTTGCATAAACTGTTACCTTTACCTGGAATGTCCTTCCCTCCTCAGAATATTCCACCTCTTTTTGTAAGATTAAACTCAAATGTCTTGACCTCTGTGAAACCTTCCTTAATTTTCTCAGGCACTACAGTTGCATCCTCTTACAGTACCTCTAGTGATAAGTTTACATATTGTTATCTTCTACTGGACTCTAGGCCAGGGGTCAGCAACCTTCTTCTGTAAAAAGCCAGACAGTAAATCTTAGCCTTGGGGACCACATGGTCTCTGTTGCAGCTGCTCTGCTCTATCGTTACAATGCACAAGCAGCTACAGACAATATGTAAACAAATGAATGTGGCTGTGTTCCAAGAAAACCTTATTTACAAAATCTGGTGAGCTGGAAATGGCATTGGAGTGGGGGCATGGTATATAGACCCCTGCACTAGGCTCTTGATGGCTAGGCTGTCTTATTATTGCCTATTTAATTTCCAACACCAGGCACAGTGTATTGGTTGGCCACAATAAATGTTAAAGAAAGAATGTCAATATGTAATGGAAAAATTGACAACCAAACTAGTTATATACAAAAGTGGTGTAGTACTTGTTTGTTCATTTCAAAGTTGTTTAAATTGAGATGCATGTTTTTATTAACATAGATATTTTTAAGGAAATAGATGTATAAAAACAATAAAACCAGTCTGGGTGCAGTGGGTCACGCCTGTAATCCTAGCACTTTGGGAGGCCGAGGCAGGCAGATCACCTGAGGTCAGGAGTTTGAGACCAGGCCTGGCCAACTTGGTGAAACTCCGTCTCTACTAAAAATACAAAAATTAGTTGGGTGTAGTGGCGCATGCCTGTAATCCCAGCTACTTGGGAGGCTGAGGCAGGAGAATTGCTTGAATCCAGGAGGCAGAGATTGCAGTGAGCCACGATGGTGCCACTGCACTCCAGCCTGGGAGACAGAGTGAGACTTTGCCTCCAAAAAAAAAAAAAAAAAAAACCACCATAAAATCAGAAGGAAAACACATTTTAATGATTTATATCAGAATGAAATAAATGACCATCTTTCTAAGGAAGAAAGTGTGAAATTAAAAATAATGCCCTGAAAGGAATTAAAGTAGATATGCTAATAAAATGGCAATATGTTTTCTTATGACTCACATTTAATATGCTGTTTTTTTTCTGTGTCATCTTTTTAAATTTAAAAAAATTTTCCTTTATTTAATTGTTAGGAAGTAAATAATTGAGCACTCAGCTCTCCTGCTGGAAGATGTCAATGTATCATATCCTTTAGATGTGTTAGGGTTGGGAAAAGGTGGAGAGCAACTGAATTCGAATCTTCTGCAGTTAAAAAAGGCTTCTTATTTTTTTCTAGGTTGATTTGGAATCAAATCCACAGAACAGAAGTCCTGAATCACGTCCTAGTGTTGTTTATCCCAGTACCAAATTCCCTCGCAAAGATAATCTCAACCCAAGACACATAAATCTTCCCCTTCCTGCTCCCCACGCACAGTATGCAATCCCTAATCGCCATTTTCATCCCCTTCCCCAGCTACCAAGACCACCCTTTCCAATTCCACAGCAGCACACCTTGTTAAATCAGCAGCAGAATAATTTGCCTGAACAACCAAATCAGATGCCACCTCAGCCAAATCAGGTAGTCCAGCAGCAAAGTCAGTTGAATCAGCAGCCTCAGCAGCCGCCGCCTCAGCTTTCTCCTGCATATCAGGCAGGACCCAACAATGCTTTTTTTAATAATGCAGTTGCTCATCGGCCACAGTCTCCTCCTGCAGAGGCTGTGATTTCGGAGCAGCAGCCCCCTCCCATGCTGCAAGAAGGCCACAGTCCTCTGAGAGCCATTACACAACCCGGCCCCATTCTTCCTTCGCATCTGAATAGCTTCATTGATGAGAACCCCCCAGGATTACCTATAGGGGAGGCTTTAGGTAAGTTCTGTTATCGGCCAGATGTGAAAATTCAGAGATTAGTTACTTAAAATGACATGGACTGTATGTACAGTATCATTTTGGGTTAAGATTGAATAATTTCTTCAAATAATGCTAGCAAAAACCCCCCGTTTAGTGTGATAATCAGAAACTAGTTCTAAATGCTGTATGATAGTATCCAGTGGATGTCAGGATCATCATTATGTAAGTTGTCATCATCACCATAACTGATTTCTGGCAAATTTAGAAAACATTTATTTCTTACTAAAACGGAATTTGTAGCTCTTTCTTTGTCTTTGTGGAGAAAATATGTTAGTAAAAACTTTAAATAATGAACTTGAAACCCCAAATTAATAAAAAAAATTTTCACAAATATTTTTGCAGATCGTATACATGGGAGTGTCGCTCTGGAAACATTAAGACAGCAGCAGGCACGGTTCCAGCAGTGGAGTGAGCATCATGCCTTTCTCAGTCAGGGCAGCGTTCCATACCCACACCATCACCATCCTCACCTCCAGCATCTTCCTCAGCCGCCCCTGGGATTACATCAGCCACCAATGCGGGCAGACTGGAAGCTCACCAGCAGTGCCGAAGATGAAGTGGAGACCACATACTCAAGGTATTCCAGCCAGCTGAAAATAGCCTCTGGAATGCGACCCCCTCACTGTTCTCTTTTTTTGACTGTAGTCCTTTTAGCTTCAAGCTGGAATATTGCCTCAGAGAAATTGGATGCTGGCCTTCTAAGCACATGCTACACAGTCCTCTTGATTGGCTCTAAAATACAGAAAACTCATTTAGAAGTAACTCTTGTACAAATTTAGGCATGGATGATCTACTATGGGTTGGAAATTAACTTGTTCCCTTGCTTTGTGGTCTTTTCTGCAGGAGAAACACCATCGCTGTGAGCGGGTTTTTTATTTAGTAGTAATACTTGCAAAGAATGAATAAAGACAGGAGTAAATTCGTGGTTAAAAGCTAAAAATTATATCATTAATTATTTTTCTGGTGGCACAGAATTCTACGTTCCTATAATTCCAGCTACATATGAGTGTTTGGTCCTAACTGTAAGCTTGTTTTTATGGCCAGTGTCACATGAATGCTCTAAAGTGTTTCCTAATCCCTTCTGAACAAGGTCCACCATCATGGTGACCTTCTATAACTTCCAGTTGTCAAAGACATATAGAGACAAGGACATGTTTTTAATACAATGGGAACAGAAAGAAATCAGGTAATTGAGCATATTCAATGTCTTCATCTCAGCATCTGTTGAGTGCTAATGCTTACATCTGAGATGAATTAATGCCAGTTCTAGTTATTAGTACTATGATTTTGTTTGTTGAAAATACATGTATAGTTGACTAAGCTTTCCTTAATGTGATGGAGCCTTTTGTTTTCTCCTCATATTTTATTGTTTTCCTGTAGGTTTCAAGACTTAATCAGAGAACTGTCTCATCGTGATCAAAGTGAAACACGGGAACTAGCTGAAATGCCACCACCTCAATCAAGACTTTTGCAATATAGACAAGTACAGACTAGAAGCCCACCAGCAGTCCCATCTCCCCCATCCAGTACAGACCACAGTAGCCACTTTTCTAACTTTAATGATAACAGCAGAGACATTGAAGTAGCCAGCAACCCAGCATTTCCGCAGCGCCTCCCACCCCAGATATTCAGCTCACCTTTCTCATTGCCATCTGAACACCTTGCTCCTCCTCCCTTGAAATACCTGGCACCTGATGGAGCATGGACTTTTGCTAACTTGCAACAGAATCACCTAATGGGGCCAGGTTTTCCCTATGGCCTACCTCCATTGCCTCACAGGCCACCGCAGAACCCTTTTGTACAAATACAGAATCATCAACATGCTATTGGTCAAGAGCCATTTCACCCATTGTCATCTCGAACAGTATCTTCTTCTTCGCTCCCTAGCTTAGAAGAGGTAAATGTCTTCTTCTTTTCCTTTTGTTATTAGTTGATTGTGAAAAATATCAGTATTTATTGATTGATGATAGGAAGGCACAGATCTTATTGAATATAATAGTGTATTAAAGATAATCCTTTCTTGGGAATTATTTTAATTGCCACCCTCCTATTGTATTTCAGATTTTGTAAAATGGACACTACTGTTGAGACATGAAGCCGCTTAAAAGTCTTTTATTGCTGTTTAAAGAAAATACTGAATATCTGAGGACTCTATTCAAGGAGCTTTGTCTTTTTTTAATCTGAGGAAATGGCTTTTAGTGATTCATCTTTTTGATTTAAGTTACATGTGTTAATTATACATTTGTTAACGAGAGCTTTCCAAAGATGCTGGCTTTTCAGCCAGTGCCAGCTCCAAGTTCTGTGCTCCTTCTCCTGCCACTCAGCCTGGTGCTTTGTTAGACTGAGGTACTCTGATTCCCAAATATCAGAATTTGCGGATTTTTAACATAAAATTTACTCTGCTAAACTAAGCATTTTGAGGTAAACTGAATTTTATCTTAAAATATTTAGATATTTCTGCTGGGCACAGTGGCTCAGGCCTGTAATCCCAGCACTTTGGGAGGCTGAGGTGGGTGGATCACGAGGTCAGGAGATCGAGACCATCCTGGCTAACACAGTGAAAACCCCGTCTCTACTAAAAATAGGAAAAATTAGCCGGGTGAGGTGGCAGGCGCCTGTAGTCCCAGCTACTCGGGAGGCTGAGGCAGGAGAATGGCGTGAACCTGGGAGGCGGAGCTTGCAGTGAGCCAAGATGTGCCACTGCACGCCAGCCTGGGCGACAGTGAGACTCCATCTCAAAATAAATAAAATAAAAAAAATAAATAAATAAAAAAATAAAATAAAATAAATAAATAAAATAAAATAAAATAAAATGTAAAATATACTTAGATACTTCTAAAGAGCATCTTCATGGACTTTTATTGCTATGAAAAAGGTAGTAATTCCAGGTTATAAAACTTCCAAAGCAGTACCGTGTGGTGTAGGCTATAAAAATGTCTAGCTGATCCCATTAAATTTACAGTGATTAAAGATAAGAATGTGTAAAGCTGGTTGTAGTCATATCAGACAGAGACATCATAAATCGGGATAAACATTTCTAATTTTTATATATGAAAAATACTTTTTTGATATTAGCTTCATTTTGGCAGTTTCAGAATGATATCTAAAGGCCATTAGAAATAATTGATTCACATTTTACAGGTTGTCTGCTATAGATGCTAATTAAAAGTCAAGATTCATAGGGAAAACTGTGTGTCTTATTTGTAGGGATTTAGAGGCAGTCTCTTCAAATTGTCCCAGTATTCATTGATTGGTTCATTTTACGTAGCTGTCATTAAAACAACTTACTGTGATTTTAGGCTCTTAAAGTAAGTTAGAAGCATAATAAAGATGAATTGGTATCTATCTACATATATGTATTGTCAGGATCTAGAATTTTGGAACCATACTTTACAAAAAATTTGGTACACATCTGACAGTCTTTCAGATTATAATGAACAGTTGTTTTACAACTGAGCAGTAATGTAATTTTCAGTTAAGTGATGTTTTAGCTGTTTATAATAAAATTCACCATTTTAGCCATTTTAAATTGTACAATTGGTGGATTTTAGTATGTTCACAATGTTATACAGTCATCACTACTGTCTAATTCTAGGACATTTCATCACCCATAAAAGAAACCCCATAACTGTTAAGCAGTTACACTCCGATTTCCCCACTCTCAGTGCCTAGTAATCCCCAGTCTACTTTCTGTGTCTATGGAGACATTTCATAAAAATTGAATCATACATTATGTGTGGCCTTTTATATCTGGCTTTTGAAGTGCATCCACACTGTAACCTAGGAGTGGAGTTCTTGGGTGATGTAGTAAGTCTATGTTTAACCTTTTGAGGAATTGCAAACTTTGTTCTTTGTACATTTATATTCCCACAGCTATGTAAGAGGACTCCAATCTCTCTATATACTTGCTTTGTAAAAAAATTATAACCATCCTAATGGGTGTGTAGTAGGATCTCATTGTAGTGTTTTTGTTTGTTTGTTTGGTTTTTGACACAGAGTCTTACTCTGTCACCCAGACTGGAGCGCAGTGGCGCGATCTTGGCTCACTGCAACCCCCGCCTTCTAGGTTCAAGCAATTCTCTTGCTTTAGCCTCCTGAGTAGCTGGGACTACTGGCGCCCACCACCACACCCAGCTAATTTTTTTTAATTTAATTTTATTTTTATTTTTAGTAGAGACAGAGTTTCACGATATTGGCCAGGCTGGTCTCAAACTCCTGACCTCAGGTGATCCATCCTCAGCCTCCCAAAGTGCTGGGATTACAGGCATGAGCCACCGCAGCCAGCCCTCATTGTAGTTTTGATTTGCATTTCCGTAATTACTGATGATGTTGACATCTTTGCATGTGCTTCTTGATCATTTGTATCTTTTTTGGGGAGAAATGTCTATTCATATAAGAGTTTTTAAAATATATATTCTGTTACAGACTCTTAATCTCATATATGATTTGCAATTATTTCTCTCACTCTGTGGGTTGTCTTTTCACTTTCTTGATAGTGTCCTTTGATGCTAAACTACAATTTATCAATTTTTTTCTTTGGCTGCTTATGCTTTTGGTGTCATATCCAAGAAACCCTGGCCTAATCCAAGATCGCAAAGATTTACTTTTACATTTTCTTTTTATAGTTTTACCTCTTACACTTGGTTCTTAGTTCTTTGGTCCATTTTGAGTTAATTTTTGTATATTGTGTGAGGTGGGTATCAAATTCATTCTTTTGCATGTGGCCAGTTTTCTCAGCATTGTTTTTGAAAAGACTCTTCTTTCCCGCATTGAATAGTCTTGGCAACATTGTCAAAAATCAGTTAACTGTAGATGCCGGGTTTATTTCTGGATTCTCCATTGTATTCCATTTATCTGTGTGTGTTTCTTTCTGCCAGTACCACACAGTATTGTACACTGTAGTATTGTAGTAAGTTTTGCAATTGGAAGTATGAGTCCTTATATTTTGTTATTTTGGAAGATTGTTTTGTTTATTCTGGGTTCCTTGAATTTTCTCATGTGAGGTTTAGGATCAGCTTGCCAATTTCTGCAGAAAAAAAGCCAGCTGACATTTAAAGAAAGAATTGCTTTAAATCTATAGATTAATTTGGGGAGTATTGCCACCTTAACAATATTAAGTCTTCGAGTACCTGAACATGGGGCATCTTTCTGTTTGTTCAGGTCTCTTAAAATTTCTTTTGACAGTATTTTGTAATTTTCCAAGTATAAGTCTTGCACTTCTTTTGTTAAATTTATTCCTAAGCATTTTATTCTTTTTCATGCTATCATAAGTGGAATTGTTTTCTTAATTTCATTTTTGGATTGTTCATTGCTAGTGTTTAAAAACACGATGGTATATTGATTATGTATCTGCAATCTTGCTGAACTCTATTAACTAATAGATTTTTTTGTAGATATCTTAGGCTTTTTTATATGGAAGATAATGTCATCTACAAGTAAAAATAGTTTCATTCTTCCTTTCCAATCTGGATGCCTTTTATTTCTTCTTCTTGCTTAATTCTTGATTGTTTTTCTGGTTGCTGCAAGCTTTTACTTAGGTTTCTAGGTTCCTAAAAAATGGATTATTACAGCTGTTGCCAATTTTTTTCTGTTTTTATGGAGGACTGGACTTTGGAGTTTCTCACTGCCGTTCTCGCTGATATCACTTACGATGTTTTTATTTAACCTGCCAAACGAGTTCATAATATGAGGGGGAACTGTGTGCCAAAGTTTTTATAGGTTTTATGAAGTTTGTACTTTACTAAATAATAGTTCATATTGAATAATCTACTTTAGTCATTGATCTTTTAAATGGGCCTTAATTTTGGAATTTAAGTTTTTTGTACCTTGGTGCTCTTAATGTTTGATATTTCTGTTATCTCTGTGTGTGTGTGTGAATAAGTACCTTTCATTGTCAGTGGGTTCTTAGAGTGAAATTTACTTTTGCAAAAACATTTGGTTAGTTTTATTTTGATGCATGAGATTCACAAATGAGTGATTCACTTACAACACTGAAAAATTTATTTAACAAAGATAATTTTTTTTAGCATATTGCAGATTTTCACATTTTCGGTGTATTAGGGTAACTTTAGTTTGTTCAAAATGCTTTTGCATGAATCATCTCACAAAGTGAATGATTGATGTGCTTGCTGTTTGTTTCCAACCTTTTAAAATAATTTCTTTAATGTTAACAACAGAGAAAAAAGTCTTTTCCCTCCCACTATGGATTCTTTTATTCCCAGAAAACTTAGATTAATCTTGTGGGATGATATCTGGATGTTAGTTAACAGTTCACTTAAATGGAGATGGTTGGTTACGTTATGTTTCACTTGTTTTTTCTCTTTATAGTAATTTTGATTTTCTTGTGACAAATGAAATACATGGCCAGCACAGAAACTGTAGAAGTTAGAGAAATTATTTATAATTTCACTCTACAAAGATACCTACTATAACGTTTAGCCTTTCCTAGCATTTATAGATGTGAATGTATGATCCGTTAATGGAGGGAGATTATTTGTTGGGGAAACTTGAAACAATTTATCTCTGCCGTTCCTGCAATTGCTGTGCCCACCTATATCATCACTGATTGGGATCTTGGTCCCATTCTGTAACATTTTTTGCTACTTTCAATTTTTAGACTATTCTCGTGTAGATGTAATTAAGGCTTACTCCATGGGTTTTCCTTACCCACCTCAAATGCAGCAAAAGCCATAGTCCTTGGCTACTTGGCTAAGACTGGACACTGTGATCTGGCAGTACTGCCTGCATCCTTTCCCACTTCCGGTCCTTACAGGTATGATGGGATGAGGAGGACAACAAAAGGGCAAAATGCCTTTGAGCCTCCTGAGCCAGGCAGTAGACCATCCCTGATTGCCAGTAGATTAATAAATTGCTCCAATTTGATTTTAAATGCCAGTGTAAGCTTGGGATTAGGGTTTATATTTTCTCCAGACGTTTAGCCAGTTGTCTTCCTGTCTTTTTGGAAGTATTACATTCTCACTAAATAGATGTCGCTTTCCAAATTCTTTGCAATAGCATTGTATCATACTTGCTCCAAGGGGTGGGGGTAGTGAAAAATGCAGAGACAAACAACAGAAGTTAATTCTTGACCTCTGAGCTTCCAGAAGTTCAGTTTTTAGTAATTTTGGCATGATTAAGGATTTTTCAAAGCTAATTTTTATCTGTGTGGGATTTTTCACTTTGCATGATAATTTAATAATCTAACCTCTGAGTAGGATGCATTTCTTCATTACATATTGTGATCTGTTCCTGGACTTTGTGTATTTCTTCATCTATAAGTTTCTGTGCTAGAATTTTACTGTTTTAATTTTTGAGATTTTGTGGTATTCTAACCCAGTAGTGTAAATTCTCCCTTATTACTTTTTTCCTTCCAGTTGCTATATGTGGGGCATGGGGTGGATGGGGGAGGAGGGTCATTCTGTGGTTTTTCTACTAAAAAAAAGTTTAGAATAACTTTATGAACTCTTTCCTCCTCCTCTGTCCCACCTCTACACACCCTTCTTGGCTTTTTATTTGAATGACATTAAACCTGTAGCTTAAATTGAGGAAAATTTTATCTTTACAAATACTTTAAACTTCTCATTTAATTTATTTCCTTCTTTCCTCCCTCCCTTTTTCTGTCTTCTTTTTGTTGTTGTTGTTGTTTTTGGAGACAGAGTCTTGCTCTGTCACCCAGACTGCTGTGTAGTGGCGCTGCTATCTGGGCTCACTGCAAGCTCCGCCTCCTGGGTTCACACCATTCTCCTGCCTCAGCCTCCTGAGTAGCTGGGACTACAGGTGCCCACCACCACGCCTGGCTAAATTTTTTTTTGTATTTTTAGTAGAGACGGGGTTTCACCATGTTAGCCAGGATGGTCTCGATCTCTTGACCTCATGATCCGCCTGCCTCGGCCTCCCGGAGTGTTGGGATTACAGGCGTGAGCCACCGCGCCTGGCCTCTCTCTTCTTTCTCTCTCTTTCTTATTTTTTAAATGTTCCTCTTCCAAAATCTGTAGGATCTTCATTTAAATCTTGAGTATTTCCAATAATCTTAGAGTGGTTTGTTTTGTTTTGTTTTTGTTATTAATGGGACCTTTTTTTTCCATTATACTTTTCAGTCATTTTATCTTCAGGGACAAATTCTCAAAACGATTATGTAGCAGTGCTGATACTGGTGCAAAGGAAAGCTTTTGCCACTTAAGATATGCTTCACTATGGAGTAGTTTGATTAAAAGTGCTCATAAGGAATAAATAGAAAATCCTTTTTGAAAGCATCTTTGTAAAAGTCTCAGAGTTGGCTTGTGAAATGGCTCATTTTTGTGTTGTGGTGGTGATACTGTCATGGCTTTCTGATAAAAATGGAATGCTAGTAGGTCACTTATTTTGATCAGCTTTCAGTAAATTGACATTTACTTACATCATCTTAGAGATGACATACATGTTTCGATGATGTGTCTGCTTTGAACTATTTCTTGTTCTGTGTGTTGGTTTTTCAACAAAGACGCTTGGAGCCATTTTCATTTTTTCTTTCAAACAATTCTAGATTTGAAGTTAGTTGATAATTTTAGTTTCAATATACTGTTGTCTAATCATCGTGACTCCCCCAAGTTCTCTTTTATAGAGGAAGGTATTGTTCAGATGTATCTTGAAGATTATAATCTTGGTTGATTATTGCCTATTGTCACTTTAGAAATAGATGGTGATAACTTATGACTTGTGTTGTATAACCAGGTAGAAATATTGCTGTCTTCTCTGACCTAGCTTCTCAGAGAGATCATTAATGTATGATATATCTAATAAACCATCTTACCAGTGATCAGCAAATTAATAAATTAGACCTCTATTCATGCTTAAATTATCAAAGCTAATCATTTAAATGAGATGTTCTATTTTAATTAAAATTTCTGGCACCATCGTTAATGAGACTTAGAATTTCCACTAGTGTATTTAGCTCTTACTTGGTGATTAGCTTTGATAGCATAATTATAAATAGAGCCCTTATTAATTAAGTTGCTGACCTTTCCCCAGTTATCTATTTATATACACACAGGCTTGGTAACGTCATATATCAGAGGTGTATCTTATAAGACAGTGGTAAACAAATTAGGAGTTTTTACTTAAACTGAAACTATCTTTAACAGTAAAAATTTATACGAGTTTTGTAGTTTAGTTTTTTCCTTCTTTCTTAGATTTCATGTATTAAATGGCTTTTGAAATGTTAGCATTACATTTTAATATTTGGAAAGAAATATTAGCAGAATTTGAAAATTGTGATTATATGTGTAGTACCATAACGATTTCACAGTAAAACATGAAGCATATTTATAAACACACAATCATATATGGAGTTGATACTGAACCCAGAATCTCTTTAACAATCTCTCTGGCAGGGTAAATGGGCCTTTAAACAATATTAATGAATTATTTAAGACCTGAGGACTCTAAAATGAAACCTGAGCATCAGTCATTGGTAGGGTTGCCGTCTGAAAATAAAGGAACAATCTGATTGGCTGGAGATGTACATAGAAGGAATACTCACCTCCTGAAACAGAACTGGAAACAGAAAGCAATAGGAAACAAAGTCAAGAAATAAGGAAAGAAAATAGGAGATAAGAATAGAAATAAGAATGAATAAGAAATGAGAAAAGAAAGGAAGGAAAGTATGTTTAAACAGCCTAGGGGCCCACAAAACTACAGTGTTGATGGAGATGTAAAGGGATTTCTCTGTCAGAAATATTTTTCTTTTGCAGGCTACAGATGTTTTTCTAAAATTTTGGTTTGGGGGCCTTTGTCTTTCAACTTACTGTATAGGAAGTACCCTCTGGCAGAGGAAAAAAGAGGACATTTTTAACTTGTTGCCCAGAATGCATTTCATTGCAGTCAGTTAGCATGTCCTGTAGTTTTCTGAATTTAAATCACATAAATAGGCTTGGATTTGTCATCACACTTGGAATATTTTAGTGAGTCTATCAAATTGTTGATGGTTGTTAAAGATGATAGATGTTTGTACATTTTTATTTTTATTTTTTGAGATGGAGTCTCACTCTGTCACCCAGGCTGGAGTGCAGTGTGTAGTCTCAGCTCACTGCAACTTCTGTCTCCCAGATTCAAGCAATTCTCCTGTGTCAGCCTCCCAAGTAGCTGGGATTACAGGCGCCCACCACCACACCCAGGTAATTTTTCTATTTTTTTGTAGTAGAGATGGGATTTCACCACGTTGGCCAGGCTGATGTTGAACTCCTGACCTGAGGTGATCTGCCCACCTGAGGTGATTTGGCCTCCCAAAGGACTGGGATTACAGGTATGAGCCACCACGCCTGGCTTTGTTTGGACATTTTTAATTAAAAGTTAAAATATATTCTCATTGAAAAAGACTTTGATTTATCAAAGACTTCAAATCTTGTAAGTTTGCTTTTTTTTTTTTTTATGAGACAGATTCTCGCTCTGTCGCCCAGGCTGGAGTGCAGTGGCCAGATCTCAGCTCACTGCAAGCTCCGCCTCCCGGGTTCATGCCATTCTCCTGCCTCAGCCTCCCGAGTAGCTGGGACTACAAGCGCCCGCCACCTCGCCCGTTTCACTGTGTTAGCCAGGATGGTCTCAATCTCCTGACCTCATGATCCGCCCGTCTCGGCCTCCCAAAGTGCTGGGATTACAGGCTTGAGCCACTGTGCCCGGCCAAAATCTTGTAACTTTGGAACTAGGCAGGCCTTAAAGATCATTTAACTCCCCCCTTTTAAAAGGAAACTGAGGCACAAAAATATTATAGGACTTGTAACTTAAGCAATTATTAACTCAAGGGAGTGGAGACTCCTGACAGTCCCATGCAGTTTCTGAAGCATCACACTGCTCTTCAGAGCTCTATTCCATGAGTAAGATTTATTCTTAGAAAATGAGAAGTGATTGCAATTACACAGAACTAGATGTGGGGAAAAGCAAGATTATGTTCTTGTGAAGAATTCAATCTTCAGTTGTGTAAAATTTGCCTTTTCTTTTTTCTGGGTGGTGGGGAGAAAGGGAGCTAGTTCATTTTAGAATTCTTGATTTCTTGAAATCTATCCAGTTGTAGCTGCTAAATGTTTGACTGCTCAAATGATTAATTGAGAGATTTCAAATATCAGAAATGTACTGAATTTCTCTACATTCTGTACGAATAAACACACTTTCCAGCATTACATTTTTTCTAAAAGGTGTAAAATTTATTTAGTTGTAGTAATTATGAATCTTCAGAGAAAATGCAAATAGTTACGGGTCAAAGAGTAAACTTTTACTGCAAACTATTTTATTTCCTCTCCACCCCGACATTTGCTCATTGTCAGAGCTGTTGTGCTTTATAATTGTTAACTTCACTGTTTCATATTCAAGAAGAGTAAACAAGAGTCAGATAGATTCAAGGTAGCTCCAAATGTCACAGCAGTGAATCTGACATTTTTCTCTGAGATGTAATATTGTATTCATTCTAGTATCCCTTCTATGACCTTGTGTATGGATGTATAGGAAAATAATATTGCTTGGTAGGAAAATACTATTTGTAAATTGTAAGTGCCGTTGCCTCTGAGATGCTTCAAATGGCTTTTTTTTTTAAGACCCAAATTGATTTTGGTGCACTGTGTTGCAAAGTCACATTTATTTCAGTATATGGGCATACCTTGTTTTATTGTACTTTGCTTTATTGCGTTTCACAGGTACTATATTTTTTATAAACTGAAGGTTGATGGTAACCCCATGTTGAGCAAGTCTAGAAGCACCATTTTCCCGACAGCATGTGCTCACTTTGTGCCTCTGTATCACATTTTAACAATTCTCACAGTATTTTAAACTTTTTCATTATTTCTTTTTCTGTTGTGATCAGTGATCTTTGATGTTACTATTGTGATTGTTTTTTGGCAATCAGTGTTATGTGTATTCTGACTGCTCCATCGACTTGCTGTTCCCCATCACTCAGTCTCCTTGGGCCTCCCTATTCCCTGAGATACAACAGTATTGAAATCAGGCCAGTTAACAACCCTACCATGGCCTCTATTTAAGTAAAAGGACAAGTTGCATGTCTCTCACTTGAAATCAAAAACTAGAAATCGTTAAGCTTAGTGAGAATGGCATGTCAAAATCTAAGATTGACCAAAAGCTAGGCCTCTTATAAAAGTTAGCCAAGGTGGGAATGCAAACGAAAAGTTCTTGAAGGAAATTAAAAGTGCTACTTTAGTGAATATATGGATGATAAGAATGTAATGAAATAGCCTTATGGCTGATGTGGAGAAAGTTGGAGTGGTCTGGTTAGAAGACCAAACCAGCCAGAACATTCCCTTAAGCCAAAGCCTAATCCAGAGTAAGGCCCTCACTCTCTTCAATTCTGTGAAGGCTGAGATAAATGAAGAAGCTGGAGAAGACAAGTTGGAAGCTAGCAGAGGTTGGTTCATGAGGTTTAAGGAAAGAAGCCATCCCCATAACATAAAAGTGCAAGATGAAACAGCAAGTGCTCATATAGAAGTTGCAGCAAGTTACCCAGAAGATCTAGCTAAGATCATTGATGAAGATGGCTGTACCAAACAACAGATTTTCTGTGTAGACAAAACAGCCTTTTATTGGAAGAAGATGCCATCTAGGACTTTCTTAGGGAGAGAGGAAGAAGTCAATACCTGGCTTCAAAGCTTCAAGGAACAGGCTGACTCTCTTGTTAGGAACTAATGCAGCTGGTGACTTTAAGTTGAAACCAGTACCAGTTTACCATTCCAAAAATCCTAAGGCTTTGAAGAATGATGCTGAATCTACGCTGCCTGTGCTCTATAAATGGAACAATAAAGCCTGGATGACAGCATATCCATTTTACAACATGGCTTACCAATGTTTTAAACCCACTATTGAGACCTACTGCTTTGCTGGTGGGAGAGGGGGAGATTTTCTTTTTTTAAAAAGATTCCTTTCAAAATGTTACTGCTCATTGACAATGCAGTTGGCCACCCAAGAACTCTTATGGAGCTGTACAAGCACATGAATGTTGTTTCCATGCCTGCTAACATATCTGTTCTGCAGCCCATGGATCAATTAGTAATTTTGACTTTCATGTCTTATTATTTTAAGAAATACATTTTGTAAGGCTATAGCTGCTACAGATAGTGATTCCTCTGATGGATCTGGGCAAAGTCAATTAAAAACCTTCTGGAAAGGATTCACCATTCTAGATGCCATTAATGATTCTCTGGCTAAAAAATTTAAGAACAAAAAATATATACTGTATTGCTAAAAAATGCTTTCTTGTTGCGATTCTTGGGAAGAGATCAAAATATCAATATGTACGGGAGTTTGGAAGAAGTTGATTCCATCACCATGAATGACTTTGAGGAGTTCAAGACGTCAGTGGAGGAAGTAACTTGCAGATGTGGTGGAAATAGCATGAGAACTAGAATTAGAAGTGGAGCCTGAAGATATGACTAACTTGCTATAATCTTATGATCGAGCTTGGATAGATGAGGAATTTCTTCCCTTTTGAAGAGAAGGGTCTTGCTTTATCACCCAGACTGGAGTGCAGTGGTGTAATCATGACTTACTGCAACCTTGACCTTTTGGACCCCAGCAATCCTCCTACCTCAACCTCCTGAGTATCTGGGGCTACAGGCACATACCACCATGCCTGGCTAATTTTTTTGTTTTTCTGTTTTTGTTTTTTTGTTTGTTTTGTTTTGTTTTTGGTGTTTGTTTGTTTGTGTCTCACTATGTTACCCAGGCTGGACTTGAACTCCTGGCCTCAAGTGATCCTCCCGCCTTGGCCTCCCAAAGTTTTGGGATTACAGGCGTGAACCACTGAGCCCAGTGAGGACTTTCTTGTTATGGATAAGCAAAGAAAGTGGTTTTTTGAGATGGAATCTACTGCTGGGAAGATGCTGTGAACATTGCTGAAATGACAACAAAGGATTTCAAAGGATTTAGAATATTCCATAAACTTAGTTGATAAAATACTGGCAGGATTTAAGAGGATTGACTCCCATTTTGAAAGAAGTTCTGTGAGTAAAATACCATCAAACAGCTTTGTGTGCTATAAGGAAATCTTTTGTGAAAAGAAGAGTCAACTCATGCAGCAAACTTTATTATTGACTTATTTTAAGAAATAAGCCTTCAGCAACCTCCACCCTGGTCAGTCAGCAGCCGTCAACATCAAGGCAAGATCTCTCTCTCTCTCTCTCTCTTTCTCTTTCTCTCTCTCTCCTTTTTTTTTTTTAAGACAGGGTCTCCCTCTGTCACCCAGGCTGGCGCTGCAGTGTATGATCTTAGCCCACTGCAACCTCCGCCTTCCAGGCTCAAGTGATTCTCCCACCTCAGCCTGCCAAGTAGCTGGGACTACAGGTGCATGCCACCACACCCAGCTAATTTTTGTATTTTTTGGTGGACACAGGGTTTCCCTATGTCACCCAGCTGGTTCTCAAGCTCTTGAACTTAAGCAGTCTGTCCACCTCGGCCTCCAGAAGTGCTGGGACCACAGGCTGTTGTTTCTAGCTTTTATCTTAGGTTCAGTGGAGTACACGCGCAGGTTTGTTATATGGGTAAATTGCATGTTGCGGGAGTTCGGTCTGTATCTTTCTTTTAAGGAAAACAATTAATAAAATCTAGAAATCTACTAGAGTTTTGGGAACAAAGATACATTTTTGCTACTGTCATTATGATTGAATTTTATAAGGCTAAAGTGACGTTAAAATTACTTTAAAAATTATATGAAAATAATGCAATTTATTTTTTTAAAGTTTTAAAAATAATATAAAATAAATAGTGAAGGACGTCATAGTTACCTAGGCAAGAGGTGGTTGTGGCTTGTGGTATCAGTGGAAATGGTAAGAAATAAATTCAGAATCTACTTTGCAGGTAGAACCTAGAGGAATTCTTGATGGATAGGTTATGATTAGAAATGAAATAAGATTTAAAATTGAATTCTTCAGCCCTGGTAGGCTCATTTTGACTGACCAGGAGCTCCTGTGGCAAGGAGCTGCCTTACTGAACAGTACAGACACAAAATATTCCCATCGCCACAGGAAATTGTTTTTGGACAGCATTGCTTTAGAGAAGGACTCATATCCTTCAACTGTGAAATTGTCTATTATTATTCATCTTTTTTTTGATAATTTTCTAGCAGTATTTTTCTCCATGTCTCACTTTCTGAAACTTCTTTTGATAAGATGTTGGGCCTCCTAGATTCTCCAAATCTTTATTTCCTGTCATACTTTGTTACCTTTGTACTTTTTCTTACTTTTAGGAAGATTTCCTTGATTTTATCTATAAGCACTTCTGTTGCATTTAATATTTGAGCCCTCAGGTTTTATCACAAGAGTTCTTAGTATTCTGAGCTTTTTCCTTTTTCGTGACATCTTGTTTTCCAAGTGCTGTGCCTTTTCTGAGAGCACCAATTAGAGGGGTGGTTGTTTTGTTTTCAATTTTTAATAAGAACTAAAACAATGTTCTAAAATATTTTTAAAATATCACTATTGTTTCTTTCTGGGTCTCCCTTTTTTCAACTTATTTATCTGGGACCATCTTTTATGCTGGAGACCTTCCCTAAAAGTCTGGTAATCCTTGATTATCTTTTTTTTATGAGACAGAGTTTTGCTCTGTCGCCCAGGCGGGAGTACAGTGGCACAATCTTGGCTCACTGCAACCTCAGCTCCCTGGGTTCAAGCAATTCTTTTGCCTCAACCTCCCAAGTAGCTGGGATTACAGTCACCTGCCACCACTCCCAGCTAATTCTTGTATTTTGAGTAGAGATCGGGTTTCACCATGTTGACCATGCTGGTCTCAAACTCCTGACCTCAGGTGATCTGCCCTCCTCGGCCTCCTAAAGTGCTGGGATTACAGGCGTGAGCCTCCGCGCCCGGCCACTTGATTATCTTTCACTAAAAAGCAACTTGGGAGTTTTGTGTATATCACAGGATATATTGCCTGGCAGGCCTTTCGCTGGGGACTTTTTAGTGCTTAAATCCATGTGGAGGACTTCGTTTTTCCTGGATTTTTGCTTGTCTGTCTCCTTACCTTTTTGTCTGTATTGTAGGTACCTGGCTGGCTGTGTCTGACTAGTTGTTATGGGGAGGAGTATAATATGAGTCCAGCTGTTTCCTGTATAGTCTTTCATTTACCCCCCAATTTTATCCCTTCATCTTCCTTTCATTTTATATTAGTTGGCATTTCTCAGGTGCAAGCCTCCGTGGAATTCTGCTAGGTGAATTGTTTCCCTTCTTGGGTGGTAGCTGTAATTTCATTCTTCTTCCACAGACACCATTCCTCCATCCAGCCTCCATGTATTCTGGAAATGTGTCCTCTATTGATGACCAGTCTCATGGTCTTGATTGTTGTATTATCTTTTATATTCATTTATTATTATTTTAGTGGAGTCTTGGGCCAATAGCCACCATTAACTGGGAATCATGCTTTTAAAAAATGATTTTATAGTTTATCAAGTGCTTTTCAATAGATTACATCACATGAACCCATAGATACGAACCCACAGATATTACTGTTGTAAACTACAGTTTATTCATCACGTTATCTGGCTTGTTAATAAATGGATGACTTTTAATCTTATAGTGATAGTCCTCTCCTTGCACCATCCTAGTTTTTTCTCTCTAGGGAACTGTACGTATCTAGCAAACTGTAGCATATTGCTTTAGGCAGAAAATAATTTGAGGGGGAGCTAAATTGAAATAAGTTAGTAGACCCTAAGTGTTCTTTTTTTTTTTTTTGAGACGGAGTCTCGCTCTGTCACCCAGGCTGGAGTGCTGTGGCCAGATCTCAGCTCACTGCAAGCTCCGCCTCCCGGGTTCACGCCATTCTCCTGCCTCAGCCTCCTGGGTAGCTGGGACTACAGGTGCCCGCCACCTTGCCCGGCTAGTTTTTTGTATTTTTTTAGTAGAGACGGGGTTTCACCGTGTTAGCCAGGATGATCTCGATCTCCTGACCTCGTGATCCGCCCGTCTTGGCCTCCCAAAGTGCTGGGATTACAGGCTTGAGCCACCGCGCCCGGCCAACCCTAAGTGTTCTATAATCAAGGATTTCTTCCTCAAATCTTGGGAAAATTAAATAGATTAGTTTTAAGTAAATGAAGAAAAAAATGCAGCTTATTAAATCTCGTAAGAGTGTTCATGACATGGAAAGATATCGATGATATTTCAGTGAAAAATTACCAGGCAGTGTGTAATGTCTCATTTTAAATTATATGTTTAAAGATGTAGCTAATATCCAGTTTTCCCACTTAGCTATGTTAAATTGATCACTATGTTTCAGTGATCAGATGATGTCATTCTCATCTATTGATTTTTAAATTTCCCAGCAACTTTTCAGATTTTAGCAGCTGTCGATGGTTATTGCTTAGATCTGTTGTTTCATTAGAGACGGCAAAATGATTATTTAAAACTTCCTTGAATTTCTTTTTTATTTATTTTTCTTTTATAAAGGAGAACTTTTCCTCATTGAATATTTAATTACTACCTAAAATATAGTCTATATAGAAAGGGCAGGATAAATGTTTAATCCTTGCCCCTTTATTAGTCAATTTTCAGAGTAATGAATTGAGGCCTTAGCAGGCCTCAGGATGATCATTGAGGCTTTTTTTTCCCCTTCTTTTTGCACTTTGAATATTATTATTTGATATCATTATGTATTTGAGTTTTTACTTTATTGTAGTCATTATACATTTTGACACCTTGTCCCCTATCTTTGACCAATGGAAGCTTCTTTATTAGAAATATTAGAAATGTTTTACATTGAGTGAAAATGGAAATACAGCCTGTCCTAATTTGTGTGATGCAGTTCAAGCCATGTCAGAGGGAAATTTATAGCTTATATTAGAATTTAAATTTATAGCTTGTATTAGAATTTAATAAAAGTTTATATTAGAAAAGAAGTAAGATCTCAGATCAGTAATCAAAACTTTTACCCCAAGAAATTAGAAAAAGAAAAGCAAAATAAATTCAAATCAAGAAGAGGGAAGGGAATTTCAAAGATGAGAACAGAATTACAATTCAAAACAGAAAAGCAATAAAGGAAAATCAGTAAAACCCAGTTAGTTTTTCAAAAAGATTAGTAAAATTGATAAACCTTTAGCAAGATTGACAAAGACAAAAAGAGGATGCAAACTACCTGTATTAGGAAGGATACTGGGTCACTACAGACCCAGTAGACATTGAAAGGATGGTAATAAGGGAGCACTACAAACAACTCTGTGCACATACATTCAGCAACGTATATAAAATGAACCACTTCCTTAAAACCTCCCCAAAGATGAAATAGACGGCATATGGATAGTCTTGTAACTGTTAAAGAAATTGAATTTGTAATTAAAACCTTCCAAAAAAGACATCTCTAGGCCCAAATGGTTTTAGCATGGAATTCCTCCAAAAATATGAAGAAGAAAACCACCAACTTACACAATCTTTTCCAGAGAATAGAACACTTCTCTATTTATTGTGTATGGCCAGCATTATTCTGATACCAAAACTAGATAAAGGCAGTACAAAAGAAGAAAACCACAGATCCACTTCCGTGAATATCAATGTAAGCATCCTCAGCAAGACATTAGCCATTTGAATTTAGCAATATATGAAAAGAATAATGTACTATGACCATGGGGGGCTTGTCTCTAGAATGCAAGTCTGGTGTGGCATTTGAAAATAAATTAACGTAATACACCATACTAACAATCTAAAGAGAAAAATCACACAATCATATCAGTAGACATAGGAGAGAAACCACATGCATTTGACAGAATGCACTGTCCACTGATGATGAAACTCTTGGTAAACTAGAAATGGAAAGGAACTTCTTCACCCTGTTAAAGGGCATCTATAACAATCCTGCAGCTACCATCATACTAATAGTGAGAGATTTAATGCTTCTAAGATTAGGAATAAAGCAAGACATTTGCTCTCAACATTCCTCTTCAACACTGTGCTGAAAGACTTAGCCAGCGCAATAAGGCAAGAAAATAAATGGCATTAGGGATTGGGAAGGAAGAAATGAAGCTGTCTCCATTCACAGATGACATGGTTGTCAGTATAGAAAAAGTCCAAAGAATCTCCCAATTCCTTGGGAGATTCCTGTAACTAATGTGAATTTAGCAAGGTCACAAGATACAAGGTCAACACACAAAAATCAATCAATCTATCTGTCTCTCTCTCCATATATATATATTTTATATATTCTCCAATATATCTAATTTGAAAAGCATTAAAAAATTTTCCAGTTTCGATTTTGCTTTTCTGACATTTAAAAATTGATCATATTCATAACATAATTTGAAATTGAATTTCATATTTTATCTACACATTTATCTCTGTCAATAGCTATAGATAAGTTATACGATACTTCACTGGAGCCTGCTGTGCATGTCAACTGAGTGATTACTTTGGATTTCAGTTTGGAAGATACAAATGATACACATTTTCTATAAAGTTTAATTGAATATTGTCTCTTATATCAGCCTTCCATTTCTTTCTGAGTTTTAGTTTTCTTCCTTTAAGCTTTCTGGTTCATACGTCTATTCATTGTAAAAAGGTTTTTGTTTATACTACTGGTTTGTGTATGTTCCTAATTTAATGAAAAGGGGCTTATAAAGTTAACGCGTGAAATTCACGAGAGTATATTGAGTGTTCTGTGTCACCAGGAGACTTGGTTATCATAACCTGCTCTTTCTGAGCCCATATCCAACGTTAGTTTTGTACTTTGGTATTCATATATGAAAACTTTAGAAGTTAATCCTCCGAAGATTGTGACTAAACACTCAGGGGATAGTCATAAAAAGAAATACTACGTTTCAATTTTAAGAGCTAATTGTCTTCATTGCAAACCTCAATTAAAAAAAAAAAAAAAAGACGCACTGCACAGCCATTGTGGTCCAGGGTTGTCAGGCATAGAGCACACTGTGCAGTTTAGAAAATCCAGAGTTGTCAGGCATAGAGCACACTGTGCAGTTTGGAAAATCCAGGGTTGTCAGGCATAGAGCACACTGTGCAGTTTGGAACGGTTCCTTATTCCACTCACTGCCGTAATTTCATGCCTTAGACAAAGAAATTTCAAATGTGCCGATTACATTCCTAGTCGACACTAAATTAATTTGGATGGTTAATATTCTAGAAAACCAAATCAAATTCATAATGATTTGACCATTGAAAACAATTGCCTTTAAAGCAGAGTAAAATTAAACATGAATTGAGATACTATGCTTAGAAACAGATCTATAAAATTATATGAAAAAAATTAATTAGATGGCAGTACTACCTCTTGCCTTCCTCCATTCAATAGCTAAGACTTTGGAAATGGAGGCACTCAAAACTTAATAGTGAGAGAAGTGTTCTCCTCCCCACTTTCCTGCCTCTCTGCACAAGGGCAGCCAGTCCAGACCCATTTTCTTCCCTAGTTTATATCCTAGTGGTTCCATCTACTTTGACTTAATATTCTCAGTGCTTACCCCCACAATTTTCACATTTAATTGGCTTGATAATGTCTGCTTGTGCTATTTTATATTTCCAGAAGCCATCCTGTTATTGCTGTGCCAGTTCATCTCTCTGCCTTCTTTTTAATCCAACCTCCAGTTCCTGATTTTCAATTATTGCTAACAACAGTGGTGAAAGTACAATTTCTGAGAGTCATAATTGACCGCAGACTGAACAGCAAATTTATTATTTGCTATCCAAAAAAGAAAAGAGGAAAAAGAAAGGGGCAATAAAACACCAATCCCATTCTGTCATTTGAGACTGAACATGGAATCTTATCTTTATGTATTACATTAAAATAATTATATAGCAATGAACCCTTCCTGTGTGCCAAGAACTGTTGTAAATGCTATGCATCCTTATTTAATTCTCCCAACAGTCCCAAGATGTGGGGACTGTGGGTAATTCATGTTACAAAGAAGTTAAATCAATTGCCCAAGGTGACACTGCCAATAAAAGTCGGAGTCTAAAGTCTAACACAGACAGTCTGGCTTTAGATGGAGACTGGTACCTAACCACTGCTGTACACTGCCTTGCCGTTAGAATTGACTCTGAATATTGATCACAAGAATCTGGCAAGAACAAATTGAACAGCACTTGGGTAACTATAAAAAAATTTTGACGTGGCAGCCACATAGATCTTGTTGGAAGGGTTAAAGGAATTTGCACAAGGAAGGGTTAAAGGAATTTGGCTTGTGCAAATACAGGGAGTTTAGGGAAGAGAAAATATACTGAATAAGTTAATTGGGTTTCAAACATATAAAATATTTTTTTGAATAAATGAATGAGTATTCTGTGTCATTTGAAGTTTGACTAAAAGAAATGCAGTGGAGTCTAGTCAAGAGTACTTATGTTGGACAGGAGGAATCACATCTTGCCATCAGGTCTAAAGAAAAACAAATTGTGATGTTATAAAGGAAGGACCCAAGAGATAAGTCCAGAATAGACGACTCTGCTCAAGAGGGCCATGACTCAATCGACTATACTTTACCCATTTAATTTTGATCGGATTTGCGCCTTCATGCTTTTTCTTAATCTACTATTATCTAAAATGTCAATAGAATTTTAGAACTGCAAATAACTGCTTCAGTTCCCATATTCTACAGATAAGAAAACAGAATCAGAAATCAGACACGTATTGTCAGGACTATGCAGTGAGGAACAGAACTGAGTTTTGAGCCCAGGTCTTCTGACACCATGTCCAGAGAGCCTAGCCTGCCCCGTCCCCCACCCTTTTTCTTACTGGTGGGAGTAGGGTGGAGGGAGGGTTTCACAGTCACAGAATATTCTTGAGAATTTTTACTTTATATAGTGAGATTGCTATGGAGTGAAAAGAGAAAGGACTATGGCACAAGGTGCACTGATTTATGAAATGTTATTTTTCTTTGTGTAGTATGAGCCCAGAGGACCTGGTCGGCCCTTGTACCAAAGAAGAATCTCATCTAGCTCAGTTCAACCTTGTTCTGAAGAAGTAAGCACTCCTCAAGACAGTCTGGCTCAGTGTAAAGAGCTTCAGGACCACAGTAATCAATCTTCTTTCAACTTTTCATCCCCGGAGTCCTGGGTAAACACCACCTCATCTACTCCTTATCAGAACATTCCGTGCAATGGATCCAGCAGGACAGCTCAGCCCAGAGAGTTGATAGGTAAGACAGAGTTGGTGGCTAAAACTAATCCCTACTCCTCAGCTCCCGGATATCTGTGGAATTTTTGTTTTTTTTTTCCTTCAGGGCTGAGTGGGGCAAGTGGGAGTTGGTTAGATGAATATGGTTTCAAGGATTTGTTGTCAGTAAAGTGTTGACAATTTGCTATATAATAGAGTCTGGCCACGAGAGAGACCAGTAAAGTCGAACATTTTGAGATTTAGGAATCCTATGTTTATTCCTTTATTCTGATAAACTGTAGAACTTCATGGCTAAAGAACAAAAAGGGCATAGAAAGAGATTGGAATGGATAAGACACTCTAAACTTGTACTGTCTGATGGAAAATCTAGAGTCTTCCTCTTTAGCCTTAAAGATGAATGCACTTTGATCTTTCCTCTGTTCTCTTTTTTATATTGAATATAAAGAAACTAATTATATTGCTTGAATTCTCTAATTCCTTCTCTTTGTATGCTGTAGACGTTGATCTTTGTGAACAAGTGTGAGATCTTTGTGTGGTGAATTTTTGCCCAGTAGCATCAATTTTTTATTTGAAACAAATTTTGTTCATCTTTAGAATGTGAATCTATTGTTTCCATAACTGGCCCATTTTTGAGTATGTGCCATGCAAGCATATTTTTAGAACAATAGACGTGGTAGAGAAAAAAAAAAATTTAAAAGCTTTTGCTTTTATTTCCTGGCAAAAGACGTTGTCATTTTAATCTTTAAACATTTGTTAGTACCTGTTAGGAGTAAACTGCTGTATTTTGCCTCGGGTTGCTTTGTCTTTTGTTGTTGTTGTTGTTTTTGAGATAGGGTCTCACTCTGTCGCCCAGGCTGGAGTGCAGTAGTGCAATCTCGGCTCACTACAACCTCCACACCCCAGGCTCAAACGATCCTCCTGCCTCAGCCTCCCAAGTAGCTGAGACTATAGGCATGTGCCACTATGCCTGGCTAATTTTTGTGTCTATTTTTGTAGAAATGGGGTTTCGCTGTGTTTCCCAGACTGGTCTCAAACTCCTGAACTCAAGCGATCTGCCCACCTCGGCCTCCCAAAGTGCTGGGATTACAGGCATGAGCCACCGCGCCTGGGTGCTTTGTCCCTTTTTTGTTTGTTTGTGAGACGGAGTCTCACTCTGTCACCCTGGCTGGAGTGCAGTGGTGCATTCTCAGCTCACTGCAACCTCCGCCATTTGGGCTCAAGCGATTCTTCTGGCTCAGTCTCCTGAGTAGCTGAGATTATAGGCATCTGTCACCATGCCCAGCTAATTTTTGTATTTTTAGTAGAGGCGTGACTTCACCATGTTGGCCAGGCTGACCTCAAGTGATCCACCTGCCTTGGCCTCCCGAAGTTCTGGGATTACAGGTGTAGCCTGCTTTGTCACTTTCAAAGCATAAATAGTATAAATACACTGGTATAAATACACTCATGTTATATTTGAATTTCCTGGCAAACATCTACATTACAAATCAGTGATGATAATTTGTTACTTTTTTGGTTGTTTTATGATAATTTTTTTAAAGATAACATCATTTCTCTTCTTCTTTTTCTTTCTTTTTTTTTTAACCTAAGTTTTAGGATAGCTTTTGGCCAAAATTAATAAAAAGCTGACCCAAGCTGATAAGGTAGAAAGTTCCTGAGCAAATGCTCATGTCATTTATGGTATCATTTCTGCAAATATGAAGTCATTATTTTCTTCATTGCTTGGAGACGTACTGTGGTATTTTTAAATTGAAAGTATCACTTAGTTAAGCATTAAAAAATTAATTCAAATCATGAGTGTCCTGAAGCACAACTTCTTGTTTATCAATTTTTTATTTTTAGAGAATTGTAGTAGTGGTATCAGACATAAAATAATTACATGAGAGACTTCTTACTGAAGTTAGAAATTTATTTCTTGAGCTTGAAGAAAACTGTTTCTATTATATTGGTTTGAAATTTTAAAAAGATCATTGTGTTTGATATGGATATCAGTTTACAATTAAACTGTAAGCCTAAAATAGAAACCCCATCTTTGGCCTTTTTAAACTTTGAATTTCCCATTTTAACACTGAATACACTTTAGGCTCTTAGTAAATGCTTGTGAAGAAAGGAGATAATGAAACTAGATTCTTTGCAATTAAGGGGGTGACCCAATTGCACTGCACAGGATGGGGAGTCGCTCCTCCAACACAGGTATGTTTGGTTTCTGTTCACTTACCTGGTGACAAGACATATTTTAGCAGACATTTTCTTTTAATGCATGGGATGAAAATTTTAGAGTAGAGATGTGTTTTTTGTTTTGTTTTGTTTTTGAGATGGAGTCTTGCTCTTGACACCCAGGCTGGAGTGCAATGGCACCATCTCGGCTCACTGCAGCCTCTGCCTCCTGGGTTCAAGCACTTCTCCTGCCTCAGCCTCCCGAGTAGCTGGGATTACAGGCGCCCGCCTAATTTTTATATTTTTAGTAGAGACTGGGTTTCACCATGTTGGCCAGGCTGGTCTAGAACTCCTGACTTCGTGATCTGTCTGCCTCAGCCTCCCAAAGTGCTGGGATTACAGGCGTGAGCCACCGTGCCCAGCTGAGATGTGTATTTTGAAAAATATTTGTTGTAAGACTAGTGAAATTCATAGTTTCAGAGAATGGTTTCTCTTATTGGGAATATATACATAATTAATTAGTAGCGATCTTATATTCATGGTTAGACAAGGATGTAGGCATTAGGTTAAACTGCTTCTAAAATATTATTTTCTAAATATTTATTTAATTGAAAAAAATTTAAAACTAGGCTGGACATGGTGGCTCACACTTGTAATCCCAGCACTTTGGGAGGCCAAGGCAAGTGGAACACCTGAGGTCAGGAGTTCAAGACCAGCTTGGCCAACATGGTGAAACCCCATCTCTGCTAAAAATACAAAAATTAGCCAGTCATGGTGATGCGTGCCTGTAATCCCAGCTACTTGGGGGCTGAGGCAGGAGAATCACTTGAACACAGGAGGCGGTGGTTGCAGTGAGCCGAGATCACACCACTGCCCTGCAGCCTGGGCAACAGAGCAAGACTCCGTCTCAAAAAAGACAAAACAAACCAAAAAAAAACAGTTAAAACTAATTACATTGCTATGAAACAGAGAACATTGTTAAGTAAGCCTTAATAAAGTAAATAAAAATAGTAAGTTCTTGAACAACCAAAGCCATGTTTATTTTATATATTATTTTAGACAGCAAAGAACATTTTTATATTGAAATATTTGTTAAATTGTTCTTGGAAGCAATTGTTTTATTCACAAAATCAGTGACATTTAGAGGGAAAAGTGATAAATATACTAGAAAGATGTTAAAGGCTTTAAAATCATTTTGAACAATATTATGAATTTTTAAAAATTTAAAATAGTACTATAAAATTAGCATATTGAATAAATAAAATACTCAAGCTAAAACGTGAAATATTTTCACCTTAACCTCTGAATTCTAGTTTTATGTTATATTGGACAGCTGTATTGCTGATGTTAACATGCTTTTGAAACTTTGTCATATTGAGTGTAAAGTAGCTTCCATCAGGTGTCACTAGTGTGTTTTAGAGGAAATGAACCATTGTAGTTTGGGTTTTAAAAAGAAATATTAGTGGGATGTCTTGTGGTTTCAGTTTTTTTACTTATTTTGAACTCTGAAGGATAGAGCTACCTCACTAAATGTATGAAGATCAAATATCTGAGGTCATTCTATTTGATGATTGTCTTAAGCTACATCTGATTGCAAGAAACAGAAACCAACCCAAAGTAGCTCAGGTAAAAACGGTTTTACTGGAAATAAGATCCAGGGAGTCCAGCTGGGTTGATGAAGGGAGCTGGATAGTTTTCTGGTCACTGTGTTTAAACCATGGAAGGTGCATAGCACAAAGTGCCTGGCCCATGGTAAATAGCCACTCCATGTGATGGTCTCAGCATCTCCCTCCAGGCCTATGGCTTCCTCTGTGTACCTGTTTGTTTGTCCTGCTTTTCTGTGAATTGGTCTTCTGATCACTGTACTCTTCTGTGTATTTCAAGTAATCTAGCTAAAGGTCTCACTTTACCTCTCTGTCTGCACCCACACCCCACCCCACCCCAAGCCGCCGCCCCCACCTCACATACACATACTGAAATTTCTGGGAAAAGAAATCCAGCCCAATATGAATCAAGTATGTTCCAGTGGGACACTTTCTTCCTGATATGAACACAAGGAAGGAAGAGACAGTCTCTGGCCCGCTAACCACAGGGCCATCAAGAAGCAGAGTGCCATACTCACAGAGCTCAGTGAGAAAGATGGCATGGTCCTCTCCCTCAAGGAGCTATCTAGTTTGGGAAATAAGATTAACATACATAAAGCATAACAATCAATATTAAATGGCATAAAACTAAGTGTTAAATGTGCAGTATAGACACTGTACCCTTAAAAGATGGTGGAGTAGTTGGGAGAAAACTTTGTACAAGAGGAACTAACTCACCTCTCTGTTATCGCCCTCTCTCATCTAATATTAACCTTTTACTGCATTCAGAGGAGACTAATGAGGAAATGCTTCCCATTTTTGTCCTTTTCTACCTGTATCAGTTAGGGTAAAGGCTAAGCCGTTGTCCCAAAGAGACCCCAAAGTACAGTGCCTTAAATAAGATAGAAACTTATTTTTCTTTCACCTAATTGGCTGGTTCACACTATCTGAGTAGCTTTGCTTCACAAAGTCATTGAAGGGCCCAAGGTCCTTCTACTGTGTCCCACTGTCCTCTAAAGGCTTGTCTTTGCGTAGTCAAAGCTAGGTTTCTGCCATGAAAGTGTTTCAAGACAAGTGGCTTATCTTCAAGCTAACGATGACACAGAAATTGCATGCACACTTTTGCTCGTATCTAATTAAGCCAAATTTAGTTACTTGGCCATACTCAGCTGCAAGGGAAGCTGGGAAATGTAGTCACTAGCTGAGCAACCACGTGTCCAATTTAAGCTTAGTGTAGTGGGTGAGGTTTCTGTACCTAAAAGGAAGCAGGGAAAGCACGGAAACCAAGAGATTGTTACTATGCCTTCCTAGTCTTTCCCCACCTATTTAAATCCTTCAGGACTCATCCCCGGTTTCATCTTCTCTGTGTAGATTCCCTCCTGGCTCTCCCAGAACTCCCTTAGGACCTATCAGCATTCGTTGTTCCACTTCTATTGTTATTTAGCCTTGCCATGGGTTTCTATCTTATTTCCACAATAAAATGATAAGTTTATGAAGGGCTGCTCTAACCAACTGTATACTTTCATGGGTATAGCACAGCAGTGAATACATAGTAAGTGCTCAATAAATATTTATTGATTGAGATGGCAGTTTAAGGTTTTGGATGGGTAAATGGGCAAATTCCAGATATGAGAAGCAACCTATGAGAAAGCAGGAAAAGCACAGTGAGCATGGCTCACCTGACTGTTTAATTAAATGGAAGGTCTATGAGAATATCCAGAATTTATTTGAAAAGACGTAGAGGTGGAAAATAAGGAAGACTTCAAAGAGCAGAGAACGCAATTTATTATAGGGTCACAAAAAACTTAAACAATACTGACACAGGAGTAGAAACATGGTTCAGTGGAACAGGAAGACTAGAAAGCCCAGATACAGATTTTAATGCACAAAAGAATTTAGTAATAATGGAAGTATGACCAGCATAGAAGGGATGGATTATTCAATAAATGATTATTTAATTATCTAACTATTCAAGGGAAAAATAAATGAACAGTTATATCTTTACCTTATGCCACATAACAAAATAAATTGCAGATAGATTATAAAATTTTAATTTAAAACAGGAAATGCTTAAAGATTCACAAAAAGATGTAAATATTTACCTGACTTCGCATAGGAACTAGTTCATGGATTTGCTTAGTAAAATCTAAAACATTTGTTGACAAAGTGGAAGCATTATAAATAACATTAAAAGGGAAATCACGAAACAAGTAAAAATATTTGCAACATATGACAAAAGAATAGTATTCTTCATATGTAAAAAGTGCCTACAAAATAATAGGAAAAAACAATAGAATAGTGTGTCCAATAGAATAATGGACAAAGGTAGCCTGCACAATAGGTAATAAACAGGGAAAAACTGTTCCTACACACCAACTATCAAGGAAATGCAAATTGTAACCACAAGATAATTATTTACTTAATAAAATAGGCTAAGGCTTTAATCAGTCATAATGCCAGTGTTGTGATTGGGTATGGCAATGGACAGACATGACTGGCTGAGCACACATGGGCAGCATCTTCCTGCAGAGCGGTTTGGCCATAGTTGTTAGAAGCTTTGTACTCCTAGGGATTTATCCTGAGGAAATAGCCATGAATATTTAGAAATATTTACCTGGGACATCACAGTCCAGAGAAGAGAAAAATTGGCGATAATGAAAATTTCTAAAAATGAGACATTACCTAAGTAAGTTATGAAATACTCTAAATCAAGTACTTAGGGAAAAATAAAACAACAACTTAAGGCCTATCTCGGTATTCAGAAGTATGAATGACTTACTTTTTTCTTTGAACTTTTCTGAAATTTTCAAATTGTCCTCAGTGAATTTGTATTTATAATCCAGTAAAATGTTATATAAAGTTTTAAAAGATTGAAAAGAAAAGCATTTATTTGAAAGCAAGCTATGGTTTAGTGAGCAATAAAATTGGTTAGGAAGGATGGAGTAAAATTTTAAGGAACCTTGAAAGTCAGGCAGATTATAGGAAATGTGAAGTCATTTACAGTCCCCCCCCACACACCTTATTCCATGTTACTCAGTATGTAATACAAGGAAGGGTAGCATTGTAAACAAATGGAATCTCATGGCATTGTTACTTAGCTCAGTAATAAAAGCTGTTTTGACCAGGAGTCTGGATGTGCAGCTCCTTTTTATTTAAGAGAGAGCATGTGCCTGTTTACAAACTATGAGCAGTTATTAGAATAAATATCAAAGTGTACAGTTACACAAACTACTTTATTTTTCAGCAAGCCTTCAGATTTGAACTTTAGTTTTTATATGTTAGCTATTCCACTTCTTATGGCTGTTTTATGTGTCTATAAGATAGAGACATTTGGTTGGATGTGTTGTGATTTCAGCATTCTGTGGCAGAAGGTGTCTGTCCTAGAGGCTATGCTGTCCCCGCGTTCCTGGAGATGAGAGCCAGTTCTGACACACTGAGTGAATGAGGCACATGAACATTGCTGGGCTCATCCTTAAATCATTGTCACTGTTCTCTGCTTTTAGCGCCACCCAAGACTGTCAAACCCCCTGAGGATCAACTGAAGTCGGAGAACCTTGAGGTGTCCAGTTCCTTCAACTACAGTGTGCTGCAGCATCTCGGCCAGTTTCCACCCCTTATGCCCAACAAGCAAATCGCGGAGTCGGCCAATAGCAGTAGCCCCCAGAGCTCTGTGGGGGGCAAGCCTGCCATGTCCTATGCCAGCGCTCTGCGGGCCCCTCCAAAGCCCAGGCCCCCTCCTGAGCAGGCCAAGAAGAGTAGCGACCCTCTGTCTCTCTTCCAGGAACTGAGCCTGGGAAGCTCATCTGGCAGCAATGGCTTTTACTCATATTTTAAATAATCACTTTTTTTTCCCCTCAAGGGAGAATGTTTTAATTTCTGTTTGTATCAGTAGAATTAAGGTAGTTGGACTTCATCTATAGATGCACAGTTCCCTTTGTTTTAATATTAAATATGTTCTCACTTAATTGCTTTGCTGCTAGACTTGCAACTAATTTTTTTAAGTATATTCCATTATTTTGCATTTTTGATGTGTCAAAACTTTGACAGCTTTTATGTAGAATAAAAAAATTTTAAAATTTGTGTATTGTTACATATGTTTGCATCAAGCTAGCAGCCAAGAGGTTAATTGTGCAACTATTAAAAAAAAAAAAAAAGAAAAAAAAGTTTGTCTAAAATGTATTTAAAAAGAAAAAAAAATTGTAAGTAGCATTTACATTTATTCAATAATATTACCATATGCTGGGTTTCTGTACCAGAAATGGCCAGTTGATGTACAAATGTATGTTATTTTTGCTTAAATTCATTTAAATTTTTTTTAAAATAAAGGGGCAGCATCTTCTAAGTACTTTATCAGCTTTTTTTTTTTTTTTTTTTTTTTGGTGACACGATGCTGCGTTCTAGAACTTTTATAGTTTTAGACTATGTATGATGTGTTGTTGTAATCTCCATCCACCATAGGATAGAGTTAAAGGCATTCTTTGCAGGCATATTTTGTATGCCATTGTTTTTTGAAATGTGAAAAAAACGTTGGCATACTTAGTTATTTTTTGGACAAGCTACACTTCAAGCTTGTTTTTAATGTTAATTTGATAGTGTGTGTTTTTTTTTTTTAAACAAATCAAGAAGCTGAAAAATTTTTAGGATTGTTGGTGCTTAGTAGACTTGATAACTATTTTAAAAATGCGTGAATTTAGTACAATTCTTTTTTTCTCACTATGCATGTGTAAATGTTTGTAACCTGGCTTCCCTCTTCTCCAGTGGTATAAAGAATTGTGCCGCTTTAAGGTTTGGGTTTTTTTCCCTCCAGTAAAAATTTTGGTACCTTATTTGATGTTTACATTAAAATGTGACATTATATGTGGCAATTCAAATATTTTGCTAGCTGTCTTGTTTGAGGAAGACCATTAAAGAAGAAATATTATGTTTGTCAAAAATGTATCAAAATTCATCAGAATCTGGGGCAGAAAACTACCCTTGTTTTTCATGTCTTTCAATTCTTCTAAAATTCCCCTGTTGAACTTGTACACAATATAAAATTTAATAAGCCATCTTAAATATTCTACCATCTAAAATTTGCTTTGAATGAATTTTGGTAAAATCCAAAGGAAAATGTTTACCCTCTTGAAACTTTTGGTCTTGTCACACATTTAAAGCAATATATGTCCTTATTTTCCTGACCTAGTAATACTACTTTTGTATTTCAGAGGTATCTTGAAACTACAATATAAACTTTTAAAAAATAATAAGACGAAGCTGGGAAACCTTTCAAATGAACCCAATCTTCCTGATGATCCATTCAAAAACAGGATTTTGGAAGACCACTTTTGATAGGCCATCCTATAATCAAAGTACGTTTTTTTAAAACCAGGTTGAAAAGTGGCAAAAGTAAAGAAAAATTACTGACATTTCTTCTATGATTGGAGTTTAGTTTATGTTGGCCAGCTACAGCCCCTTTTAATCCTCAGACAATTTGGGATAAAAGAGTGCCTTTGGTTAATGGTTAGCAAGCTCCAGGACAAGCGCCGCGTGCCTCTTTTATTCAGCTCTTTCTGCTAAGAGTGCGGTTCATTTGTGTGTGGCTTCGCGTTACAGGCTGTGAGTCTCTGTGTAAGGTGGCAGACATAGACTTGTAAACTGCAAACTTGTTAATGGTTAGTATAAATCACAGTTGAAAACTGAGCCAGCAAGTTCCAGCACCACACGTTCTCTGTATGATGTCAGATCACCACATTTAGCAATGTCAGATTTTACTCAGCATACTTTAGTAGGAAGAAAAGAAGAAAAAGTTTTGCCATGTAGCTATGTACTTTTAAGTCTATGACAAAGCTCAAGACATAGTCTGAATGAAAATTAGATCTCCCCAATGTGAGGCTGTTAGAATTTTCCCATCAGTGATTATCCACCCCCCGGCCCCCGCCCCAGTACGCAGGACTACAATGCAAGCTAGGTAAGTGTTCAAAAGCAATCTGATAATATGAAGACAATATGAAGACAAAATTGTCAAGTCAAGGCTTTCAGTTGACCCCTTGTCATGAGGTTATTGCCTAATTTTCTGTTTTCTATACTTGAATCTTTAAAAAAATATCAGTTTTTAAATTATTTATATTTATATTTAGTTAAGGCTCATGGGGTCATATATGCACCCCCATTACCTTATATAAATATGTTGATGATGGAAGCTTTGGATAAGGAAGCTATTAAGTTGTCATGACATCCTTGTTCTAAGCAGTTATTTCTAAAAACTAAAAATAATAGCTACTTATTGGTCCACCTCTCTGCTGTGAGTATGTGAGTGCTCCTCATTCCTTATCATTTCCATAGCCAGTCAAGGATTCTAATGTTGCTTCCATCTGATACTCTTCTTAGATTCTGCATCAAATGCTTATTTTGACTTATAACAAGCTTACTCTTCCTCAGCATTACATAATGCCATCTTTGTAACTGTGCTTTAAAGAACCTGCTCATTATGCATAGTATCTTAGAACATTTTGAACAAGTCTTGTGTAAGAATCATTGCAAGTTTCCATCAAAATGAGGCATGTCTTCTGAGTACAGCTGATGTTCTTTGGGTATTACTTGAGTAGTAGTAGCAAGTACCCATAAATCAGATTTATGAAACATAACTTATATACTAGGTTCAACCCTTATATATGCATATATATGTATAGTATATGTATATATGTATATAAATTTTTTTTTCCAGAAAACTTGATGATAGCACTCAGATAATACCAAGTATTACCAGCTTCCATTTCTTCAGAACAGATTTTTTTCTAAGTGAGGTTAATTGTTCACATAATGTCTTTTTACGTCTTTGTCCTTTGTATCACACTGAAGTTTTCTTTTTCTTGCCAGAATATTTTGTTTCACTTTTTAATTTCAGTTCTACTTGAGATTTTCTTTTTTTTTAACCTTAAAGACTATTTTAGATGATAGAGTTTGTAAAGTAGAGCCTTCATGCTGAAAAATTTCTTTTCATGATCTAAAAATGGTATTTTGTTACGATTTGAAGAACCTCATTCCGTGTAACATGGATATTTTCTGGTGTGTTTTTAAAGGGGGTTTTGGTTGTCATTTGGACATATGCTTTGCCAAAATGTTATAGCAGAACTTTGTTTTTGATTAATCAGTAGTAGTTAATTATTGACCATTTAAACTAACATGACCTTAATTATCCTTTTCTCACACAGATATGCTCTCTATCCAGGTCATTTTTTACACATGAAATAACAAAAAATTTGTGTAGGTTTTTTTTTTTTTTTTTAATCATCAGATTTTAGAATAAGTTTAGGTTTGATGTAAACATCAACTGGTCTTTTCAGTTCAGAGAACTGCAGAATAAGTACAATAAGCAGAATTCCCACTGAATAAGCATTACCTAATTAAACAGCAATTTCTAAGACCTATTTATGAAAATGCTCTCCTTTTTTATGGAGGCATTGGAGCTGCTGAGAAAGCTAACTGAATTTCCCGACTTTGGGATAATTAATAGGTAGTATTGTGTTGCTCTAGTGTAGTTGATTTTATGTGTTTAATATTTTTCATGTCAAGAGCAAAACTGCAGACGTAAAAGATATTTCTCTAGCCCCCTTAGCTACAGCGAGCCACCTTTGTTAAGAGTTCAGGATGTAAAGAAAATTTCAAGATAAATTTTAGTATTTCAACTATCAATATTAAGAAAATTAGACTTACTGAAATACTCATTTAAAAACAGACACCTTCTATAGCATTGTTTTACAGTGGAGTTGTTTTTAAAAAGGGAATCCCAGAAAGAATCTATAAAAATACAAAGTTAAAACTTTAAATGTATTGAAAGATACAAATTGGTGCTTTCAGATGTTATGTAGGCTAGCCATCGTTTTTTGTTTTTTTCCCTCCAGCTCCTCAATGATAGTAATTTGTCTTTTATGATTTACCAGACATTATTTCTTGCTTACCATCCCCTTAACATATGAAAATCCTTAATTTCTACTGCCACGCTATATGTCTTCCTGAATCTCAAGGTATAAATGTCTTAATGGATCTGATTTGTCTCCACTCTTTGCCATCTGATCCACATTCAAGCCGTCTAGAAATTAGAAAGAATAGCTAATGTTCTAACTATGATTTCTGGTTCAAAATATCACGTAGCAGTGCCAATCACTTATAAAGACACCATCTCCATCTTGAAAGAGTAACTGGCATGTTAGTCTTGAAAGTGCTCGTTATGATATGCTCCTCACATTTCCCATCTGCTTGAGGATGGACTTTTATTAGCTGAGACTTTAAAACTGCTAAAGTCACACTTTCTACTTTCATACCTGTTCAATTAGTAATGTCAAGACCATTGTTGCAAGGAGTGAATCTTACTAAACACATTCTGTTATTACTTTAAACTAGAATATGAGGTTCAAGAGATTTTAAAACAATTGTAATACTTAAAATTTTTGAACCCATTGAAAATGTCTACTTTGGAGTGAACTTTAAGGAAACAGTCACTGGAGTTTCTAAAAATTTTGGGGAGGGAGGTACCTAATGGAAGAATCTAGACTTAGAAACGTGAACTGTGGTTAAATTCCAAACCCAGTTCTGCAGTGGTCGTCTAAAGCGTCTAAAACTGGAGTGTTTAGAAAACCCAGAGACATTCATATAGTTTCAGTTATCAGAGTATTAGACCAGATTTTATTTGCAATTTGTTCAACAGAGAGATTTTATTTTGATACAGATATTAAGCATAAAGCATAGTAAGTTTTATATAATTCTATGAGTTTGTTAAACAATATTATGAAATTTTCATTATGTTCGTGGGGAGTCTTTTTAACTGTTTCTACCTCATATATGAGGTATCTTCTGTATTTTACTTTGCATACTAGCATGTGATTGCCTGCCTTAGAACTATGTAGAGGAGGGGAAATCAATATTACCTTTTAAGAAATTTTTGATTTTATGAAGTGTTTTCATTAATACTTTTTTAATGTTTGAGAAGGGGAAAGGGTGGCAAATTACATAGGTTGCAACACAGAGTAAAAGTCATATAGTACTATTTACAAATCTGTCCTGTTTTAAGATTTTAGAATTGTGAACAGGATGGAGCAGTGGTTCTTAAACTTTAGCCAGTATCAGAATTGCCTCGTGGTCTTGTTAAAATTCAGATAGCTGGATCCACCCCCAGCATTTCTGATTTTGGTCTGGAGCCTGATAATTTGCATTTCCAACAAGTTTCCAGGCGATGCTGATGCTGCCAGTCCAGGAACCACACTTTGAAAATCACCGGTCTGATTCTCACGGTTTGAAAGTCTCAGAGACCTTCAGAGTCCGAATGTCTTTTCAACCATGGATTTATTTACTCAGTGTAAAAAACTGATCTCTGGAGACATTTTTATAAATCCGGTGCCATGAGTGGAACATTTGTGGAGAAAGGTCTCCATGGAGCAACAGGCCCTTTGGATTGACCACCATCCCTCCTCCCTCTCACCCCTGCTGGGGTCTGCACTGCTCTTCCGCAGTAGGGTGAAGGAGCTCTTTGGTTTTAGGGTGAGTTTGCTTTTGTGTACACTGCTGCCTGGGCATCGGTCTAGAAGCTGTGCATTTGTTTGGTGTGCTTAGAGTCAATCTTGATCCACATGCATGGAAGTGAGAATCCTGGGAAGAAGCCATCAGAATGCCATGAGAATGCACCTAGCATGTATCAAGGCACTGAGTGTAGCAGTCCCTGTCCTAAGATGGCAGTGGCATGGAGCATCGAAAACAACAGATAATCCTTAAATAATAGTTTTTTTTGTTTTGTTTTTTTTGTTTTTTGGGACGGAGTCTTGCTCTGTCGCCCAGGCTGGAGTGCAGTGGCATGATCTGGGCTCACTGCAACCTCCGCTTCCTGGGTTCAAGTGATTCTCCTGCCTCGGCCTCCCGAGTAGTTGGGACTACAGGTGTGCGCCACCACACCCAGCTAATTTTTGTATTTTTTAGTGGAGACGGGGTTTCACCATGTTGGCCAGGATGGTCTCCATCTCTTGACCTCATGATCTTGCCTGCCTTGGCTTCCCAAAGTGCTGGGATTACAGACATGAGCCACCGTGTCTGGCCAGTGTTTAGTTTTTATGGTTATTTTTTTTTTTTGGTCGGGGGAGGGTGGTGAGGGCAAAGGATTTGTTTTTCAAATTATGTGTTTCTCAGGTTAACAAAGTTATTTTAGATTCTCTGGCATGCCAGCAGGTGTTAGAGAGAGCCTGAAGTGTTATATATGGCAGAAAATAAATGTCTCTGATTACTTTGCTACCTTTAAAAAAAAAATCTATGTGTGTTTGCAAAACAGCCTAGTGGGATCTGCCACCTGCACAGCATGGATTATTCATAAGTCATAGATGCACATGTGTATGGGCACGTTATTTTTGAGAAAGAAACTGCCTATAATATAATAAACCTGTCAGGTCTTTGGGTAGTTTTTAATTTGTGTGTTGTTGCTGTTTTATCTGGACTGCATCTTGGGGGGTATTGGGCTCTGCTTCTGGTTTTTAGTTTGGCTTTGAATTTACTGAGATACTAGAAAGACAAAAAAAAATCTATTTTTAAGGTAATAGAATACAGAATGACTTAGGTGTAAAAGTACACGTGAAGACCGTCGTAGAATATACAGCTTTGGAGTTTTCTTAAGACACAGTCCTTCCTGCTGAAAAGGCTCGCTAACCTTCGGAGAGGATTGTTTATATTTTCAGTCTAGGTTCCTTTATGCAGTCCCAACTTAGGGGGAACTTTGGTTTATTTACACTTCGCTTTGCACGATACCTTGTATGCAAAGACCTCTTTATATCTTTCAGTAGGTCAGAGGGCTCTTTGTCCTGGGTGAAGTCCCAAAGTGTCAGTGCAGCTGAGAATGTCTCTCAGCCTCCCCCTTTACAGAGGAAGGGTCCTGGATTCTCATAAATCCAGACCATGCCTGCTTCCTATAAATCCATGTATATGACATTGTACTGTATCTGATTCCTGTGCCAGTCATCTGACCTGATTCTTTAAACCCCATAAAGGTACTGGCTATATGTAGTAGTTGTATCCTAGGTAAATATGGTGATTGAAATACTTCTCTTCTAAATTATAAAGATAATGAGTTCTGCATTTTATTAAAGGGTCCTGTTATTAGTGACACAGGATTTTTTTTTTTTAATGCTTCATACATATAGTTCTTGTCTAAACTTGTTCAGCTAACTTCATAGATCAGTTACTTAGCAAATTCATACTGGGTCTTATTTTGGGAAGTCTTCCTGAAGGAAGCTATACAAAACTGAGGTGGTCAGGTTCATCTCTTCGAAGTACCAGTTATACAGCCATCTAAATAAGCATAATTTGTGGCAAAATTATAACAATGTTTTTTCTTTGCAGTAAACGATACCTCATCTAAGAGGCTCTAATACCTAAAGAGTTTATCCTTAAAAGGAAAGGTGACTTTGTACCATAAAATAACCCCAAAGCCACTCTCTAGGGTTTTTATTTTCTTCTTTGTCTTTATCTTTTCTAACTTAGTTTTGGAATTACGTTAGCTACTTTGGTTCCATAGAACAAGTTTTCAACTTGGGGTCTACAGTTCCTACAGTGTGCTCATTGTCTCAGTGAAGTTCTTTTGTTTTCAAAGATTCATGGTAACACAAAATGTATTTTACTGCTACAACTAAAATGTATTTATAATAAAATGCCTTTTTAATAATTTGGAGATGTGTTTATTATGTGTGAACTCTAATTCTCTGCTTCCTTCTGCTCTTAAGGTCAAAGATCTGACTGAAGTTAAGCACAGCCCTTTGATTTTATTCCTAATAGTAAATGGTAAAACGAATGTAACTGAGAACTCAGTGTGAATTTGTAAAGTTGTAATTCTGCTTTCCAGAAATTTGTGACTTGGCTTAAATCCCCAAACTTCAGCAGTAATGCTTTTAAGACTTAAAAGTGTTACCTGAAAGTTAAAGATCTCCAGTGGTCAGCGAGAAAATAAGCCCTTTTCAAAGAGTCATTCAACGTATATCTTACGAATTTAAGAAAATTATCCTGAATTACTCTTAACAAGTCACTTAGTTGTTAATGCAGCTTGGAATTTATTTGAGAACTCATAAACCTAATTTGTAGCAATATATTATGTATATTATGTAGGTATAGTCATGTACTTCACAGTAATGCGTGACAAGCATTAATTCAACAATCTAAAAAAAATTGCTGGTTGTGCAGAAAATTGTCCTGAGTCAAGGTCTTGTTTTTCTTGGGGAAATAATTCTTTGCATCTGCCATGATGTGATTTTGAGAAGCGTTAGCAGGTCACAGAAGGCTTTGTGTGCCCTGGCTATTTTATTTTTAACATCCTATTAATGTGGCACCATAAATCTAGCTTGAATATACTGTGCTTCAAGTTTGTAAATGTAAGTAGATGGGACGGTCAGCATTTCCTAAGGACAATGTACGGTTTGTACTCATTGTGGTGAATCCATTTTAAGCTAGGTATCTCGCTTTGAGTTGATTTGATATGACAATCTAATCTGGACTTTAGAAATAAAAACTTCTTTCTATATAAATCAAATGGATTTGGGGGACTCCTTGAGCTGTTCCCTGCTCTAGATGAAATAACCCCAGGCTCCACTGTCAGTGGGAAAATGCAGATGTGATTGCCTCAGGTGTTAGCCCTATGCCATATTGATGCCCTTTGAAGCATTTTTCTGAGAATGGTATTAGTATGAAAGTTAGTGTGTGTGAAAATGTAATTGATAAAACAATCACTTCCTTTCATCAAAACTGCCAGATGTGGAGTGCAGGTCAAGCATGAAGAGTGAAAGCTGGTTAGCAGAAGCAGTGCTGGGATGGAGAGCCGTTTTTAAACTGGAACATCCAGATACTCCTGTGGTTAGCTCTGAACAGCCAAAGAGCACTTAGTCTGAAATTGACTCTGCTGCTCGAGTTACATAATATTGTCCTAACAAATCAATTCCCTAATGAGTGGAAATCCTCTTAAGATTTGAAGAGCCCTCAGTTCATGCTACCAACTGCAACCAGTTCCCTTTCTGAAATAGATCAGATTGTACCACTCTTTTGCTGAAAAGCCTTCAGTGGCTCTCCATCACATCCTACGTTTCTTAGCTGGACTTGGAGGCACCCAAGGCATGTTCCTGTGCATTGCACATACCAGGTTATAGCAGATCAGTCACCGTCACTTCCTGAATAAGCCCTTGATCTTCCGGCCTCTCGATTTTGTTTGGAACAAGCCCATCAGCTCTCAGACTCCCACTCCCCAGGGATACTGATTTATTGAGACTCAATTTCACCTCCCACACTACCCAGTTGGAATTAGCCCGTTTTGTCTCTGTGCTTGCAATTAAGCTTTATACCTCCCTTATCACCATTTTTGTGTCATAGTTGGGAGTCTATGAGCTTTTGGGAAGCAGAGATCATGTCCTCAGACCTCTAAACCACCAGCACCAGCTCTGTGCCTGTTGTATGGCAGGCTTTTGATGAACGCTTGCTGAACTGGATCTGGGGGTTTGATCGAGAGAAGAGCTTAAAGATGCTCTCCCCTTCCCGTTGACATTCTTTTTTTTTTTTTTTTTTTGAGATGGAGTCTTGCTCTGCTGCCCAGGCTGGAGTGCTGTGGCCGGATCTCAGCTCACTGCAAGCTCCGCCTCCCGGGTTCACGCCATTCTCCTGCCTCAGCCTCCCGA
>NW_012110918.1:2604399-2608966 GCF_000951035.1 Colobus angolensis palliatus | reverse complement strand
CCAGGATGGTCTCGATCTCCTGACCTCGTGATCCGCCCGTCTCGGCCTCCCAAAGTGCTGGGATTACAGGCTTGAGCCACCGCGCCCGGCCCCCGTTGATATTCTTTGCCTGACATCCTTTGCCCACACAGTGCAGCCTTATGACAACACTTGGCAGGAGAGTGATGGCTTGGATGAAGGAAGAGTAAGCTGTCCTGTCCGGTGATGTCTCTGCCCGTTCCACATGGTTCTCCGAGCAGTGACAAAGTATTAGCATTCATGAGTATTTTGTGTCTTGCCTGATATCACTGTTAGAACCCCTCTCCTGACAGCTTCACCATGGTTATGTCAGTGTTGATGGATGCTGCCTACTTTAGCATATTCTGGTTTGTAGGCATATACCTGCCATGCAGTGCTCTGGGAATGTGATGAAATTCCTCCTTTGAAGCTCTGGTTGATTTGAAATCCACAGAGGAAGGTAATTAAGTTGAACAGAAGCTGCAGCTTGCAAAACCTATGGCATTATCCCACTCTTAGCTCATTAAAACTGCTGCTCTGCAAATTGATTTGAACCTTTGTTTCAGGAAATTGTGCTGCAATTCCCTGAGAACAAAGTGGTGCTGGCGAGGTGATCTGGAGGAGCCAGTGAAGGACTCTGAAGGTAGGCATGGCCACCAGAATACTCAGCTCACATGCTGTGCTCCCCTGCACACGGAGCCGTGGGAGGATGGAGTTCTGATATTGTTCAATCTGGGAAGATTGAACAGAAACACTGATGACAAGCTGTTTTGGATGTAGGAGGGGAGTGCCTGAAAGTTTGGAGACCTTACAAAGGAAACTCGGAAATGTTCCAATTAGTCTTCTGAGTTTTGTTTCCTTTATAGGCAAAAGATACACAGGAGCCTAAAGGGAAGGTCCGGAAGTCACAAGAGTAGGTGGCCTTGTCTTCGTGCCTGGTCCCCAAACCCACCCACTGGTTAAGTCTTCCATCTGTTTAGAATTCAGAGATGTTTGTGATTTTCCAAAGCTAAACAGACGTCGGGGCTCTAGGCTCCTTTTCTTAGACAAAGTTTTGCAGATTCAATCCTCTCAGCTTTAGAACCAGGTTTAAAGCAAGTTGTATAACCTGGGGCAAAATTAACAGAAGATGACTGGGAGATGGGTGAGGGAATAGGCTTCATCTTGATAAGTCAAATCTCAGGGTGGCTGTCGAGGACCACAGGTAATTCCTGCTGGGCTGGCTCAGCTAACAGAGGGGAAGATCAACATTTTTGAAAAAAAATAGTGATCTACTGTAATTATAGAAATTTATTTATTTATTTATTTATTTGGAGATAGACTCTCACTCTGTTGCCTAGGCTGGAGTGCAATGGCACGATCTCGGCTCACTGCGACCTCTGCCTCCCGGGTTCGAGCAGTTCTCCTGCCTCAGCCTCCCGGGTTCGAGCAATTCTCCTGCCTCAGCCTCCCGAGTAGGTGGGACTACAGGTGCCTGCCACCACGCCCAGCTAATTTTTTGGATTTTAGTAGAGACGGGGTTTCGCCATGTTGTCCAGGCTGGTCTCAAACTCCTGAACTCAGGCAATCCGCCCGCCTCGGCCTCCCAAAGTGCAAGGATTATAGACATAAGGCACCGCACCTTACTTGAAATCTGTCTGTTCTTAAAACCTGTCAGCTGATGTGTTCTAGCTCAGAAAATCATCTCATCTCAGAGATGTGCAGCTGTGGGCTCTGCTGTAGCAAATACAGCTGGCTCAGTCACATTTATCTGACTTAAGCAAAGCTCAAGGACAAGCCACTGTGGCTGCCAACACCTGAGGTCAGGGACCTGGATTGTGAATGGGCTCTTTTGTACTCTTTTCTTGCTTCTTGAGGTCTTATGGTGTGGATTCTCCCACCACCTTTTTTTTTTTTGAGACAGGGTCTCACTCGGTCACCCAGGCTAGAGTTCAGTGGTGCAGTTATAGCTCACTGCAGCCTCCACCTCCCGGGCTCAAGCAATCCTCCCACCTCAGCCTCGTGAGTAGCTGGGACCATAGGTGTGTACCGTCATGCCTGGCTAATGTTTTGTTTTTTTGTTTTGGTAGAAACAAAGGCCTGCTATGTTACCCAGGCTAGTCTTGAACTCCTGGGATCAAGTGATCCTCTTGCCTCAGCTTCCCAAAGTGCTGGGATGACAGGCGTGAGCCACTGCATCCAGCCCCGATTCTTTTTTGTAGCATTGCATGCGTCCCTCCTGCCCATTCCCTCTCTGACTTTAGTTCATGAGCTTATTTACTGCACTAGCATGTCCTGAGGTCACTGGGTGCTGCTGTGCAGAGGATTTGGCAAAAGGATTGTGGGGAAGGGGGTGATTCTAGCTGGCAGGATGATTCTGCAGAAAATATAGGCCTTACTTTCAAAGAATTTATAATCAGCAAAGCATGTGGCCCAATGAGCTGTACTACAATGAGGTAAGTACTAGAAATATGAACAAAGTGTCAAAGAGAAGAGAAGCGTGAATTTTGCCCTGAGGAGTTGGAGAATATCTCACCTCGTAATGTCTGAGCTGGGCCCTGCAGAACAAGTAGGGTAGAGAGGGCCAGGCCACATGCCCCTTCTATGCTTCCAAGGAACCCTCCCAAGGCCAGGTGCAGTGGCTCACACCTGTAATCCCAGCACTTTGGGAGGCCAAGGTGGGCAGATCACGAGGTCAAGAGATCGAGACCAGCCTGGCCAACATGGTGAAACCCTGTCTCCACTAAAAATACAAAAATTAGCTAGGCATGGTGGCACATGCCTGTAATCTCAGGTACTTGGGAGGCTGAGGCAGGAGAATTGCTTGAACCCTGGAGGCAGAGGTTGCAGTGAGCCAAGATCGCACCACTGCACTCCAGCCTGACGATACAGCGAGATTCCGTCTCAAAAAAAAAAAGGAACCCTCCCTGTCGACAAAAGGAATCAAACTCTGTAAAATATTTGAAGAGATTTATTCTGAGCCAAATTTGAGTGACCATGGCCCATGACACAGCCCTCCGGAGGTCCTGAGAACACGTACCCAGTGTGGTCAGGGCATAGCTTGATTTTATATATTTTATGGAGGCATGAGACATCAATCAAATACATTTAAGAAATACATTGGTTTGATTCAGAAAGGCAGGGCAGCCTCAAAGCGGGGGCTTCTAGGCTATAGGTAAATTTAAATATTTTCTGGTTGACAATTGGTTGAGTTTATCTGAAGACCTGGGATTAATGGAAAGGAATGTTCAGGTTAAGATAAAGGATTGTGGGGACCAAATTTTATTGTGCAGAGGAATCTCTTAGATAACAGACTTCAGAGAGAGACAGCAGATTGTAAAATCTTTCTTTCTTTTTTTTTTTTTTTTGATATAGAGTCTTGCTGTGTCACCCAGGCTGCAGTGCAGTGGCATGATCTCGGCTCACTGCAACCTCTGCCTCCCGGGTTCAAGCAATTCTTGTGCCTCAGCTTCCCGAGTCGCTGGGATTACTGATGTGTGCCACCATACCTGGCTAATTTTTGTATTTTTAGTAGAGACGGGGTTTCACTGTGTTAGCCAGGCTGGTCTCGATCTCCTGACCTCGTGATCCACCCGCCTCAGCCTCCCCAAAGTGCTGGGATTACAAGGGTGAGCCAACGTGCCTGGCCTAAGTGAAGGATTCGAGGTGAAGAGATTCTCCTGGATCTTCTGAGCAGGCCCAGTGTAATCACAGGGGCCCTTCTAAGAGGTAGGCAGGAGAATCAAAGTAAAGAGGCAGAGGGGCCATGATGGAAGCAGAGATTGGAGTGATGTAGCCACAAACCAAGGAGAGCCTCTGACTCCAGAAACTGGAAAAACAAGGCAATCAATTCTCACCTGAAGCTTCCAGAAGGAACGATCCCTGCGGACACCTTGATTTTTGCCTCCTAAGACTCATTTCAGACTTCTGATCTCCAGAACTAGCAGAATAAGTTTGTGTTATTTTAGGCCACTAAGTTCCCGTTATTTGCTACAGCATCCATGGAAAGCAAACATACTCAGTAAACGTGTGTGTTTAAGTGAAGGAGGCCCCATGTGGGAGGGATGTCAGCTGGCTTGGTATGTTTGAGAAACAGTGTTCTCCAGAGCAGTCAGTGCTTACCAGTGGCAGAGAGAGGGTCAGAGAGCCCTTAGGCGTGGCAGAAAGAACGAAAATGAGGAGATGGATTTGGGAGTCATTTCAGAAGCAGAATCTGCGAGGCTTGACTCAGTGAGCAAGATAGGAGTCCAAGAAATGACAGCAACTTCTGGCTTGGGGGCATAGGTACATAGGGTGCCCATCGAAGTGAGGGAACAGAAAAGGCAGAGTCGGTTTGGTTAAGAAAAATCATGGGTTGGGGCCAGGCGCGGTGGCACATGCCTATAATCCTAGCACTTTGGGAGGCGGAGGCGGGTGGATCACCTGAGGTCAGGAGTTCGAGACCAGCCTGGCCAACATGCTGAAACCCCATCTCTAATTAAAAATACAAAAAACTAGCCGGGCAAGGTGGCGGGCGTCTGTAATCCCAGCACTTTGGGAGGCCGAGACGGGAGGATCACGAGGTCAGGAGATTGAGACCATCCTGGCTAAC
>NW_012110918.1:2597260-2599463 GCF_000951035.1 Colobus angolensis palliatus | reverse complement strand
AGAGAAGCGTGAATTTTGCCCTGAGGAGTTGGAGAATATCTCACCTCGTAATGTCTGAGCTGGGCCCTGCAGAACAAGTAGGGTAGAGAGGGCCAGGCCACATGCCCCTTCTATGCTTCCAAGGAACCCTCCCAAGGCCAGGTGCAGTGGCTCACACCTGTAATCCCAGCACTTTGGGAGGCCAAGGTGGGCAGATCACGAGGTCAAGAGATCGAGACCAGCCTGGCCAACATGGTGAAACCCTGTCTCCACTAAAAATACAAAAATTAGCTAGGCATGGTGGCACATGCCTGTAATCTCAGGTACTTGGGAGGCTGAGGCAGGAGAATTGCTTGAACCCTGGAGGCAGAGGTTGCAGTGAGCCAAGATCGCACCACTGCACTCCAGCCTGACGATACAGCGAGATTCCGTCTCAAAAAAAAAAAGGAACCCTCCCTGTCGACAAAAGGAATCAAACTCTGTAAAATATTTGAAGAGATTTATTCTGAGCCAAATTTGAGTGACCATGGCCCATGACACAGCCCTCCGGAGGTCCTGAGAACACGTACCCAGTGTGGTCAGGGCATAGCTTGATTTTATATATTTTATGGAGGCATGAGACATCAATCAAATACATTTAAGAAATACATTGGTTTGATTCAGAAAGGCAGGGCAGCCTCAAAGCGGGGGCTTCTAGGCTATAGGTAAATTTAAATATTTTCTGGTTGACAATTGGTTGAGTTTATCTGAAGACCTGGGATTAATGGAAAGGAATGTTCAGGTTAAGATAAAGGATTGTGGGGACCAAATTTTATTGTGCAGAGGAATCTCTTAGATAACAGACTTCAGAGAGAGACAGCAGATTGTAAAATCTTTCTTTCTTTTTTTTTTTTTTTTGATATAGAGTCTTGCTGTGTCACCCAGGCTGCAGTGCAGTGGCATGATCTCGGCTCACTGCAACCTCTGCCTCCCGGGTTCAAGCAATTCTTGTGCCTCAGCTTCCCGAGTCGCTGGGATTACTGATGTGTGCCACCATACCTGGCTAATTTTTGTATTTTTAGTAGAGATGGGGTGTCACCATGTTGGCCAGACTGGTCTTGAACTCCTGACCTCAGGTGATCCACCCACCTCGGCCTCCCAAAGTGCTGGGATTACAGGCATGAGCCACCGCGCTCGGCCTAAAATGTTTCTTATCTGACCTAAAAGGGTGACTGGCTCTTAGTTGATTTTCTGCTGGATCTGGAAAGAAAGGCAAGAAAACAAAGGGGGAAAAGGATTCTCTATAGTGTGGATTTTTCCCACAAGAGATTTTGCAGGGTAATTTCGAGGTATGGCAAGGAAATATATTTTGGGGTTAAATATTTTTTTCCTTGTCTGATAATGTTACGCCAGTCAGATTGAAAAGTAAGTCACAATATATAGGGTCAAATAAAACCCATCTGATGAGGATTATGATTTGTAGGGCATGACTCCTTAGGCCCCTTAAGTAGGAATTTGAGCAAGTTAAAAAAAAAAAATTGGAGCTTAGTCCTCATCCCAAATCTCATAGCACTTTACTGTTTATTTTTTATTTTTATTTTTATTTTTGAGATGGACTTTTGCTCTTGTTGCCCAGGCTGAAGTACAGTGGCACCATCTTGGCTCACTGAAACCTCTGCCTCCTGGGTTCAAGAGATTCTCCTGCCTCAGCCTCCCGAGTAGCTGTAAATGACAGGCACCCACCACCATGCCTGGCTAACTTTTTGTATTTTTAGTAGAGATGGGGTTTCAGCGTGTTGGCCAGGCTGGTCTCGAACGCCTGACCTCAGATGATCCACCCGCCTTGGCCTTCCAAAGTGCTGGGATTAAAGGCATGAGCCACCTCGCCTGGCCAGCACTTTACTTTAAAATCATCTGCCATTGAACTCCGAGTTCCTGAAGGACAGAACCATAATTTATTCCTTGTTTTATTCTAGTTTAGCACAGTGCCTAGCCTGGCATGCAATGTTGATCATCAGCATGGTGGACAGAACAGTGGTCCTCCCAAATATCCTCATCCGAATCCTCAGACCCTGTGTGTGGATGTCCACTTCCTAACCTATAGGGACCTGCTTCTTTATATGGAAAAAGGGACTTGGCAGGTGTGCTTAAGTGAAGAATTTTTTATTTTTTAGACTGAGTCTTGCTCTGTCGCCCAGGCTGGAATGCAGTGGTGTGATTTTGGCTCACTGTAAGCCCCGCCTCC
>NW_012110918.1:2592705-2594495 GCF_000951035.1 Colobus angolensis palliatus | reverse complement strand
TTTTAGTAGAGACGGGGTTTCACCGTGTTAGCCAGAATGGTCTCGATCTCCTGACCTCGTGATCCGCCCGCCTCAGCCTCCCAAAGTGCTGGGATTACAGGCATGAGCCACCGCACCTGGCCGCCATTACTTTTCTTGAGACAGAGTCTCGCTCTGTCACCCAGGGTGGAATGCAGTGGCAGGATCTTGGCTCATTGCAACCTCCGCCTCACAAGTTCCAGTGAGTCTCCTGCCTCAGCCGCCCAAGTAGCTGGGATTACAGGTGCCCACCACCTCGCCTGGCTAACTTTTTTTTGTGTGTGTATTTTTAGTAGAGACAGGATTTCACCATGTTGGCCAAGCTCGTCTTAAACTCCGGACCTCAAGTGATCCACCTGCCTCTGCCTCCCAAAGTGCTGGGATTACAGGCATGAGCCACCGCTCCTGGCCAGTTTTTGCCATTCCTTTCAATGGCAAAAACTGCAATTACATTTGCACCGACCTAATAGTTTCGATATTGTGTTAATTGTGGAGATTTTGCATTAATTTTAATTGTTAAAAAAGTCCCAGTCAGTATATCCAAAACAACCGAAAGCAGGGACTGAAGCAGAGCGTGAACCCATGTTGATAGCAGCAGTAAGTCACAGGAGGCAAGAGTTGGAAACAACCCAGCGTCCATCAATGGATGAGTGGATAAACAAAATATGGGAATACGTAGAGTGGGATATTGCTGGGCCTGAAAAAGGAAGTGAGTTCTGATACCTGGTACCATGCGAACGAACCTTAAAGGCATCAGCAGCCGAGGGAAATGAGCCAGTCACAAAAAGACCAATACTCCGTGATTCCACTGATTCAAGGTACCTAGAGGAGTCAAACTCCCAGAGACAGAAAGTGGAAGGGTGGCTGTGGGAAGGAGAGGATGTGGAGTTAGTGCTTGTGAGTTTCAGCTGAGGATGATGAAGCGTTCTGGAGATGCACGGTGGTCAGAGTTGCACAATGTGAGTGTATTTCATGCAACTGAACTCTACACGTAAATGTGATTAATTTTACATTATGTATATTTTACCACAGTTCTTAAAAAATCGCACTTAAGTCTGGATCTTTATGAACTAGTTGCTGGTCCTGCCTCTGCTGCCCTCTTTGCCTCGGGGAAGATGATGGATGTAAAAAAGCTGGGAAAGCCTGGGCAACGTGGCGAAACAATGTCTCTAAACAAATATATATATATATATATATATATATATATATATATATATAAATTAACTAGGTGTGGTGGCGTGTGCCTGTGGTCCCAGCTACTTGGGAGGCTGAGACGGGAGGATCACTTGAGCCCAGGAGGTCAAGGCTGCAGTGAGCTGAGATCCCTCCACTGTACTCCAGCCTGAGTGGTAAGACTCTGTCTCAAAAATAATAATAATAAAATAAATAAATAAACAAAAAATGCTGAGAAATTGCAAGTGTGACAGGACATCAAGTTTTGCTGGGTGTCAAAGTCACGCAGTTCCAGGAGACGAAGTGGGCGGATCACCTGAGGTCAGGAGTTCGAGATCAGCCTGGCCAACATGGCGAAACCCCATCTCTACTAAAAGTAAAAACATCAGCCTGGTGTGGTGGTGGGCGCCTGTAATCCCAGCTGCTCAGGAGGCTGAGGCAGGAGAATCACTTGAACCCGGGAGGCAGAGTTTGCAGTGAGCTGAGATTGTGCCACTGCACTCCAGCCTGAGCGACAGAGCGAGACTCTGTCGAAAGAAAGAAAGAAAGAAAGAAAGAAAGAAAGAAAGAAAGAAAGAAAGAAAGAAAGAAAGAAAGAA
>NW_012110918.1:2584409-2592600 GCF_000951035.1 Colobus angolensis palliatus | reverse complement strand
AAAGAAAGAGAAAGAAAGAAGGAAAGGAAGGAAGGAAGGAAGGAAGGAAGGAAGGAAGGAAGGAAGGAAGGAAGGAAAGAAGGAAGGAAAGAAGTAAGTCACGCAGTTCCAAGGAAGGAGTGAGAAGCCATGGGCTTCTGAGGCCAACCATAGGCTTCAGGGCAGATGGCACTGTTGTTCTGTGGTTGGGCTCTGGGTGGCCTTCAGAGCAGGACCTGCATGGACCCTGAAGTGAGGCCTTCAGTCCCTGGCAAAGCCGACCATTTTCCCCTCTGGACATCCTTCTGGCAGGCAGCATTTGGCAGGTGGGGAGTAAGACGTTTTCCCTCATTGGTTTGGTTGACTCTGTTTTGCTTTGCTCCATTGCCTGTTTCTGGGGCAGATGCCAGGATGTGTGGCTCTCTGGCAGACAGCCTCCAACCCTTTGGTTTGCATTGCAGTTCTGGCTGTGCTGAAGTATATCCTAAAAGAGTTAAAAGCCTGGGAAGCCGAATGTATTCTGTTTGGTGGATATTCCATTCAGATGTCTTTTGGGGGGTCCAACCCATAGGCACCCATGAGGAAGTAGAAAACACATGCCAAGGCCCTGGGCACGGTGGCTCACACCTGTATTCCCACCACTCTGGGAGGCTGAGGTGGGTGGATCACCTGAGGTCAGGAGTTTAAGACCATCCTGGCCAACATGGTGAAACCCCGTCTCTACCAAAAATACAAAAATTAGCTGGGTGTGGTGTCAGGCGCCTGTAATCTCAGCTACTTGGGAGGCTAAGGCAGCAGCATGGCTTGAACCCGGGAGGTGGAGGTTGCGGTGAGCTGAGATCACACCACTGCACTCCAGCCTGGGTGACAGAGCAAGACTCCATCGAAAAGAAAAGAGAAGAGAAGAGAAGGGAGAAGAGAGAGAAAATAGAGAAGAGAAAAGAGAAAAAAAGAGAAGAGAACAGAAAAGAAAAGAAAAAGGCACGCCAGTCTGATTCTGCTTAAAGTAAAAATAGTAATAAAACAATAATATGGGAGCCAGGCATAGTGGCTCACACCTGTAATTCCAGCTACTCCAGAGACTGAAGCAGGAGGACTGCTGGAGCCCAGAAGTTTGAGGCCAGCCTGGGCAGCATAGCAAGACTCCAATCTGTTAAAAAAAAAAAAAACTGACTGGGTGTGGTGGCCTCATGCCTGTAATCTCAGCACTTTGGGAGGCCAAGGCTAGTGGATCGCTTGAGCTCAGGAGTTAGAGACCAGCCTGGGCAACATATTGAAACCCCGTCTCAACAAAAAATGAAAAAAATTAGCTGGGTGTGGTGGCGCATGCCTGCAGTCCCCACTACTTGGGAGGCTGAGGTAGGAGGATCACTTGAGCCTAGGAACTTGAGGCTACAGTGAGCTGTGATTGTGCCACTATACTCCAGCCTGGGCACTGTACTCCAGAGTGAGACCCTGTCTCAAAAAAGAAAAAAACCTGGTGATATCAACCTCCAAAATGGTTATCGATGGGATGAAGTTATCTCCCTTCCTTGTTACTCATAAATTGTGGCCTCAGCTCCCTGGCTGGCCGGTAGTGTCATCTTCTGATTCTCCTTTACTTGGAGCAAGTTTGTTTCCTGGCTGGATCTTTGCATCTTTGAGTGAGTCTCCTCTGACACCCCTCCTAGCCCAGCCTCCCAGCCCCGAGGTACCGCAGGCAAATTGAAAGAATGAACTTCCCCTCAGCTTTCAGATGGGACCAGTAAGGGGTTGATATGTGGGCTGATGTTTGTACAGTTTTTCTCCAGAACAAGGGTAAACACACGTTTTTCATACAGGGTCAGATAGTAAATATTTTCGACATTGCGGGACAGAAGATCTCTGTTGAAACTACTCAATGGTGACGAAAGCAGCCACAGAATGGGTGTGGCTGGGTTCTAATCTAACTTTATTTACAGACATTGAGATGTGAATTTCATATTATCTTCATGTGTCATGAGATATTCTTCTTCTTTTTATCTTTAAATTATTTTATTTTTATTTTTTGTAGAGATAGAGTCTTGCTATGTTGCCCAGGGTGGTCTCAAACTCCTGGACTCAAACAGTCCTCTTGCCTCAGCCTTCCAAAGTACTGAGATTACAGGTGTGAGCCACGATGCCCAGTTCCTTGATTGTTTTGGGTTTTTTTTAATGTTTTGTTTTGAGATGGAGTCTCACTCTGTCGCCCAGGCTGGAGTGCAATGGCGTAATCTTGGCTCACTGCAACCTCCGCCCCCCGGGTTCAAGCGATTCTCCTGCCTCAGGCTGCCGAGTAGCTGGGATTACAGGTGCGCACCACCACGTCTGGCTAATTTTTTGTGTTTTTAATAGAGATGGGGTTTCATCATCTTGGCCAGGTTGATCTTGAACTCCTGACCTTGTGATCCACCCACCTTGGCCTCCCAAAGTGTTGGGATTTACAGGTGTAAGCCACCACGCCTGGCTTTTTTTTTTTAATTTAATTAATTTAATGTTTTGAATAATTTAAAACTATAAAAACTACCTTTTACTTGTGGGCCATACAGCAAGAGGGGGCAGGCCAGGTGTGGCCAACGGGCCATAGTTTGCCAAACCCTACCCTAGAAGCATGAACTCCAGTGGGTTCTCCAGGGTGCAAGGCAAAGATCTCATCTGCCAATCATGTCTGAACTCCACTTCGGAAGCCTGGGCAAGTACTGTGGGGTTCTGGAAGGCAGAAGTGTGCAAATCATGGCTCTTCATGTGGCCCTAAGTGTCTAACTGCTAAGCCCTGCTTCCTGATGTTCTTCACAACAGAAATCCAGCATCAGAAATCAGACACTGGCTGGCTGCTTTAGCACTGCGTTGGCACCAGGTGCGTTGCATGCCAGGCTCTAGAAATAACCCCTCCTATTTTTAACACCCTTGCTTCATCAGAAGGTTTCTAGTTTCTCCCGAAAACAATCTCAGGGCCTAGAGAAACACCGTCTGAGTTGGAATTCAGAGCCCCTAAGCCACATGTGTTGCCCTCTTGTCCCCACAAAAGTCCTCAACATACCCGGGTGACCTGCCTTCCCTTCCCATTCGGCGTCAGGGGGCCCCGATGTGACTGGGAATCTGAGCAATTTCTATGCAAGGCACGGGGAAAACGTGAGTTTTCTGAGAGCTTTTTATTTCAAGCCACAGTCAGATTCTACTCAGTTAAAAATGCTTCCCAGGGCTCCTGGAAGCCAAGGAGGGGACGCTGGGCTCACCAGAGAGAGTGTGTTTTATCACTGAGAAAGAGAGGGGCTGGCTATTTACATGGAACACCAAGAACTGGCAAACACAGGTTGTCCCTGCAATGTTCATAAAGGACAACTGGAGGCAGCTTATCAGAGGCTGGTACAGTGGGGACACCTCTGAGCTCCAGGGGAAGTGGGGCTCTTGCAAACACCTGTCCACCTGCTGGCCCCGCCTTTCCCAACTGTGGCCAGATTGGGACTGACGTCCTCTTGCTCTATTCCCAGGGGAGCCTGCGGCAGCCCAGAGGAGCTCAGAGAGAGGAAACAGCCTGCAACTGTGGCAGGGGGCTGATGGGAGCAGGGTGGAGCTAAAATTGCTCCTGCCTCCTCTCTGGAAGGTTCAGGGCTGAGACCTGGCTTCCTGGGGAAGAAGCCTGAGGGTCGCTAGGGCCGCAGGAGGGCTAGTGCTCAGGCTCAGCATCCATGCAGGACTCCCATGGGTTCCGGGGCATTCGAGGCAGGGAGAACAGCAGGAGGGCGAGACCACCGAGGAAGAGGAGGACGAAGGCGGCACAGGCGCAGGCGAAGGACCAGGAGTAATAGTACTCGATCCAGACGGTGTCCTCACTGTCAATCATGCGCTTCACCGACTGCCGCATGACCTCTACCGAGACCAGGATGCAGAGACCTGGGGGCGGAGCCAGGCACGCTCAGGGACCGACGGGTGCCTGCCGTTGCCCCCAGCCCCACCCCAGCCTGTGTGCATGGAGGAGGTAGTGACCTTGCCTTGGGGGAAAAGCTGCCTCAAGGCAGGTTCTAGCTGGGAACCTGCAGAAGGATCCATTTGCCCACGCACCACCCTATTCCTGCATCCCTCAGAAGGGCAACCATATGGCCGGGTGTGGTGGCTCATGCCTGTAATCCCAGCACTTTGGGAGGCTGAGGCAGGAGGATCCCTTGAGGCCAGGAGTTTGAGACCAGCCTGGGCGACATAGTGATGAGCCCTCTGTCTCTACAAAAAATTAAAATGAAATAAAAACTTAGCCAGGTGTGGTGGTGCACGTCTGTAGTCCCAGGTACTCAGGAGGCTGGGGCGGGAGGAACCCTTCAACTCAGGAGTTCGAGGCTGCAGTGAGCTGTGAGCGTTCCACTGCACTCCAGCCTGGGCGACAGAGCAAGACCCTCTTCCTCATCCCCCAAGAAAAAGAAAGAAAGGCGACCACGTTTCTTTCCTTCTGTCAATCATTCTCTGGGCAGTTTCTCTGGGGCCTTGAGGGTTGAGTCATGGGGAGGAATGGACATACCGCCAAGCTCTGTCTCCCTCCAACCCACCTGGGGTCGCTGAGGGCCTGGCCAGGTTTGCCCCTGGATGGGGATGGAGCCTGGGAAATGCCCCCCACCCAAATCCCGCGGTGGGCATGAGAGTGGAGCGGAGAATCCCCCACGACATGGTCCCCCCGCTCCGGTGCTCGGGCGGAGCCCCCAGTCTACCTGCAAAAGCGTAGAACATGGACGCGGGCCGCAGCAGGTAGTCCCTCTTCTTCCCGAAGGACAGGAGGACACAGAGGCTGCCCAGGATGACGAAGCCAAGGCTGAAGATGGCGATGGCGGCTGCCGAGATGCTGTACTCTGCAAACACAAGGGACACCCAGCATGCGGCCTCAGTCCAGGAGCTCTCATGGTGGCTGGTTAGGGACCACCCCATGCACCACAGTTCCCATGTCACACATGAGAAAGCTGACAGCCCCAGGGGCCAAGTCCTTCCCTGAGGCCCACGCAGAGCCAGGCTGCCATGGGGCTTCTTCCACCCGTGTCTTTCCAGAGCACCAGGCTGCAAGGTCCCCACCGGGGGCAGAGGCGAGAGGCAAGTGGCTGGACGCCTTTCTAGAGCAGAAACTTTCCTCCGAGTGACAGGGCAGGAGGTACTGGGGCGGTGGGTGGTCTGCCTGGGGTTAAGAAGCAAAGGACGACAGAGTGGCTTGTCACCCAGCCCGGTGCACATGAGGCTCTGCCAGTGTGTGTGGCAGTGTGCGTGTCTGTGTGTGGTTAGTGTGTGTGTTCGTGTATGTGCCATATATGTCAGGATCCGTCAGAATGTGTTAGTGTCTGCGTATGGTAGTGTGTGCATGTGTATCTGGGTCCATGTCAGTGTGTTGGTGTGTGTGTCACTCTATGTATGTGTGTCTGCATGTGCTAGTGTGTACATGTATCTGTGCATGTTAGTGTCTGTGTGTATCCTTGCCTGTGTGTCACTGTGTCTTATGTGTGTCATTGTGTGTCTCGTGTGTGTCATTGTGTATGTGTCATTGTGTGTCATTGTATGTCACTGCATGTTGTGTGCGTGTCATTGTACATGTGTGTCAGTGTGTCTCTGTGTATCTTGTGTGTGTGTCATTGCGTGTATGTCATTTTACGTGTGTCAGTGTGTGTCTCTGTGTGTCTGGTGTCATTGTGTTGTGTCATTGTGTCAGTATGTGTTTCTGTGCGTCTTGTGTGGGTGTCATTGTGTGGGTGTCATTGTACATGTGTGTCCGTGTGTGTCTCTGTGTGTGTGTCTTGTGTGTGTCATTGTCTTGTGTGTGTCACTGTCTTGTGTGTGTCATTGTGTGTCATTGTGTGGTGTCATGTGTGTCATTGTGTCATTTTGTCTGTGTGTCATTGTGTGTAATTGTGTGTGTCCTTGTACATGTGTCTCAGTGTGTTTGTGTGCCTGTGTCTTGTATGTGTAATTGTGTCAGTATGTGTGTCATGTGTGTGATTTTGTGTGTTATTGTACGTGTGTGTCAGTGTGTCTGTATGTCTTGTGTGTGTATCATTGCGTGTATGTCATTGTACGTGTGTCAGTGTGTGTCTCTGTGTGTCTTGTGTCATTGTGTTGTGTCATTGTGTCAGTATGTGTTTCTGTGTGTCTTGTGTGGGTGTCATTGTGTGGGTGTCATTGTACATGTGTGTGTGTCTCTGTGTGTCTGTGTGTCTTGTGTGTCATTGTGTGTGTCATTGTCTTGTGTGTGTCACTGTGTCTTGTGTGTGTCATTGTGTGGTGTGTGTGTCATTGTGTGATGTTGTGTGTGTCATTGTGTCATTTTGTCTGTGTGTCATTGTGTGTAATTGTGTGTCACTGTACATGTGTCTCAGTGTGTGTTTGTGTGCCTGTGTCGTGTGTGTAACTGTGTGTGTAATTGTGTTGGTATGTGTGTCATTTTGTGTGTTATTGTACGTGTCAGTGTGTCTCTGTGTGCCTTGTGTGTGTCATTGTCTTGTGTATGTATCATTGTGTGTGTGTCATTGTGTGTGTCATTGCCTGTGTGTCACTGTGTGTGTGTCATTGTACGTGTGTCAGTGTGTGTCTCTGTGTGTCTGTGTCTTGTGTGTGTCATTGTATGTGTGTATCTGTGTTGTGTGTGTGTGTGTCAGTGTGCGTCTGTGTGTCTACCCACTCACCCTGTGTGCAGCTGTCTGGGCGCGGGCAGGCACAGGTCTGTACTCCTGACAGTGGGTGTGCGTCTGAGCTCTGTGGGTCCTGAAAAGCTCCCAGAGCGCCCTGTGCCCTCCCGGTACTTGGGGAGGGATTTCTAGGCCAGAGAGGGACTCAGACTATCCCTGAAGACCCTAACCATCACATCCCACCAAGAGCCACCACAGGGCCTCTGAGCACTTGTTCCACATCCACAGCTCCCGTCACAACAGCTGCCCTTGGGTAGGAGCCTGCCAGGAAGTGCTGCTTCTGCAAACGCTCCCTGGCCCCGAGGTGTGGAAGCTCTGGGCCCTGGAGATGGAAGGCGGCTACCTGGGGCCTCCGGAGCAGAGAGGTGACAAGGCTGTTATTCAAATGCACCATGAGCTTCTTCTCATCAGGCCTGAGGAAGTCAGTGCTTTGGCCCCCAATGGCTTTCTGGCCCTGTGATGCATGACACAGAAGTCCCCTCTTGTCACCCCAGTCCCCTTTCCACCCAGGCTCACCCTTCTGAGTAGTGAATTCGAAGATCTCCGAGCTCTCGCCGGGGTTAAAATGCCTGAAGTAGGAACAGTTCTTCTCTGCAAAGGAGGAGACACACTGAGTTGAGGGGAGGGACCTGTAGCAAGGACAGAGGCCTGGCAGAGAGTACAGTGTCATTCTGCTGGGCACGCAGGGGCTCTGGCAGGCTCTCTTCTCCCCAGATCCTTAATCTGGGCTGAAACGTCTGTCTTTGACCCTTAGAACAACATCTCAGTGGAATAATGAGGTTGCCTGGAAGGCTGAGAGGTCTTCAGGGAGCTGAGGCTGGATGAGTCCACAGGGCAGACAGCCTGTGGGTTCTGCACCCCATTAGGCAGATGGGGTAACCAAGGCCCAGGCTTAAGCCATTTTTCAGGGTGTGCAGGGTGCACAATCACTAAAGAACCAAACAGCAGTCTCCGTTAGGGCCGATTCTGCCCCCCCCAGGGGACACTGGGCAATGCCTGGGGACACGGTGGTGCTCAGTGAGAGGGGTATACCTGGCACCTAGCCGGTAGAGGCCACAGATGCTGCTGAGCATCCTGCAACACGCAGGACAGGCCCTCCCAACATGGAATGATCCAGGCCAAAATGTCAAGAGTGCCAAGGTTGAGAAACCCTGGACCAACTCCAAATCTGGGACTGTTTCTCATCAGAATCCAGGCCCACCCTGGTTCACTGGTGGGACCGGGGAAGCCATGTTTTTCAAAAGCTTTCTGGGAGATCCTGATGTGCAGCGGGGATGGGAGCCCTGCTCCAGGCCCCTTAAAATGCCCCGCAAAGGGCTTTTTCTGAGTGGCCGTTGGGATGGCCTGGACACAGATGGAACCCCTGTGAGGGCTGAATGTGACCATCATGTGGTTTCACTGGGTCGCTGGTCTCTGTGAGACAGCCCAGATGAGACCTGCCCTGAAAAGCCACTTGGCCCACCTGATAGTTGTCATAAAAGCTGTGGAAAGTGTGGGTAGTAGGAACACAAATCTGAATTTGATGAGGGAGAGGGGAGGGGTTCAGCACAAGGAAATGCATGCTG